>NC_056438.1:29076152-29451152 GCF_018296145.1 Oncorhynchus tshawytscha
TGTTGAACACTTTTTTGGTTACTACATGATTCCATATGTTATTTCATAGTTGTGATGTCTTCAGTATTATTCTGCAATGTAGAAAATAGTAAAAAATAAAGAAAAACCCTGGAATGAGTAAGTGTGTCAAAACTTTTGACTTGTACTGTAGATAATGTTAAAAATGCTTCACCTCATAATATTGCATGTCGCGCCAAAAAAAATTAAACAGAATGATCAGACACTAGATTTGGATTTCATGTTTCTATTGGGAAAAATGTCTAAAAGTCATTTCGTTAGATGAGTACAAGCATCATAGGCCAGAATAAGGTAGACTTTGAACAAGACAGGTGGTAGTGAAACAGTTAAGCACTTCTTTTGAACATTGACCTGGATCCAACCAGAAGGTCAAAGTATGGTCAGTGGAAAAACACTCATGGCGGAAACTGTTTCCTGTAAACAGAGGCAGACAAGACATCACTTTTGTCATATAGGTCACCCAAGAACACTCAGGTTGGCAATAAATATTATTGTCAAATTGGCAATAATAAGGCATGCAAGAAATGCATTGATTTAAACCCACATTCTGATAAGTTTGTTTAGCTAGTTATGGTCTGAGCTAGCTGGCTAGCTGCACCGCTGGCCCACCCACTGCGTTACCAATGTTGTCTTTGGGTGGTTTACTGGGTAAATTTGCACGCTTGTTGATTGCATGTGTCACCCAGAAGTACTTTTTTAGAGGGGATCAAGCTGATTCTATACCAATTTAAGTGGCGCCTCGCTGTTAAATGTATACGAACCTAAATTTCTCTGTAATAGTGGAATAATCTAAAGTGTGAAATTATTGTTACACAACCCTTGGGAGGAAGCACAAACCACCTAGGTGGAAATAGGTTATAAATTCCCGGGTTAAATGTTTATGATTATGAGACTTGGTGATGGGTCTTAGGGCATGAATTCCAAGTATAAACTGCCGGTTACTTCTGTGTTTGATGAGACTTGGTGATGGGTCTTAGGGCATAAATTCCAAGTATAAACTGCCGGTTACTTCTGTGTTTGATGAGACTTGGTGATAGGGCTTAGGGCATGAATTCCAAGTATAAAACGCTGATTGTTGTGATAGAGTTAAGTGTTTGAATATTTTTCTGATGAGTACTCTGTAATTGTTCTATGTCTTTTGTAATTGTTCTATGTGTTATGTCTTCTGTGTGGTATGACTGGATGGTGGGATGATTCATCAGGAGTTAGTTATAGACAATAAAAAGCCTGTGTATTTGAATTAGCGGAGTGAACATTTCGATCAGATGCTCAAAGGGTTGGCTGTGGGGGGATAAACCTTAAAGCATACACCATTGCTGTATTAGGGAATGCACCTGTCCGTGTGTTACTGACCCAAGTAATAGTTTCTCCCTTGGAAGGAGAAGATTATCACAGAGATGCCAGGATTGTTGTGGAGGATACACCAACGTTTATACCAGTTATAAATGATCTTGAACCCTTTACTATTTTGTGGTTGCCCCATAGAGGACGATTATTTTACACCACCCGTACATTACATGGTATTCAGTTATCATTTACTTATCACCCTGCTTTAAATAAACTTATGCGAGTTAAGGGATAGACTATACACATATAGGGTTATTTTGTATTCCTTTATCTGTATTCACATTACACGTAGAGCCTAATAATTTTTTTAATGTAAAAATTAAACACTTTTTGAGATATGGTAGATGAGAGCTCAGAGTTACCTGAGGGGCCGATTGCTATGAAACCCACCACCCCTCTACAGTTCTTAGTAGGAAAATACCCCACAATGGAAAAAGAAGCCTCTGAATATACAGTGGGGCAAAAAAGTATTTAGTCAGCCCCCAATTGTGCAAGTTCTCCCATTTAAAAAGATGAGAGAGGCCTGTAATTTTCATCATAGGTACACTTCAACTATGACAGACAAAATTAGAAAAAAAATCCAGAAAATCACATTGTAGGATTTTTTTATGAATTTATTTGCAAATTATGGTGGAAAATAAGTATTTGGTCAATAACAAAAGTTTATCTCAATACTTTGTTATATACCCTTTGTTGGCAATGACAGAGGTCAAACGTTTTCTGTAAACTGAAATTGAAGAAGAAGGCGAGTTTTCCGATAGTCTGAAGGACTCTCGTGCATGTGCAGCCGGTTCACAGAGTATGCAACAACAGCAGCTGGATCACTCGAGGGCAGAACTAAGGTGTTTATCAAACATGGTGAAGTAGCACTATTTCAGGGTGAATTTAAAAACATACAGCCTCGAACATCACAGAGACTGGAGATGAAACAGACTGAATGGATGAAGACACAGCCAGGTGAAGATGACCGTCCTGTGGGAACGTATCCCCTGGTAATAAAGCCCTCTGGTACGGGACAACTGTACTATGATTACAAACCATGGAGTTTTGGGGACTTGGAAACAGCAGCGAAACAATTTCTCCGCATCACTGTAGAGCCTGGAAAAAGATGAAGACTGAGGAAAGAGCAAGAAAGCCCAACTAGCCCAACTGGACAAAGGAAAAACCAACATTCTAATGGTGGCTGGAACTCCAGCCACCCAGCCACAACAACCACCACCACAACCTCCTCAACCACCTGCATCACAGTTTCACCAAGCACCTGCAGCTCAGTTCCCTCCTCAGCCATATGGCAACCCACAACCATACCTTCCACCACTGAGACAACCTCTGGTGTGCTGGAATTTCGGAAGGACAGGTCATATGAGAAACATGTGCCAACAACAACCACAGCAGCAACCTTGGCAGCAGAGGGGAAGAGGTCAATGGAAAGGGAATGCTGGTAGAGGGAACCTCCAAGGTGGTAGAGGTGGAAGACTAGCCTACACTGGACAGCACTCAACCTGTTTTTTCCCAGACTCAACCAATGAATGGTCGACAATATGGATGACCCCAACAGCCTCCTGCGACAAACCAGGTGGGGTTCCCACAGCAGAATAATCAACAATAGGGATGCCCTGACCCCCTTCTCCAGCGTCACCAGTACATACACTGCTCAAAAAAATTAAGGGAACACTTAAACAACACAATGTAACTCCAAGTCAATCACACTTCTGTGAAATCAAACTGTCCACTTAGGAAGCAACACTGATTGACAATATATTGCACATGCTGTTGTGCAAATGGAATAGAAAACAGGTGGAAATTATAGGCAATTAGCAAGACACCTCCAATAAAGGAGTGGTTCTGCAGGTGGTGACCACAGACCACTTCTCAGTTCATATGCTTCCTGGCTGATGTTTTGGTCACTTTTGAATGCTGGCGGTGCTTTCACTCTAGTGGTAGCATGAGACGGAGTCTACAACCCACACAAGTGGCTCAGGTAGTGCAGCTCATCCAGGATGGCACATCAATGCGAGCTGTGGCAAGAAGGTTTGCTGTGTCTGTCAGCGTAGTGTCCAGAGCATGGAGGCGCTACCAGGAGACAGGCCAGAACATCAGGAGACGTGGAGGAGGCCGTAGGAGGGCAACAACCCAGCAGGAGGACCGCTACCTCCGCCTTTGTGCAAGGAGGACCAGGAGAAGCACTGCCAGAGCCCTGCAAAATGACCTCCAGCAGGCCACAAATGTGCATGTGTCTGCTCAAACGGTCAGAAACAGACTCCATGAGGGTGGTATGAGGGCCCGACGTCCACAGGTGGGGGTTGTGCTTACAGCCCAACACCGTGCAGGACGTTTGGCATTTTCCAGAGAACACCAAGATTGGCAAATCAAAGAGTCTGGAGACGCCTGCAACATCATCCAGCATGACCAGTTTGGCGGTGGGTCAGTCATGGTGTGGGGTGGCATTTCTTTGGGGGGCCACACAGCCCTCCATGTGCTCGCCAGAGGTAGCCTGACTGCCATTAGGTACCGAGATGAGATCCTCAGACCCCTTGTGAGACCATATGCTGGTGCGGTTGGCCCTGGGTTCCTCCTAATGCAAGACAATGCTAGACCTCATGTGGCTGGAGTGTGTCAGCAGTTCCTGCAAGAGGAAGGCATTGATGCTATGGACTGGCCCGCCCGTTCCCCAGACCTGAATCCAATTGAGCACATCTGGGACATCATGTCTCGCTCCATCCACCAACGCCACGTTGCACCACAGACTGTCCAGGAGTTGGCGGATGCTTTAGTCCAGGTCTGGGAGGAGATCCCTTAGGAGACCATCCGCCACTTCATCAGGAGTATGCCCAGGCGTTGTAGGGAGGTCATACAGGCACGTGGAGGCCACACCCACTACTGAGCCTCATTTTGACTTGTTTTAAGGACATTACATCAAAGTTGGATCAGCCTGTAGTGTGGTTTTCCACTTTAATTTTGAGTGTGATTCCAAATCCAGACATCCATGGGTTGATAAATTTGATTTCCATTGATAATTTTTGTGTGATTTTGTTGTCAGCACATTCAACTATGTAAAGAAAAAAGTATTTAATAAGAATATTTCATTCATTCAGATCTAGGATGTGTTATTTTAGTGTTCCCTTTATTTTTTTGCCAGTGTATTTCCGGATGGTACCAAAGAACCAGTCATTACTCTGAAGGTCAACAATCAAGAGGTACCATTTTTAATAGACACTGGAGCTCACACCTCCTGCATTGGATCTACAGGCCAACACCTCGGCCTGGGACTCACATCTAAGTCAGTGAGGACAATGGGAGTCGCTGGGATACCCCAAAAGATGAGGTCTGCATCCCTGTGATAAGGCACTGGCAGCTACGGCTTATGCAGTTGAGAAATCTGCCACTCTGACGTTACAACACCCTACTACTGTGTACTGAATCAGAAAAACTCATTCCTTACAACTGCACGACTGGCTAGGTACGAATGTCTACTGACACAGCCTCACCTTACGATTCAACAATGCTCTGTTAACCCAGCACAACTGCACGTGTCTCTGGACGATGGAGAACCTCACCACTGTCCTGATCAAGTCCAACATGATTTTAAAGCCAGGCCTGACCTCTATGATGAACCTCTTGAGCTCCCTGATGTTACTCTCTTTTTTGACGGCTCTGCCTTTATTGATAGGGAGACTGGTGGGAAACATGCAGGGTTTGGTATAGTTTCATTAGATAGGACAGTATTGATTGAACAGCCTTTGCTAGAACATTGCTCAGCACAAGCTGAGCTTCTAGCACTTACTGAAGCATGTATATTAGGTCGTGGTTTGAAGGTTAACATTTATTCTGACTCTGCATAGCCATTGGTGTTTGCCTCTCCTGAGTTGGCATTTGGAAGGGTAGGGACTTTGTTAATGCGTCTGGTACCCTTATTAAACACAGTTTACAGATAGAAGTCCTGCTTGACGCTATGTTGCTTCCTGCCAAGTTGGCTATTCTTAAGGTCCGTGCCCACACAGGTAACACTGACAGCGTTAGTTTGGGTAATGCAGCTGCTGATAAGAATGCTGGTTCTCGTTGCCATTCTCATGCTGTTATGCTTTCCTCCCGGTGTACGTCTTAAATCGCTGATCTGGACCAACACCAGACTGCGGATGCACTTAATCACCCTTTGTGGGAGTCTAGAGGTTGCTCTAAGGGGCCCTGATGGCCTGTGGAGGCAGTCCCTCCCTGGCAAACCTGTTCTGCCCTTACCTCTCATTTCCTCTGTGTATCGCCTGGCCCACGGGGTGGGTCACGCGCCAAGGGGGGAGATGGTAAGACTAATATCTGACACCTGGTTTTGTCCAAATCTGTGGCAAAACACACGTGTATAAATGTACTACATGCATGCAATACAACATTGGTAAGGGTATTCCCCTGAAACCAGGGAAATTCCCAGCGCCGGCCGGACCGTTCACCCATTTAGCTATGGATTTCATAGACATGCCTGAACAAAAAGAAAGAAAGAAAGAAAGAGATACTGCCTGGTAATAATTGACCATTTTACCAGGTGGGTTGAAGCATTTCCAACCGTGAACTGTGATGCCAAAACAGTAGCAAAACTTCTGGTAAGGGAAATCATCCCTAGATTTGGCGTACCGGAAGTTCTCTCTGCAGACAATGGCAACCATTTCACAGGAGATGTGGTTGCACAGGTGGCTGCCCAATTGGAGATCGATCAGAAGTTTGTTTGTATCTACCACCCACAAAGCAACGGGATTACTGAGAGGGCTAATCAAAGCATAAAAGGGGAGGCTTGCCAAAGCATGCCACTCCACAGGGAAGTCATGGGTAGAGTGTCTTCCCAGATGTTGTTACACATGACCACTTTGGTCACATTGTTAAAAACAAAACTTGGGGTAAACCTTTAAGGTACATATTTTTGGTGCTTCTTATTCTGCACCAGCAGTCTCTGATCTGAGGAATAGAGATCCAGGGGAACCAATTGAAAACCAGTAATCAATGGGTAAACCCAAAATCTGAGCAGACGAGCCACGCCTATTGGTTCATATGTAGTCGTTTTGAAAAACGTTTGTGAGTGTTTTTGGTGACAAGCCACATTTCTTCAGCCTCCTGAGGTTGAAGAGGCGTTGTTGCGCCTTCTTCACCACACTGTCTTTGTGGGTGGACCATTTCAGTTTGTCTGTGATGTGTATGCCGAGAACTTAAAACTTTCCACCTTCTCCACTACTGTCCAGTTGAAGTGGATAGGGGGGTGCTCCCTCTGCTGTTTCCTGAAGTCCACGATCATCTCATTTGTTTTGTTGTTGTTGAGTGCGAGGTTATTTTCCTGACACCACAGGGCCCTCACCTCCTCCCTGTAGGCCGTCTCGTCGTCTGAGGTTCTGAGAATACGACTGGTTTTCTGAGAACACAAGGCTGCCGCAGGCCTGATGAAAACAGCCACCTGTCAGAAGATGCTTAGACCCGTTCACCTTGTTATGACCCTATACTTGTAATGAAAGGTCAAGTTTCGGTCAAACCCAATTCAGAGCTTTTAATTCCAGACAAGATGGTTGCTGCTGTCAGAGGGAGGTTAGATTTATTAAAATGTTGTTGTCAGGGAAAGTCACGCAAGGGGGACTGGGGAGGCTTTAGGAGTTACAGGAGGTCTTAGCTCTACCCAGGTTATGCAAAGTGTCTATCATATACTGTACTCTGTACCAACTTCTGCCTACAATTGTATTGCTAAAGGAGAATTTTAATACTTAAAAAAGTTTGTTTCCTTTTATATATATAAGTTTATAATTATATAGACCTGATCATCTGTTGAAGAAATTGACCAACAACATGCACATTTCCAGATATAATAAGCAGTAATACAATCAGGGCATGGCAAAGGACATGGAGAGCTCTGCAGTATTGATTTATTACATTTGAATGTGCATTAGATGGCAACAAGATCATTTTCTACAGCAATTTCATCAGGTAACATGAATACAAAGCCGGCGAGAGGTGGTTAGAATAGGATGGGGGGCCAAGAGTTTGTGTGGCCAATAGAGAGTCAGAGTCCCGAGTATGGGAACAAACATAACATAGACAGTCCCATGTTGGGTAAACAAGCAAGTTCATAGTCAACAAAGCACGCAGAAGTGGTGAGGCAAATAGCATAAAGCACTTTCAAAAAATATAACAACTTGGGGCTAGCCATTGTAAGTTCAGAGTCGAAAGCTTGGGAGAGAGAGGTGAGTGTGGTGGGGGTACCTATACCAGACAGGGAGAGACAGGCCAGGGCAGACGGTGAACAGATCGCCAGATGGAATCCAAGCAGCAGTGCAGCAGGCAATGGGAGTAGGTGTCACACCCACTTGGGAGAAGCTTTTTTCGGGAGGCAGATTCCTTGTAGAAAATTCCAGCTTACTAGCTAACATAGCTAGCAAGTCTCTGTCTGTCTTTTCCATGTGGAAAAGTAGGTCATTAGCTAGCTAAATATTTTCAGTATCGTCCAGACATCCAAACAAAGTTGTCCTGCGTGGCTCTAACGCAGCAACAGGTTCCAGTTATACAGCTAGTTAGCTTGTTTGTGTGTTTGTTGTGTGTACTTCACTTTGGCTTTGTTTGCAATTTTATAGTCCTGCGGTAGCCCCGTCATATGATCTTTACCTAATTTTCGTGGTGTAATTTGCTCAGTTTTTATTTATAGACACAAAAATGTATAGACAAAAAGTGATGAGAGAATGTAGCTATTTTGGAATGTAACAAAATATCACAACAATTGTTGTAACTTGTCTCCTTTATTGACGGTTGTTTCACATTAACAAGAGAATGCAGGGTTTGAAGCTTTCAGTGCTTTTCAGACTCTTCCTAAAGGAAGATAAACATTAATAAACTAATGGAAAGTGCAATTTACATCAACCCTACACACTCAATTACTAGTATAATCTTAAAGTTAAGTCCAAGACTTCCAAACACTGAAAAATACTATTGTACCAGAAATTGTTATTTATTTTAACATAAAAAACTAGCTGCTTACATGAGCAGTCAAGGTGTTCATGGGCTCACTTTAGGCCGTACAACTACACACACAGCTTCGTTAAGGCAGCTTTATAGTCAATCATAGAGGTATTAGGCAGAGAAGGTGGAGGAGAGAAGGCTTAGTTTGTTGCACTAAATGATGGATCATAACTTCCGACACCGGAACAACGTTTTGAGGATATACTGATGGGATCATGCTAAACAAAACACAGCTGACAGCAGAAACTATTTTTAGTAATAAGCATTGTGTGGGGGGCTAGCCAAAAGATGAGCATGTCAACCTAGTCCGTTGAACCTGATTCGTTATTTCGTGCAGATATGATTAAAGAGGTGGTCATTGGCAGGCCAAAGCTGTAGTGTAGAATCACAGTGTCTATGTGAGAAGAACGTGCATATTTTCAGCCACTCTAATGTTGTATCTTGTCTCATCCTTGGAAGACATGGTTTTGGTACCATTAGACAGTGTTGAGGTTTACAGCTACTTGTTGACCCCAATGACTGTTAAAGGGTGTATTCTCTGGGCCAAATTGTCTGAAATGATGGTCAACAGTGTTACAGCCAGTCGACTATGCATTGAGAAGGTGAATGCTGATTTTGACCCAGCCCATTGAAAATTAGTACTGAATGTCGAGGTTAAAAGTGGTATCAGGTTATTGGCCATCACATAGCTGGACAGGGGGTTGCTATAGTCAATCATTAACTAATACTGACCACAATTAAATAGCACAATGAAAAGGTACTAGTTATAGGGGAGATTTCAGGTTTCTAAACCATTTCTCAAGTTAACATTTTTTTTGTGTGGAATAGCCAGAGGTAAAGGCAGAAGTTGGGGCTGTGGGAAAAACAGAGGTTGGGAATGTGGACAAGCCTGAGGCTGGTTTTCTGGCCGGGGCTTATTGGCGAGGATCATCTGGGGCAGGGATCCTTTCCAGG
The DNA here is from genome assembly GCF_018296145.1 of Oncorhynchus tshawytscha. NCBI lineage: Eukaryota > Metazoa > Chordata > Actinopteri > Salmoniformes > Salmonidae > Oncorhynchus > Oncorhynchus tshawytscha. Next base: position 29,085,450 of record NC_056438.1, read on the forward strand.
CTGGGCTCCATGCCCCAGATCTCCCGGGCGTACTGGGAGATGGTGCGGTCGCTAGAGAATTTACCACAACCGGCGATGTTGTGGATCACCATCTTGGTCCATTCTTTGGGGTTCTGTTGGGATGGATCGGAAGAGAGGGGAATTAAAACCATTGCAGAAGGAAGGAATACTGTTATGTTATGTATGTGGAAAGTTGACAGGGGAATAGTCAAGTCACCTTTTATTTACAGTGCATTTAAACAGATCTTAACACACTTTACAAAAAAATAAAGAAATTAAGAAAAAATAAAACAATAGATATTCAGTCTATGAAACACTGACCTTGTAGAGAGCACTGACTTTGTCCTGACATTTGATGTAGGCTTCGTAGTCAGCGAACACCTTGAATCTGCAACACAAACATCATGCTCGGTTAGACATTGTGTGGCTGCGTGTATATCAGTTGAGTACAGTGTGTCAGCATTTGGGTATTCTTTCGGTGACTCAGCATTTTCACCCACCTGTCATGATGCAGTAGCATGTTGACAATGTCCTTGAAGAGGTCGTGCTGGTCGGGGCTGAAGTATCCACCAGCGATCTGGTCCATGGCCAGCTTCAGCTCAGGAATGCGATTGTAGTACTCCATGGCATCATATCTGGAAGATGGATAAATTACCAAAGAGGATACATTTATAAAGAAGATAAAATATATTTTTTCCATTATGTCATTTTTCCACCTATCATCATTTCCAAGTCATCCCCCCCCCCAAAAAAATCTGCTTCCCTTCCATCCTTCACCATTCCAAACGTCTTGGCTTCCTCACCAAACTTTACCAAGTAAGCATCCTTCCATGTCATCCATAAGTTCTCTCCATAGCTATCATCCAATGCCAATCTTTTTGTCTTCTCCACCATCACTAACCAGAACCTCTTTGTCCATCCTTCCATCCATCCACCCACCCACTCACACCCTCCACTGTCTTACCCGCTCTTGTCCATGGCGTCCACGTCATCCACCCTCATACCAAAGATGAAGAGGTTCTCCTCCCCGGCCTCCTCAGCCATCTCTACGTTGGCTCCGTCCATTGTGCCGATGGTGAGCGCTCCGTTCAACATGAACTTCATGTTGCCAGTTCCAGACGCCTCTGTGCCAGCTGTGGAGATCTGCTCAGATAGATCGGACGCAGGGATGACTGGGTAGAGAGAGAAAGAGAGATGGGGGAAAAGATGGGTCTTAGAACCTTTAACAAAATTTGGCGGCGCTAGCGAGCGCAAAGTCTTAAACGAAGAAGGAAGACATGGAGGGTTACTTAGCTCCTATTGGAGCATAAAGAAAGAAACCAACAAAGTATGTGACTTTTTTTTTTTACTTTTCTCGGCCAGAGTGACCTTGTAGTTCTCCAGGAAGATGACTTTGAGGCGGTCGCCCACCACCTCGTCGTGGTTGACAATATCTCCAACGGCTGTGATCAGCCTGATGATCAGCTTAGCAGTGTGGTAACCAGGGGCAGCCTGGGGTAAATGGAGAAAAACATATGGAAGCACATGGATGCCAAAATCTCATACAGGGTAGCTCAAAAGATTAGCCTGGTCCCAGATCTGTTTGTGCTGTCTTAAAAACTATAGTCGTTGTCTCCATAGGAGTTGGCAAGACAGCTCAAACAGATGTAGGACCAGGCTAACAAAATATATCTATGACTAAGACTTTTACAATACACTGTGTATCCTTGTTATGTAATCACACTTTAATTGCTACTCACCTTTCCTCCAATCATGATAGTCCTGGGGGTCCAATTCTTGTTGGGCTCCTTCTTGATGCCTGATTGAAAAAGAAGACAGGCTAACTTGGTTTACTGAATAATGTCTCTCACTAGAGCTGTGAAAGAATGGAGTACCACTCACGGTTGTAGAGAGTAATGATGTGCAGGCAGTTAAGGAGCTGCCTCTTGTACTCGTGGATTCTCTTGACTTGAACGTCAAACATGGAGTTGGGGTTGATCTTCACCTTGTAGTGCTCCTCGAGATAGGCAGAAAACTTAAGCTTGTTCTCCTACAGATAGAAACAGGTGTTAGGAGGAGTGATAGTCATTGTCTCAAGTCGGAGATGTGGACCGAAATGACAACGACACCATATGAGAAGAGACTGTTGTGTTCTGACCTGTTTGACCTTGGCGATGTCCCGAATCAAAGAGTCGTCATCCACAAACTCCAGCAAATTCTTCAGCTGGCCGAGATCGCGGATGTAATCCTCACCAATCCTCTGCACATTCAAACATTCAGAAACACCCATGTTTAGAAGAATTCCATCAAACACTAGTGTCAAAGCCACTCTTACTTCACTTTAGCTGTATACTCCACCACATACCTCTGCAATGACTTCAGCCAGTCCAGGATTGCACATGACCAGCCAGCGTCGGGGTGTGATGCCATTGGTCTTGTTCTGGAACTTGTGGGGGTCCACCTCGTAGAAGTCCTTGAACCTGTGGACACAATGGGCAAATGATCAAATGCCCCTCGATATCTCACTGACCAATGGGATAGCAAAGTACAGTATAGCTAACGCCAAAATAAAACAACGTTTTTTTTTGTACAGAGTGGCCTTGATGATGTCCGAGTGGATGCGGGCCACTCCGTTGACGGCGTGGGAGCCCACGATGCACAGGTGGGCCATGTTGATCTTCTTCTGGTCGCCCTCCTCCACCAGGGACATGCGGCGCAGACGGTCATGGTCCCCAGGGTAAAGGTTAGCAATGCGCTGAGGGAGGAGGAACAAAGGATTTTATAGTAGTTGTACGGCCCTTCCTGTTTTGATCACGTTAGTGAGAGATGCTAGCACATAAATGTTGAGGTAATGGTTTGGACTGTATCTAACTCTTAATCCCTCTAAAAGGCTCGGCAGACGGTACGTCGAATTCAGTCTTTCATCACGCCACACTGTTTGGTGTTCCAAAATTAGATTTTGATGTCAACCTGGACAGATTGTACAATCTGCTCCAGTTCTGTCGTCACATTCTGCAATTGGCTTGCGAGGTTGACATAGGCTACGCCAACTGCAATGGTTTATTTGATCTGCACATGCCAGCACCAGCGGCACAAGCCTCACTCTATGCTTATGTGCGAGTGAAGTGAGTTTGGAACAAGTTAAAGTATGCAATTTAGAAATAGTTTTCACATATATACGTAAGTATGGAGACGCCCCTTCAAATTAGTGGATTTGGCTATTTCACCCACACCCGTTGCTGACAGGTGTATACAATTAAGCACAAAGACATGCAATCTCCATAGTCAAACATTGGCAGTAGAATTGCCCTTACCGAAGAGCTTAGTGACTTTCAACGTGGCACCGTCATATAAGTCAGTTTGTCAAATTTCTGTCCTGCTAGAGCTGCCCCGGTCAACTGTAAGGGCTTTTATTGTAAAGTGGAAATGTCTAGCTCACAGAACGGGACTCCCGAGTGCTGAAGCGCGTAGAACATTAAAAAGAAACGTTTGTTCTCTGTTGTAACACTCACTACTGAGTTCCAAACTGCCTGTGGAAGCAACGTCAGCACAAGAACAGTTCGGTCGGGAGCTTCATGAAATGGGTTTCCAGCCTCCCGGGTGGCGCAGTGGTCTAGGGCACTGCATCGCAGCGCCAGCTGTGCCACCAGAGACCCTGGGATGCGCGTTGTGTTAAGAAGCAGTGCGGCTTGTTTGGGTTGTGTTTCGGAGGACGCTTGGCTTTCGACCTTCGTCTCTCCCGAGCCCGTACGGGAGTTGTCGTGATGAGACAAGATAGTAATTACTAACAATTGGATACCACAAAATTGGGGAGAAAAAGGGGGTAAAAGAAAAAAGAAATGATTTTCCATGGGCGAGCAGCTACACACAAGCCTAAGATCACCATGCGCAATGTCAGGCGTCGGCTGAAGTGGTGTAAAGCTCGCCGACATTGAACTCTGGAGCAGTGTAAACGCATTCTCTGGAGTGGTGAATCACGCTTCGGACCTGGCAGTCCGATGGAGAAATCTGGGTTTGGCGGATGCCAGGATAACGCTACCTGTCTGAATGCATAGTGCCAACAGAAAAGTTTGGTGGAGGAGGAATAATGGTCTGAGGCTGTTTTTCATGGTTCGGGCTAAGCCCCTTAGTTCCAGTGAAGAGAAATCTTAATGCTACAGCATACAATGACATTCTAGACGATTCTGTGCTTCTAAATTTGTGGTAACAGTTTGGGGAAGGCACTTTCCTGTTTCAGCATGACAATGCCCCCGTGCACAACATGAGGTCCCTACAGAAATGGTTTGTCGAGATCGGTGTGGAAGAACTTGACAGGCCTGCACAGAGCCCTAACCTCATAGAACACCTTTCTGAGGATTCGGGAATTCTGACTGTGAGCCAGGCCTCATCGCCCAACATCAGTTCCCAACCTCACTAATGCTCCTGTGGCTGAATGGAAGCAAGTGTCTGCAACAATGTTCCAACATCCAGTGGAAAGCCTTCCCAGAAGAGTGGAGGCTGTTATGGCAGCGAAGGGGGGACGAACTCCATATTAATGCCCATGACTTTTGAATGATGTTGTATCACATAACAAATATTTTCAGGGAAATCATTCTTCTTTCAAAGCATGAAAACGTTTCAAACAAACCGTTAGATTAATCTGACTATTCACAATAATCGTCAGGTGCCTTGTGGCTGAGGTCAGTCACCAGGATCGGCTCGTAACATCAGCCACACTATACGATAAAGGCTCAACGTTTCAGACACTGACAGAACTTTGTTGGAGCCTACGACCACACGTAATGGTACTTAATTGGCAGACCTAGAACCTGTCACACTGAATGAGCCAAGATGTCCGACAATCGTTTACGACATAAGAATTTGTCCATGATGTAGACATTTTGTCTGAGACTGCAAAATCATGGCATAAGACGGCTAACATTGTACAGGCTGGTGGTTTTAAGACCCATGCCTTTATTATTTGACCCACACTGTAATATGGAGTGAACATTTAGATGTCTCTCTCACTCTCTCTCACTGTCTTTCTTTCTCCCACTCCACCCCCCTCCCTCCAGCCTTCTTCCTCCAGCCTTCTTCCTCTCTCTACCTCCAGGTGGCGTCGGTTGATCTCGAAGATGATCTCCAGGTGTCTGGGCAGAAGGTTTTGGAACAGGTCGATTGGCCAGCGCTCCAGGGCTTCAGGCAGGACTGTATGGTTGGTGTAGGCACAGGTACGTGTAACGATGTCCCAGGCCTGAGAGAGGGGTAAAACACAAAGATGCATGTAGAAGGAAATTGTCTTAGTGAATGTTTGGTCAATCAATTTAAGGGCATCGGAGAGGAAGAGGCTAAGCGAGAGGTTTCACTCTTGCCAAAATCTGTCCAAAATAAGCCCAATGTGTTATTATTGGCTTATTTTAGACCTAAGCTTGTGACCTGCCTTCCCGCCTTTGGGACAACGACTCCCATTGTTAGGGCAGAGACATGAGCATCTCGTCATTATATAAAGATCTCTGGGAGCATTCCCCTTTTTGTGGTGAGTATTTGTTACTCTTCTATTTTTTGTGCAACACTTTTGCTTAAGCAGGGGGACCAGCACTTTACCTTCTCCCATGTCTGGTGCTCCGTGTCCAACAGGATCCTCATCAGCTCAGGGATGGCCAAGGCAGGGTGGGTGTCGTTCAGCTGGATGGCCACCTACAATACGGGCAAGAGAGAGGACATCAGCACAATAGATACGATGCAGTTAGGGAAGGAAACCTTTGCATTTAGTCTCACACTCCGCCATTGTGTCTTTGGCATAGTACCATAGAGTGAACAAAGACATTTGGAGAGTATATGGTGCTTTGATACATATCGTCCGGTTACAACAGTCTAGGACGCTAAGGATATCTATTGTATCGAGCTTACCTTGTCAGGTAGGGTGGACAGGTCCACACGCACAACCTCGGTGGAGCCAAACTTTGAGGACTTGAAGCGACGGACAATGTCCTGCAGAGTGGCCGCCACCACAAAGTACTCCTGCTTCAGACGAAGCTCCTTGCCCTCGAAGAACTAGGGTCAAACACAGATCCACAGTCCATCCCACTTGTTTATTATGAATTCCTCATAACAGTGCATTGACGGCTGGGTAAATAAAAGTTACATAAACACTGGGTTCTACTCACGTTGTCATTAGGGTAGAGGACACGGGAGATGTTCTCAGCCAAGTTCCTGTCCAGCACAGCCTGAATGTAGCCGCCAACATTGACTGTAGAACGGCAGAAAAACGTCTGGTCTCATCATACATTTAAAATGTCTTGCACTAGACTGTTTTCCAGCTCCAATCCTGACAATCTGACTGGTGAATTAGCTGACTGACAATACTATTACAAAGGTTGTAAAGATGTTGAGCGATGCATAATTGAATCAAATCAAATTTTATTTGTCACATACACATGGTTAGCAGATGTTAATGCGAGTGTAGCGAAATGCTTGTGCTTCTAGTTCCGACAATGCAGTAATAACCAACAAGTAATCTAGCTAACAATTCCAAAACTACTACCTTATAGACACAAGTGTAAGGGGATAAAGAATATGTACATAAAGATATATGAATGAGTGATGGTACAGAGCGGCATAGGCAAGATACAGTAGATGGTATTGAGTGCAGTATATACATATGAGATGAGTATGTAAACAAAGTGGCATAGTTCAGCAGGTTCAAGCAGTAAACCAGGCAAGCCCAAACAGTCCAGAAGTAACTCACAGTCTTTCAGGTTGAAATCACATGGGGCCTTGGCGGACCATAGTCTCATGGTGTTCACAACGTTGTTCCTGTAGCCAGGGACTGGCGTGTCATAAGGAAGGGCCAACACTACCTGTCAACATAGCAGGGTCATGTAATGTTTAGTTATGGCTACAATGATGACTATTTCTATGTTGTATCCTTTCTATGTGGCCTCTCACCTGTGTGTCAACCCATTTCACCCCTTCGGGGGTGTGCTCCACTCTGCCATAGAAGTGGACAGGTCGCATGTACTCGGGGCGGGCCTTCTCCCAGGGGTTGCCGTAGCGCAGCCAATCATCAGCCTCCTCCACCTGTGAGGAGATGTCAGTCACTACAATGAACTATGAGTTGATTATTCTGATTATACAGCATCATGACTCTACTGTGAGTAGATGACAAAAATGTGAGAAATGATTCATCAAATAAGTGGACCATCTAAAGCACATGACCCCAACAAGCACTGGAAAGTACCATATACACTCACAGACATGTACATAAATATAATCAACTTTGCCAGTCAGTCAAACTACCTGCCAGCCATTGACTATTTTCTGGTTGAAGATGCCAAACTCATAGCGGATGCCGTAGCCGTAAGCTGCCAGCCCCAGAGACGCCATGGAATCTAGGAAGCAGGCTGAGAGCACAAGTGGGGGGGAGGGAGAGATGAGGTGGGGGTTTTCCTGACCACTGCCTGAGCATCACTGTCATTGGCTACACTATTTGTGCAGGGAAGAACCAGTGAGGTAGACCAATCGAGAGCCAAGGAGTAGGAGGAGAAACTCACCGGCGAGCCGTCCAAGACCACCATTTCCCAGGCCAGCATCCTCCTCAATGTCCTGCAGCTCCTCCATGTCCAGACCCAACTGTTGAAGACGAAGATACATTGTTAAGATTTATAGTACTTTATTAGCCATCATACATTTTAGGGTGGAGGGAGGATGGGAGCTACCTTAGCGTAATAAGTCAAACTTTAGCATCTGAATACAAGGGGATGGGGCAGTGTTCAATCTCAGAGTAGGGCCACGTACCTGAAATTATTATGTAATCAGAAAGTATTCTTGAATCTTACATGGAGTGTGAAAAAAAAGCACTCATTGTCAGTGTCATTAATGTTCAATGTGCCAGTTTCATACCCTCCACAGTATATGTCACAGACAATGTACTAGGTTGAGGTAACTATGATGGGACACTGTTATGGTCCAGAAGGGTCCTATGGCCCTAAGGCCTATCCGTCAGTCACCTGATAGGTGGCCTCATCACAGGCATTCTCCAGTGCCAGGTTCACCATGGTATTCTGCAGGGTACGCCCCATGTAGAACTCCAGGGACAGGTAGTACACACGCTGGAGAGGAGCAACAGAGGAAGGTACATCAAGAAAAGTGAATGCAATACAGTACAGCGCAGAATACCCTCTGCATTAAAACACACCTTCAGCCATCCAACAGTAGTGTGCCCCCATGTGGTAGCCCTGAGAAATGCAACATTATCTCTGCCTCTCCTATTCTTCTAGAGAGGAAGCAGCTGTAGCCAAGAGGGGAGAGCCGGTGCTGCCAAAAACAGCAGATCTATACTTGGCGACCCGTCAAGCAACAGCTCTTTCTGAGAGAGCATTGGAATGAGTTCAACTAACTCCCAAGCCTCTATTAATACCGCTAGTGTACACCAACAACTGTTTCAAAAGACAAAAGTTCTTTATAAAGCACTTGGATTCATCCCATGGTCTCACAATAACCGACATCAAGAGTGCTGCAAACCGTGGCAGTTTGTTTACTTATGTCCGTATAGGATGTCTCTGCAGCTTGTCTCCACCTACTACAACGTCACCGAGGACATACAGGTTTTTACATCATATTCTCATTCGGATTCATGTATGGGGTATGTAACTCACACTGAAGCTATGCAATGAAATCATAATGAAATCAAATACATTTTTGTCACATGCACCAAATACAACAGGTGTAGACTTTACCGTGAGTTCAAAGGTAAGAAAAGATGAGCAAATAATTTTTTTTTTTAAAGGAAATAGTAACACAAAAAACAACAATAATGAGGCTATATACAAGGAGTTTCTATTGTTTTATTTATTTCACCTTTATTTCACCAGGAAAAGCAAATTGAGACCCGGAGTCTCTTTTTCAAGGGAGATCTGGCCAAGAAGGCAGCAACAATCAACAACTGCTGGTGGTGAAGGAGACCAGACTATTGAAGTAAAGAGGGAGTTTACCCAAAAGGGCTTTTGTAGATGAACACATACAAATGTAGCTTTCTGTGCATATGAAGTGAGGTCCAACCTACCATTTGGTACAAGTTGCAATGGCGGGTGAGTGACTTGGCATTTGTAATAAAGAGCAAGGATGCATGATAAACAGAGTCCAGTCTCTGTAAGGAGTACCAGTACAGAGTCAATGTGCAGGGGTATGAGGAAGTTGAGGTAATTGAGGTAATGTACATGTAAGTAGGGGTAAAAGTGACGAAGCAATCAGGATAGATAATAAAAAGAGTAGCAGCAGCCTATGTGAAGAGTGTCTATGTGTGAGTGTTTTGTTTGTGTCAGCGTATATAGTGTGTGAGTGTAGTATGTGTGAGTGTGTGGGTCGAGTCCAGTGAGTGTGCATAGAGCAAGCGCAAGAATGTCCATAGAAAAAAAGGGGGACAATGCAAATAGTCTGTGTAGTCATTTGGTTAACTGTTCAGCCGTCTTATGGCTTGGGGGTAGAATCTGTTCAGGAGGTTTTGGTCCCAGATTTGGTGCTCTCGTACCGCTTGCCGTGCGGTAGCAGAGGGAACAGTCTATGACTTGAGTGGCTGGAGTCTTTGACAATTGTTAGGGCCTTCCTCTGACACCGCCTGGTATAGCGGTCCTGGATGGCAAGGAGCTCGGCCTCAGTGATGTACCGAGCCGTACGCACCACCTTCTGTTGCTCCTTGCGGGTCAAGCAGTTGCCATACCAAGTGGTGATGCAGCCAGTCAAGATGCTCTCAATGAGCACGGTTACATGCACATAATAATGCAGTTATTGTGGATAGTCAGGTTAATATAATAGTATGTTTAAAACGTTTGCATGCTTTGCAAGAAGAACGATTTCCCTAACAATCCTGTTTACATGGACACATCTGAAATCAGGCTACCCGATGGGAACGTTTGTTAATGCAGAACATCGGCAAACGAAATAAACGTTCTCGCACAGTGACCATGTTATTTCTGCGAAGACTATTTGATTCTGAGTCGGGACATGCGAGGTGTGTATGTGAAAACGATTTATACGATGCATACCTACAGTTTTTCCTAACTCACTTCACTCGCACATAAGACAGAAGCTTGCGTTACCCGGGACTGGCCGCGCTACCCGGGACTGGCCGCGCTACCCGGGACTGGCCGCGCTACCCGGGACTGGCCGCGCTACCCGGGACTGGCCGCGCTACCCGGGACTGGCCGCGCTACCCGGGACTGGCCGCGCTACCCGGGACTGGCCGCGCTACCCGGGACTGGCCGCGCTACCCGGGACTGGCCGCGCTACCCGGGACTGGCCTGGCACATGCGCAGATCAAATCCACCACTGGAATGCCGATTAAGCAGTTTACATGTCCTAATAATTTGAAAGATTGCTCGCTGTATGCTTACTTCGATTATGACCTAATGCAGATTAAGATAAGCAGAGTAAGATGTTGACATGACTAATGTCATACTCGGCCCTCTTCTATAATATTGAATTATTAGTGTGCGTGTAAACATACTCAATTGTGCAGCTGAAGAACGTTTTGAGGATCTGAGGGTCCATGACAAATCTTTTCAACCTCCTGAGAGGGAAGAGGCGTTGTCGTTCCCTCTTCACTACTGTGTTGGTGTGTTTGGACCATGATAGGTCCTTAGTAATGTGCAAACTGAGGAACTTGAAGCGCTTGACCCTGTCCATTACATCCCCGTCGATGTGAATGTGGGCTTGCTCGGCCCTCCTTTTCTCCTTTTCCTGTAGTCCACGAATAGCTCCTTTGTCTTGCTGACGGTGACGGAGTTCTTATTGTCCTAGCACCACACTGCCAGGTCTCTGACCTCCCTGTAGGCTGTCTCATCATCGTTAGTGATCAGTCCTACCACTGTTGGGTCTTAATGATGGTGTTGGAGTCGTGCACAAACACGCAGTCGTGGGTGAACAGGGAGTACAGGAGCGGACTAAGCACGTACCCCTGAGGGGCCCCGTGTTGAGGGTCAGTGTGGTGGATGTGTTGTGGTCTACCCTCACCACCCGGGGGTGGCCCATCAGGAAGTCCAGGATCCAGTGTCAGAGGGAGAGTGATGAGTGATGAGCTTGGATGGCACTATAGAGTTAAATGCTGAGCTTAAGTCAATGATCAGCATTCTAACAGAGGTGTTCCTTTTGTCCAGGTGAGAAAGGGTAGTGTGGAGTGCAATAGAGATTGCGTCATCTGTGGATCTGTTGGGGCGGTATGCGAATTGGAGTGGGTCCAGTGTATGTGATGATGGTGTTGATGTGAGCCATGTCCAGCATTTCAAAGCATTATATTTTTAGAGATGTGAGCGCTAAAGGGCGATAGTCATTTAGGCATGTTACCTTGACATTCTTGGGCACAGGGACTATGGTGGTCTGCTTGGAACATGTAGCTATTACAGACTGGGTCAGGGAGAGGTTGAAAATGTCAATGAAGACACTTGCCAGCTGTTCAGCACATGCTCTAAGTACCCATCCTGGTAATTTGTCTGGCCCTGCGGCCTTGTGAATGTTAAATTGTTTAAAGGTCTTACTCACATATACTACAGAGAGCGTGATCACACAGTTGTCTGGAACAGCTGGTGCTCTCATGCATGGTGGTGCAGTGTTGCTTGCCTCAACGTGAGCATAAAAGGCATTTACACTTTGTCTGTTTGATGGAGGGCGTATCGGAATTTTTTATAAGCGTCCAGATTAGTCTCTCGGTCTTTGAAATCGTCAGCTCTAGCCTTTAGCTCAGTGCGGTTGTTGCCTGTAATCCATGGCTTCAGGTTGGGATATGAATGTAAGGTCACTGTGGGGACAACGTCTTCAAGGCACTTATTAATGAAGCACTTATTAATGCTAGCAAAACAGTCCTGTAGTTTAGCCTCTGCTTCATCGGACCACTACCGTATTGAGAGCGTCACTGGTACTTCCTGTTTGAGATATGGTCACATTTGGTAAATGGAGGGAGAGCTTTGCAAGCATCTCTGTGTGTGGAGTAAAGGTGATCTAGAGTTTTTATGCCTCTAGTTGCAAATGCCTCTTCGCTTCATTATTTCTAAGGTCACTACTTTTTATTTATTTTTGATTTTTTAAAAACCTTTATTTAACTAGGCAAGTCAGTTAAGAACAAATTCTTATTTTCAATGACGGCCTAGGAACAGTGGGTTAACTGCCTTGTTCAGGGGCATGCTCTCAAAGCTCGGGGATTCGATCTTGCAACCTTTCGGTTACTAGTCCAACACTCTAACCACTAGGTTACCCTGCTGCCCCACTTAAGTGATAATGCCCTCGAAGCCGGTGTTTGGAGGATATATTTTCATGGGTATTGTTAGGCCCCAGAAGAAGTTGAGGGCCGGCAAACCGTGCCAATATATCCTTCAAACACCGGCTTTGAGGGCATTATCACTTTTATACAATGGGTTACTATCTTATTTAAATAATGATTTACATATTTTTATTTGAAAAAAATGTTATTTTGATGAATTTATTCATACAATTTCATATAGTCCCTACACAAATCTAAGGTTTCTACCCAAGCCGGCTGGTCGTTCTTTCTATCGGTTCGGTTGCCAGAGATGCAACCCAGTCGTTCAGTCTTTTTGTTCTGTATCTATGGACGCGACCCAGTCGTTCGTTTCAAATGTTCCATTGCCATACTGGCGGGCATCATTCCTATCCCTTGCTTGCTAGCTAGCCAACTACGGCTAACTTAGTCACGTCAAAGCAGCCAGAATAACAGCAAAGTAGCTGCATTTGCATTTGTTTAAGCTGTTTTCTAGTGACCTTTATTTGGATACATCCATAACAATGAGCTAATGAGGCACGTTTTTGCCTGACATAGAAAATGTGCTCACTCGTCAGGACACTGCTGTTCAGAACAGCTAGCCAACAACACAGCTAAAACAATCACTTCAAACTGAAGCTGGAAAGGCTGCAAACTTCCCTCCACCCACCACCTGCCAAGCCCTCTTTTACACTACTGCTACTCTCTGTTCATCATATATGCATAGTCACTCTAACCATATCTACATGTAGATACTACCTCAATCAGCCTGACTAACCGGTGTCTGTATGTAGCCTCGCTACTGTATGTAGCCTCGCTACTGTATATAGCCTGTCTTTTTTTTACAGTTGTTTTATTTCTTTACTTACCCATTGTTCACCTAATACCTTTTTTGCACTGTTGGGTAGAGCCTGTAAGTAAGCATTTCACTGTAAGGTCTACACCTGTTGTATTTGGCGCACGTGACAAATAAACTTTGATTTGATTTGATTTACAAAGAAATGTCAATTAAAACATGTTAAACGAAACGAAGTGTGGGACACAATGCAGATAGCCCGGTTAGCCAGTGTGCGGGAGCACTGGTTGGTCGGCCCAATTGAGGTAGTATGTACATGAATGTATAGTTAAAGTGACTATGCATATATGATAAACAGAGAGTAGCAGCAGCGTAAAAAGAGGAGTTGGGGGGGGCACACAATGCAAATAGTCCGGGTAGCCATTTGATTACCTGTTCAGGAATCTTATGGCTTGGGGGTAAAAACTGTTGAGAAGCCTTTTTGTCCTAGACTTGGCACTCCGGTACCGCTTGCCAGTCTAAGACTGGGGTGGCTGGGGTCTTTGACAATTTTTAGGGCCTTCCTCTGACACCGCCTGGTGTAGAGGTCCTGGATGGCAGGCAGCTTAGCCCCAGTGATGTACTGGGCCGTAAGCACTACCCTCTGTAGTGTCTTGCAGTCGGAGGCCGAGCAATTGCCGTACCAGGCAGTGATGCAACCAGCTGTAAAACCTTTTGAGGATCTCAGGACCCATGCCAAATCTTTTTAGTTTCCTGAGGGGGAATAGGCTTTGTTGTACCCTGTATATATCTATAAAAATGATGCCAGCTGAGTCATGATTTTGACTGGCTGAGAAACGCTGGCTGCCTGTCTGTCTCGTCCCGACAAAATTACTATGGGACAGCTGAAGATCGAATTTGAATACTGAAACAATGTTGAAAATGTCGGAGAGACAGATAGCAAGCTTTATACAAATCTCTGCTGCTGAAAATGAAATATTATTCTAAAATAAATGTAAGGTAATGTCTAGATGCTTTTGAGACAGTGGATTGCACAGTCAGATGTAACAGAGTATATAGGCATTTTAACGTCATATATTTAGCCTGTGATAACTTGTGGAATAGACACTGACTGGAATGCGGTTTTAACCAATCAGCATTCAGGATTAGACCCACTCGTTGTATAAAGTGCTACAACATAATTGATCGGGATGGTGTGTTTGATATCCTAAATGAAGAGCTAGGAGGGAACGACACCCGAGACTTCGATTGACCTGTGACATTTCAAATGGGGTTATTCCGACAATAGGAGGGCATGCAAATGAGGACATGGAAAACAGAGCTCCCTACTGTCCCATTGAGTGTGAACATGATTAAGTGACAAAGGCATCTAGTCCCTTGTTAAAAATAGTTGCATTAGTGGCCCCTTCTAAAAGGTTAGAGCGACTAGGGAGGGAGATGCCAATCATTGGTGGAGATGGGGTTACATAAACACTCTAAATAACAGCAGTGTTACAACTATTACTACAGCTATTAAATGCATTTGTAAACATGAAGACTTTGGGAAGAACGGATTGATTATGAGAAATTACTATTATAGGAAAATGGGCCGAATACCAAAAATGTAATTGAACTCTTGATGACCAGGGGTTATCAACTAAGGATTTGTGTAAACAAATTATTATTTATATTTCTTACAGGGCATGGAGGTATTGGTCAAATGTGTTCTCAGGGTCTTTATTTGATCACCGTGCTGCAGGAGACCTGCTTATGCCGATTATGACTTTACACTTGACGCCGATTCATATAAAACAGAGTAAGGCGTTTATATGATTAGTAATGTCAAAGTCAGGCCCACTGCATGGCCGTGCACAGACCTTTCAGGGCACAGGTGCTGAAAATGAAAAAAAAGAACACAACCCCCCCTTTTTTTTGACTGATTGCTTTTTAAAAATTTTATCTTCAAAGCTCTTTCGATTTTTAAATAATAACTTAATAATATAATATTCATAATCTTCTAACTCATGATAAATGTCAGGCTGGCTTGTTTGGATATTTTTGTATATTGTGGTCTGTGTTGCTGCTGCCCTGACACACATGTCCAACTCCCGACTGAAGGGGGGGGAGTTGAGTCGGAGGCATCATTGATGCATCTGATCCTCTCTCTTTCGGCCTCTCTCTGCTGCGTGTATCAGCCAACCAGACCGAATATTGATGATGTAAATCAAGTGTTATCAAGTGTTAATCAAATGTTTTGCTGCTGTTGCAGTACTGTTGATATTTAAACTAGGTAGCTAGCTATACACTGGACCGGTGACTACATCTCAAATTTGAATACCGGACAGCAGAAAAGCATGCGCAGCCACGTAGTTCAAGATGAACGTATATCCATGTCCTAAGGACGTCGGGAA
This sequence comes from Oncorhynchus tshawytscha, assembly GCF_018296145.1. Classification (NCBI taxonomy): domain Eukaryota; kingdom Metazoa; phylum Chordata; class Actinopteri; order Salmoniformes; family Salmonidae; genus Oncorhynchus; species Oncorhynchus tshawytscha. The sequence continues at coordinate 29,100,862 of NC_056438.1, forward strand.
ATGCTTTCAAAACTGGCCACTGGGGCAATAGTGAGCGCTGTTACCATCAAGTAGGCTTGGGTTTTGTTAGGGTGTTGTGGGCGGGGGTGGTCCCATGACTCTGGATCAGAAGGTTGTGCGTTCGATCTCTATCGTGCAAGTTGGTTTTTGGTTTTAACCCTATTTCAAAACTTAACCCTTACCGTAACCATTTGGAATGAGTGCCTAAACTTACGAGCAGCAGGAGCAACAAAAACACTTTGAAATTTGACATTTGGAGTAACTGCAAATAAAAAAAGTTTGGAAGACGTGGATGAACATCTAACTCTGCCATAAGACTGAGAGCTTGTTTTGTGCGTGCGAGCTCTCTACAGGCCAGAACAACAGGCGCAACAAAGGGACTGGGTGGGGGTAGAGGGTGGCGAACTTGACGATGTCATGACGACTTGCGGGCAGTCGGTTCAGAACAATGCCAAAACCTGTATTCAAAAATAAAATTATACCACCACCCAAAAGGGCACTTGGCGAGTGGGACGGCAAAGGAGCAAGTGGGAGGCACAGGTAGACCCCTATCTGTGCACGTGCCTGGCCTACTGCCATAAGCAGTTTAATATTGAATTATTAGTGTGCATGTAAACATACTCATTGATCAGGTTTCTTGGTGCTACATGTAGTTGTTCATTGACATGGAATTTTTTGCAAATTCTGTGCACTTGTTTTTTAATGCGAATTAAGGCCCGCTTTTGAGTTAATACTGCTTGCTTGTTTGTCGACTAACTTTATCTACTCTATTGATTATGTGATGGTGCTGGAGGGGAAGGATGCCATCTTATTGGCTCTTAACCAACCATGCTATCCTGTTTGTTTTTTTGCGTTGTTCATAACTTGTTTTGTACATAATGTTGCTTCTAATGAGCTTCTGGACATCAGCACTGCGATTTCTTACCTCAAACTGTATGAAGAGTTCTTCTTCACTGAGTCGGACTGGAGGGATATTATACAAACACCCCAGATCCCTGTTATTTGCGGAAGAAGGAAACTGAGATTTCGCAGAAAGAGATCGGGGTACCTTGTGAGGATCAGGCGACGAGTGGCTAATCTGCCTTTGCCTTCCGTCCTGCTAGCTAACGTTCAATCGCTGGGAAATAAATGGGACGAACTGAAAGCATGTTTATCCAACCAACGGGACATGGCTGAAAAATGACATTGAGAACATACAGCTGAAGGGTTATACACTCTATCGGCAGGACAGAACAGCAGCCTCTGGTAAGACACGGGGCGGGGGCCTATGCATTTATGTAAACAACAGCTGGTGCACAATATCTAAGGAAGTCTCAAGGTTTTGCTCGCCTGAGGTAGAGTATCTTATAATAAGCTGTAGACCACACTATCTACTTAGAGAGTTTTCATCTGTATTTTTCGTAGGTGTCTACATACCACAACAGACTGAGGGTGGCACTAAAACCGTACTCAATGAGCTGTATACAGCCATAAGTAAACAGGAAAACGTTCATCCAGAGGCAGCACTCCTAGTGGCCGGGGACAATGTTGGGAAACTTAAATCAGTTTTACCTCATTTCTATTAGCATGTTAAATGTGACCAACTTTACTCCACACATAGAGATGTGTACAAAGCTCTCTCTGTCTCAGTCTGTATTGCCTACATGTTTCAAGCAGGCCACCATAGTCCCTGTGCCCAAGAACACTAAGGTAGCCTGCCTAAATGACTACCGACCCGTGGCACTCACATCTGTAGCCATGAAATGCGTTGAAAGGCTAGGTCATGGCTCACATCAACACCATTATCCCAGAAACACTAGACCCACTCCAATTTGCATACCCCACCAACAGATCCACAGATGATGCAATCTCTTGCACACCACACTGCCCTTTCACACCTGGACAAAAGGAACGCCTATGTGAGAATGCTATTCATTGACAACAGCTCAGCGTTCAACACTATAGCGCCCTCAAATCTCATCACTAAGCCAAGGACCCTGGGACTAAACACCTCCCTCTGCAACTGGATCCTGAACTTCCTGACAGGTGGTAAGGGTAGGTAACAACATATCCGCCACGCTGATCCTCAACACGGTGGCCCCTCGGGGGTGCGTGCTCAGTCCCCTCCTGTACTCTCTGTTCACTCATGACTGCACGGCCAGGCATGACTCCAACACCATCATTAAGTTTGCTGATGACACAACAGTGGTTGGCCCAATCACCGACAACAATGAGACAGCCTATAGGGAGGAGGTCAAAGACCTGACCCTGTGGTGCAAGGAAAACAACCTCTCCCTCAACGTGATCAAGACCAAGGAGATGATTGTGTACTACAGGAAAAGGAGGACTGAGCACGCCCCCATTCTCATCAACGAGCTATAGTGGAACAAGTTGAGAGCTTCAAGTTCCTTGGCGTCTACATCACCAACATCACACTTTTAAAATTCATATTGTTATCTTGTTGCTATATTTGCATAGCTTCTTTCATGTAAACGCATTTAGCATATTGCTACTGATTAACAATTTCTTTGTGGATTTTGATGTGTGCTTGGGGTAGAGGTCGACCGATTATAATTTTTCAACTCCGATACCGATTATTGGAGGCCCAAAAAAGCCGGTCCCGATTAATCGGCCGATTTAAAAAAAACACATGTATTTGTAATAATGACAATTACAACAATACTGAATTAACATGCAAAAACAAAGTGTTGGAGAAGAACGTAAAAGTGCAATATGTGCTATGTAAGAAAGCTAACGTTTCAGTTCCTTGCTCAGAACATGAGAACATATGAAAGCTGGTGGTTCCTTTTAACATGAGTCTTCAATATTCCCAAGTAAGAAGTTTTAGGTTGTAGTTATTATAGGACTATTTCCCTCTATACCATTTTGTATTTCATTAACCTTTGACTATTGGATGTTCTTATAGGCACTTTAGTATTGCCAGTGTAACAGTATAGCCTCTGTCCCTCTCCTCGCTCCTCCCTGGGCTCGAACCAGCAACACAACGACAACAGCCACCACATCGAAGCAGCGTTACCCATGCAGAGTAAGGGAAACAACCACCCCAAGGCTCAGAGAGAGTGAAGTTTGAAACGCTATTAGCGAGCGCTAACTAGCCAGCCATTTCACTTCGGTCACACCAGCCTCATCTCGGGAGTTGATAGGTTTGAATTCATAAACAGCGCAATTCTTGATGCACAACAAAGAGCTGCTGACAAAACCCACGAAAGTGCTGTTTGAATGAATGTTTACGCGCCTGCTTCTGCCTACCACCGCTCAGTCAGATACTTAGATACTTGTATGCTTGTATGCTCAGTCAGATTATATGCAACACAGGACATGCTAGATAATATCTAGTAATATCATCAACCATGTGTAGTTAACTAGTGATTATGATTGATTGTTTTTATAAGATAAGTTTAATGCTAGCTAGCAACTTACCTTGGATTACTGCATTCGCGTAACAGGCAGTCTCCTTGTGGAGTGCAACGAGAGAGAGGCAGGTCGTTATTGCGTTGGACTAGTTAACTGTACGGTTGCAAGATTGGATGCCCCGAGCTGACAAGGTGAGAATCTGTCGTTCTGCCCCTGCACGAGGCAGTTAACCCACTGTTCCTAGGCTGTCATTGAAAATAAGAATGTGTTCTTAACTGACTTGCCCAGTTAAATAAAGATTAAATAAAGGTGTTGAAAATACAATTTTAAAAATTAAAACATTTGGCAAATCGGCGCCCAAAAATACCAATTTCCGATTGTTATGAAAACTTGAAATCGGCCCTAATTAATCGGCCATTCCGATTAATCGGTCAACCTCTAGCTTTGGGTTATGGTCTTGCTGGAAGATCCACATCCGGCCAAATTTCAGCCTCCTGGCAGAGGCAACAACGTTGATGCTGTTGACCTTAACAAGGGCCCCAGGACCAGTGGAAGCAGAATAGCCCCATAACATCAAAGATCCACCATCATATTTTACAGTAGGTATGCATGAACAAAATCAAAACCCATAACTACCTACAAATACAGTGATGGACCTTTGATGTTATGGGGATATTTTGCTTCCACTGGTCCTAGAAGCGTCTGCACAATGACAAATGTTATGCACTAGTAATGTTTAGAAATCTTCAGAGGAAGTGAACCTGCCTCCTGTTTAGACAGCTGGTTGTTGTGTTTCAGATCTTTGAGACGGGTGAGGTGGTGGACTGTGTGACAGTGGAGCCCTACATGCTGGGGAACTTTGTGAATCTCACAAACAACACTACTAAAGTGGACAAGAGGTTCAAGGCCTCAGAATACGGCATAGTCTTCGGATATCAGGAGACTGAAACTTGGCCGCAAAGTGGATCTTCCAGCAAGACAATAACCCCAAGCACACATCAAAATCCACAAAGAAATGGTTAAGTCTCCACACTTGAAACCCATTGAAAAAACCTGTGGTTCGAATGGAACAGAGCTGTACATAAGCGCAGACATAAGCGCAGACAAGACACACAATACCCCATAATGTCAAAGTGGAACTATGTTTTTAGAAATGTTTACAAATTAATAAAAAATTAAAATCTGAAATGTCTTGAGTCAATAAGTATTCAACCCCTTTGTTATGGCAAGCCTAAATAAGTTTAACAAGTCACATAATACAGTGTATTCAGAAAGTATTCAGACCCCTTGACTTTTTCACATTTTATTACATTACAGCCTTATTCTAAAATGGATGAAATTGTTTTTTTCCACATCAATCAACACACAATACCCCATAATGACAAAGCAAAACCAGCATTTCAGAAATGTTTGCAAAAAAAAAACAAGCCATGAGGTAGAAGAATTTGTCCATAGAGCTCCGAGACATGACTGTATCGAGACATGACTGTGTCGAGGCACAGATCTGGGGAAGGGTACCAACTTTTTTTGCAGCATTGAAGGTCCCCAAGAACACCTTGGCCTTCATCATTCTTAAATGGAATAAGTTTGGAACCACCAAGACTCTTCCTAGAGCTAGGGCCGTGGTCAGGGAGGTGACCAAGTACCCGATGGTCACTCTGACAGAGCTCCAGAGTGCCTCTGTGGTGGTGGGTGGATCTTCCAGAAGGACAACCATCTCTGCATCTTTTTCAGCAGCAGGGACTGGGAGACTAGTCAGGATCGAGGGAAAGATGAAGGGAGCAAAGTACAGAAATATCCTTGATGAAAACCTCCTCCGGAGCACTCAGGACCTCAGACTGGGGAGAAGATTCACCTTCCAACAGGACAACGACCCTAAGCACACAGCCAAGACAACACAGGAGTGGCTTCGGGATAAGTCTCCAGCCAGAGCCTGGACTTGAACCTGATTGAACATCTCTGGAGAGACCTGAAAATAGCTGTGCAGCGACACTCCCCATACTACCTGATAGAGCTTGAGAGGATCTGCAGAGAAGATTGGGAGAAACTCCCCAAATCCAGGTGTGCCAAGCTTGTAGCGTCATACCCAAGAAGACTTGAGGCTGTAATCACTGCCAAAGGTGCTTCAACAAAGTACTGAGTAAAGGGTCTGAATACTTGTGTAAATGTGATATTTCTGTTTTATATTTGTCATTATCGGGTATTGATGAGGGAAAACAACAATGTAATACATTTTAGAATAAGGCTGTAACGTAACAAAATGTGGAAAAAGTCAAGGGGTCTGAAAACTTTCCAAATGCACTGTATTTCTATAGAAGAAGCCCATTTTTATTCTCAGCTTCTTAACTACCTCATCAATATGCTTTTTAAAAGACAGCTTTTCATCTATACAGATGCCCAGATTTTTGCAAGCAGGGACAAGATCAATATAGACACCATCCAAAGTACATATGCTTAAATCATTAGTTATTTTTATGCGCTCTAGAGAACAACATATACTTTGTTTTACCTGCATTTAATACTAATTTCAGGTCAATAAAGTTTTTCTGTAATACAATGAAGACAGACTGTAGTTCAGATAGAGCCTGGTCAACTGTGGGGGCAATAGCATACCCAGTATTATCTGCATACAAGTGCAGGTTACATTGATCAACAGTATTGAAAGCCTTTGACAGGTCAATGAAGATGACAGCACAATGTTGCCTTTTATCCACACTGTTAATCATTTATAACTAGGGATGCAGCATAGATAGTGCTACGACCTGGTCTAAAACCTGTCTGATGTACAGCACATTTAGAATACATTTCAAAGATAAGAAAGATCTTAGCTGAGAAATAATCAAGAATTCTAATATTTTACCTAGGCAAGAAATTGGGCGATAATTATTTAGGGTCACCACCTTTGTGAACGGGGAGTACATGGGCCGCCTTCCAAACCTTGGGGATAGTACCAGATATATTTGCCAGGTTAAAAATATGCGTTAATGATTCAGCAATCAAGGGGGCAGAGATCTGCAGCAAAAATGGATCAAGCATATCAGCCCCAATGGATATCAGTCTTAAGCAAGGCTTCTAGCACATTACAGATAGTAAACTGTTGAAATGAAAAAAAAGATTCACTAGAATTGGACAGAATCAATTTAACATTTATTTTTCCAATGTGTGTATGTAACTATTTTCTGGGTAGACATTAAATCTGCAAATGTATGATGTTATTTTTTTGTTTAATAATCCAAGATTCTCAACTAATGAACTGTATGTGATGCATTTGTTCATAACTCTTGCTCAATATTACACCCATAAAATTACTTTCTTTAAGAACATAACAAATAATATTCTGTATTTTTAAAGGTTGAATTAAATAATTACTTTGTTACATTAAAAAATATGCTCTATAAGAATAAGAAAGTAATTCAATCTATTGCTACTCTTAAAGATGCACTATCCAGAAATCGCTCGCCATTTCCTGGTTGCTGAAATTATAATAGTTAGCCTAATTTCAGTTTATGTGACAAACCGAGCAAGTATAGTGTAGAGAATCATTGTAACTTCTAAACCGCTGTGAAATATATATTACATAAACAAAAATATTGTAGGTCGTGTACAAAACCGAAAATTAAAGACACAAACATTTAAGAACAGGAAGCATAGAAATAGCGCACATAGAACAGATCTACCACTTCTTAAACTTGCTTTCAAAAGAGAATGACAGGCCTATAACTCACATTGTTATGTGAATTTGGTCGGGTCGCCCAAAAAGTTACATATGGCAGCTTTAAGCATTTTACATGTATTTGAATGTACAACCCTGTGTGCGTTTTTGTTTTTGCGTGTTTGTGATGTTTTGTGTTACAAAAATCTATACATTCTTAACAAATGTAACATTTAAATGTATATCCTTCAAAATGTATGAAATTTATATTATGAAAAAAAAAATGATAAGAGTATGCGAACGTGAGTAGATTATGTTGAAAACGACAGGCGTCCATCTTGGATGCTGTCTCCAGTTTATCAACTCAGTGATTAAGAATTAGATAATATACAGAAATGTACTGAATGTTTTCTCATCCAGAGATGCAACATCATAATGTAGCCTAACTAGCAAGGAGCTTTGATGGAGCGCTCAATGTAGAATTTGGCATCCCTTTACCATTTTCCCTGCATAATCACATTGAGGATGAAATAGTCTACTTTCCCTTCAATTGATATTATATGAGCATAACACTTCTGTAATTTTAGCGTCTGAAGCGCAGAGTCTAGATTTCAGCATAATTTCACATAATGCGCAGTGATATTTCCCTGGGAAAACCACCCCCTCCCCACTTTACCCGGAGTCTGACAGAGGCGTAGGCCTACGTGCCGAAGCCTGCAATATGTGCGGAAGATTGCGATGGGACGGGAACACTGTGTCACTGCGGCAACTCGACTGCTTACCTTGGGGTCTTTCTCGTAGTAGTGCTGCTGCGTCCTGATCCATCGGCCAACCAGATGGTCGCGCACTGTGTTGGCCAAGGCGAAGTAGTAGTCCCTTTTGGTCGCCACATTTCGGTCCTTTACGAGTGTAAAGTGGAGATGGCGATTAAAATTAGTCTTGAGGTCTGAAACATTTTCCACACCTGCAAGCCCTCGCACCGATATCTGCTTTCTCTTCTCCTGGTCTGTCAATGGCTTAGGCATCTTGGTAAATGCGTATTTTCTATTGTACGACTGTAGATTCGAATGGCAAATATCGACCTAGGCTGATGAGAGATGGCAAGTAACTAACTGTGTTATGCCTATGCTTGTCACAGTGTTTGCCCTGCCTCCCTCTGACCAGTGGGGATCCACGCGATAATACAGCCACAAAGTCTATATCGTAAAGCTTCAAGAAAACACAAATGTGCTTTTTGGTCTTACGTTAAGGTTAGGCATCCTGTTAGCAGTGTGGCTAAAGTTACGGTTAGGTTTAAAATCAGATTTTAAGAAGATAATTGTTGAAATGGGCGGGGTTTATGATTTTGTGACCGTGGTAACTTGGGACGACCGTCCAGTGGTGGACTGCTCTGGCAATATTGCACCATACCGCCAGCCCCGGCACCAACCGCTCAAATGTTGTATCCCATCAGAACCCAAAATATTGTCTTGTTTTACTCCAATGTTTGTAAACAAAGTATATGTAAACAAACACTATATAGCCACAAAACAAAACTAGAATCATCCTTAATTGAAACAATAGCATACCACCCCTCCTCTGTTTTGGTAAAAAGCTGAGGGATGGGTCTGGAGTAATGTAGCCACTCTCAAATTCATAGACAAAGCCATGGATGCAAGGACTGACCATCCATGATATAAAAAATGTAGTTTTAACCATGTTTTGAGTCTATACAGTGTTTGTTTGCATTTACATTGTTTACAAATATGGGAGTAAAACAAACGAATATTTTGAGCTCTGATGCAAGGTATGACGGTTGAACTAAGCTCATGAGGCATTTATAAGTTATATTTTTCAAGAATCAATATATATCAATAAGTCCAAAAATTGATGTAGCAACGGCAGATTCCCTGTTTAAACTGTCTGTGAGCCTAGAATCACGTTCTTGGTCCTCATCATCCAAATTTGACTCGGCTCGTAGTGGTAGCATTTCCCTCACAATCCTTGCTCACTTTTTTGCATCTTTAGTTCAGCTGGCAAAAGCACCAGCATAACTTTTATTTTAAACATTAACATATGTTAATTTGGTAGCCCATATTTTGCTGCACAGGCTTTGAGAGCTTTTTTGTTTGTTCTCGACACCAACCTTCACATTTTTTACCTGCAATTTCGGCAACTTCAGTAGGATCTGGCTGGTTAACTGGCATGTTTGACTTTGAACTCAACTGGGCCGGCCAATCCTGGCAGGGTGAATGTTCCTCACTGCATCTGCCCAGTTGAGAAAGATGCTAGATTATGTCAACAGAGAAAAAGGTAGGCTATAGCCTAGGTTTCTACAAAAATACACTATATATACAAAAGTATGTGGACACCCCTTCAAATTAGTGGGTTCGGCTATTTCAGCCACACCTGTTGCTGACGTGTATAAAAACAAGCACCCAGCCATGCAATCTCCATAGACAAACATTGGCAGTAGAATGGCCTTACTGAAGAGCTCATTGACTTTCAACATGGCACCTGCATAGGATGCCACCTTTCCAACAAGTCAGGTCGTAAAATGTTTGCCCTGCTAGAGCTGCCCCGGATCAACAACAAGTGCTGTTATTGTGAAGTGGAAACTTCTGGGAGCAACAACGGCTCAGCTGCGAAGTGGTAGGCCACACAAGCTCATAGAACGGGACTGCCGAGTGCTGAAGCGTGTAGTGTGTATAAATAATCTGTCCTCGGTTGTACCAATCATTCCTGAGTTCCGAAATGTCAGCACAAGAACTGTTCGCTGGGAGCTTCATGAAATGGGTTTCCATGGCAGAGTAGCCGCACACAAGCCTAAGATTAACATGCACAATGCCATGCGCCGGATAGAGTGGTGTAAAGCTCGCCCCATTGGACTCTGTAGCAGTGGAAAGATGTTCTCTTGAGTGGTGAATCACTCTTCACCATCTGGCAGTCCAATGGACGAATCTGGGTTTGGTGGATGCCAGGAGAACGCCACCTGCCCCAATGCATGGCGTGTGCCAACTGTAAAGTTTGGTGGAGGAGGAATAATGGTCTGGGGCAGTTTTGGGGGCTAGGTCCGAAGGGAAATCTTAACGCTACAGCATACAATAACATTCGAGACAATTCTGCCCATACAGAAATTGTTTGTCGAGATTGGTGTGGAAGAACTTGACTGGCCTGCACAGAGCCCTGACCTCAACTCCATTGAATACCTTTGGGATGAATTGGAACGCTGACTGCGAGCCAGGCTTTATCACCCAACATCAGTGCCCAGACTTTCTTCCATTCAGCCACAATAGCATTAGTGAGGTCTCACTAATGCTCTTGTGGCTGAATGGAAGAAAGTCCCTGCAGCAATGTTCCAACATCTAGTTGAAAGCCTTCTCAGAAGAATGGAGGCTGTTATAGCAGCAAAGGGGGGACCATCTCCATATTAATGTCCATGATTTTGGAATGAGATGTTCGACAAGCAGGTGTCCACATACAGTACTTTTGGTCATGTAGTCTATATTAACAGGCCGGCTCTTTTTTACCCCAAATAAATGATATAAAAATGTTTAAAAATTGACCAGCATACCCTCCTAAAAAATGGTCTAGCCCATCTGGCGTCTGACAGATTTTTGTATACAAGACCAATAAACTTTTATTTGATTTGCCAGATGGCCAAGCTGAACCCCTGCCATTGTCTCTTCAAGTATGGACAAGGACACCAGAGTTGGTATTGCCAGTCCTGCACAACTGCATTTCTATGAATGCACCCATAATTTATTTCAAGTACAGCGTGAGTCTTACAGAAGCTCCAGCCCAATTAAGAGTTGACCCTCTTAATGACAATATGCAGAGCTAATCATAATGAATGAGAAGCCCCCAAAACTCCCTCGAAAGGTTGAAAAGGGATGATGGCATTGAGGGCTTGTGCATATGAGGGGTGTGAGCCATGTAGCCTATCAGCTGTCAGGACTGCGTGATGTATAGCCTATTATTTGGGAGTAAGATTCTGTCTGCCTGAAAACCATACCAGACAATTAAATATTTTCTGAGCTCTTATCAAATTTCTATTCAGCCTCTCAGGGACGGACTGGGACCAGAATAGAAGGTAGGCCCTGGCATTTCCAGCACACAAGCCCATATTTTCCCAGAGGCCACAATTATTAGCCATATCATGATAATTTTGCGGCAAAAAAAACAAGTTATACAGGCCCACAGATCATTATCTGTCTAATAATGGGGGCCTCAAGTGAAAATATGGGCTGGTGTGGGGGAATCGAGGAAAACAATTGGCTGGTATGGGGGCCTCAAGGAAACAAATAGGCCAGTGTGTTGGAAATGCCAGGGACGATTTCTGGTCCCATATATCTGATGATCAATGTAATAGAAAGATATCTGAAATTCGACCGTGGGTGGACCGGTGGTTATCTTTGTTGTAGCAATTAGAAGTTAACATTTCAATTAAATTAAAATGCAACTGGTGTACCAGATAAATTGCAGTGGTCTGAAGGGATAGGTCCATTCTATTCATTATATTTCTGTGATAGAAATTAAACCCACCCTGTTGTATTTATTTAAAAAATATATATATTTCACCTTTATTTAACCAGGTAGGCAAGTTCAGAACAAGTTCTCATTTACAACTGCGACCTGGCCAAGATAAAGCAAAGCAGTTCGACACATACAGTACAACAACACAGAGTTACACATGGAGTAAAACAAACAGAAAGTCAATAATACAGTAGAAAAATAAGTATATGTACAATGTGAGCAAATGAGGTGAGATAAGGGAGGTAAAGGCAATAAATAGGCCATGGTGGCAAAGTAAATACAATATAGCAAGTATTCAAGAGCATGATGTCTCAACTGATGGCAGGCACAGCACAAAAACCTCAGATGATGTCAAATAGGGTCTAAGCAACAACATACGTGAATATGAACAAATCTGAGTGTACGTGTTTTTAGATCATTTTTTTTCAATAATTTGACAACACTGTTTGTAAGATTTTAAATGATATCAAACTCGTGTATATTTTCCAGTGATAAAGACATGGATGTCTCATGGTATGGTGGGGTATGAGCACCTTCATCTCCTGAATGTTTTGGCATTCAGGTCCAAAAGGTCACTTTCTGACCACTTCTTCCATGAGCAATCATGTGTGGAAAGTTTTTTTGTTTAAATCAAAAGGGATGTTGTCAAAAAGTGATTGAATTCAAATGGATTTACCCAAATATCATATTGTAAAAAGGTCAATGACCATTTGCTAAAATTTCACGTTATACACTGACCAACTTGTCAGACTTGAGCTGACATGTTGACTGCACCTTCATCTACAAATACCTCCCACCCAAACCCTTCAATGGATTCTTCCAGGTTAATTCTGAAATCCATGCATAGAACACAAGACACACAGATAACCTTCACCCTCCCCACTGACACATATGGTCCATTCTCTATCAGATAAAGTTTCCATACTTTGGAATTCCTACCTTCACATTGCCAAATCATCTCTCAATAACTCCAAGCATAGACTAGGTCTCCTCATGGACTGCGCCAGATTTGCCAGTTCTTGCTGTGAGATGTTACCTCACTCTTCCACCAAGGCACCTGCAAGTTCCCAGACATTTCTGGGGGGGAATGGTCCTAGCCCTCACACTCCGATCCAACAGGTCCCAGGCGTGCTCAATGGGATTGAGATCCGGGATCTTCGCTGGCCATGGCCGAACACTGACATTCCTGTCTTGCAGGAAATCACGCACAGAGCGAGGAGTATGGCTGGTGGCATTGTCATGCTGGAGGGTCATGTCAGGATGAGCCTGCAGGAAGGGTACCACATGAGGGAGGAGGCTGTCTTCCCTGTAACGCACAGCGTTGAGATCGCCTGCAATGACAACAAGCTCAGTCTGATGATGCTGTGACACACCGCCCCAGACCATGATGGACCCTCCACCTCCAAATCGATCCCACTCCAGAGTACAGGACTCGGTGTAACGCTCATTCCTTCGACGATAAACGCAAATCTGACCATCACCCCTGGTGAGACAAAACCGCAACTCGTCAGTGAAGAGCACTTTTTGACAGTCCTGTCTGGTCCAGCGACGGTGGGTTTGTGCCCATAAGCGACTTTGTTGCCGGTGATGTCTGGTGAGGACCTGCCTTACAACAAGCCTAAAAGCCCTCAGTACAGCCTCTCAGCCTATTGTGTACAGTCTGAGCACTGATGGAGGGATTGTGTGTTCCTGGGGTAACTCGGGCAGATGTTGTTGCCATCGTGTACCTTTCCCGCAGATGTGATGTTCGGATGTACCGATCCTGTGCAGGTATTGTTACACGTGGTCTGCCACTGTCTCCCTTTAGCACTGTCTTAGGCGTCTCACAGTACGGACATTGCAATTTATTGCCCTGGCCACATCTGCAGTCCTCATGCCTCCTTACAGCATGCCTAAGGCACATTCACGCAGATGAGCAGGGGCCCTGGGCATCTTTCTTTTGGTGTTTTTCAGTCAGTAGAAAGGCCTCTTTAGTGTCCTAAATTTTCATAACTGTGACCTTAATTGCCTACCGTCTGTAAACAGTTAGTGTCTTAACCATTCCACAGCTGCATGTTCATTCATTTTTCATGGTTCATTGAACAAGCATGGGAAACAGTGTTTAAACCCTTTACAATGAAGATCTGTGAAGTTACTTGGATTTTTATGAATTATCTTTGAAAAACAAGGTCCTGAAAAGGGGACATTTCTTTTTTTTCTGAGTTTATATATATATGTACATACACACACAGTTGAAGTTGGAAGTTTACATACACTTAGGTTGGAATCATTAAAACTTGTTTTTCAACCACTCCACACATTTTTTGTTAACAAACTATAGTTTTGGCAAGTCAGTTAGAACATCTACTTTGTGCATGACAAGTCATTTTTCCAAACATTGTTTACAGGCAGATTATTTCACTGTATCACAATTCCAGTGGGTCAGAAGTTTACATACACTAAGTTGACTGTGCCTTTAAACAGCTTGGAAAATTCCAGAAAATGGTTTCATGGCTTTAGAAGTTTCTGATAGGCTAATTAACATTATTTTAGTCAATTTGAGGTGTACCTGTGGCTGTATTTCAAGGCCTAACTTCAAACTCAGTGCCTCTTCACTTGACATCATGGGAAAAGCAAAAGAAATCAGCCAAGACCTCAGAAAATAAATTGTTGACCTCCACAAGTCTGGTTCATCCTTGGGAGAAATTTCCAAACGGGTGAAGGTACCCCATTCATCTGTACAAACAATAGTACGCAAGTATATACACCATGGGACCACCCAGCCGTCATACCGCTCAGGAAGGAGATGCGTTCTGTCTCCTAGAGATGAACATATTATCGTGCGAAAAGTGCAAATAATCCCAGAACAGCAGCAAAAGACCTTGTGAAGATGCTGGAGGAAACAGGTACAAAAGTATCTACATCCTCAGTAAAACAAGTCCTATATCGACATAATCTGAAAGGCCGCTCAGAAAGGAAGAAGCCACTGCTCCAAAACCGCCATAAAAAAGCCAGACTACGGTTTGCAACTGCACATGGGGACAAATATCATACTTTTTTGGAGACATGTCCACTGGTCTGATGAAACAGAAATGGAACGGTTTGGCCAAAATTACCATTGTTGTTAGGAGGAAAAAGGGGGATGCTTGCAAGCTGAAGAACACCATCCCAACCGTGAAGCACTGGGGTGACAGCATCATGTTGTGGGGATGCTTTGCTGCAGTTCACAAAATAGATGGCTCCATGAGGAAGGAAAATTATGGGGATATATTGAAGCAACATCAAGACATCAGTCAGGACGTTAAAGCTTGGTCGCAAATGGGTCTTCCAAATGGACAATGACTCCAAGCATACTTCCAAAGTTGTGGCAAAATGGCTTAAGGACAACAAAGTCAAGGTATTTGGAGTGGCCATCACAAAGCCCTATAACCTCAAGCATGTTTGCAAGGAGGCCTACAAACCTGACTTAGTTACACCAGCTCTGTGAGGAGGAATGGGCCAAAATTCACCCAATTTATTGTGGGAATCTTGTGGAAGGCTACCAGAAACATTTGGCCCAAGTTAAACAATTTAAATGCAATGCTACCAAGCACTAATTGAGTCTGTGAACTTCTGACCCACTGGGAATGTGATGAAATAAATAAAAGCTGAAATAAATAATTCTCTACTATTATTCTGACATCTCACATTCTTAAAATAAAGTGGTGATCCTAACGGACCTAAAACAGGACATTTTTACTAGGATTAAATGTCAGGAATTGTGGAAAAACTGAGTTTAAATGTATTTGGCTAAAGTGTATGTAAACTTCTGATTTCAACTGTACGTTTTTTTTTGTGTGGTTTTCATAAACCCAACCTCACCTGCACACCTTTGTTTTTACCTGCAAGATTGATTTACACAAGGCATGTGAAAGAAACTAAAGTAAAACCAATAAAAAAAAGTACTTGTATTCTTGGATGTAGGACTGCAGACATAGTACACAGAAAAACAGCCTTATGGCTAGGATGTTACATAAATTGAGGGAGGCTGAGCAAGCATTCTGTCTACACGGATTAAAAAGATGGTCTGTGGAAGCTGTATTCAAGCGTCAGCGATGACACTTTTGCAAGGCAAAAAGAAAACGACAGCAAAATTAAAGATATTCAGTTTTAATAACAATCAAGCAACATTGCAAGGACTATTCATTCAGGCTAGACCGAAAACAGGGCTGACAAACCAATTCCAAAAATAGAGTAAAAATACAAATTGTATATCATCTAACATCATGTATTCTTTTTTCTCATTAAGCAACAACAAGAGAACAGAAGGCGTGGTGATGTTGCAGAGGCGATATAAGCACTGCACACAGCTACAGATCATATAGCAAGGTGGGGAGAGGTTGTTAACAGAACAATCACGCATACGATCAGAAGTAGTTCAGAGTATCTTTTTAAGCCAACTCACTCTAGGATCCAAAGTCCTATTCCCTGCTGCATCCTCATGGACCTAAATTAATTTGCATCTGGGGGAAAAGTTAATTAGAAACAGCTTACAGGGTTTGAAAAAAAAACAAAACATTTTTTTATTTATTATAGGGGATTAGAAAATTATGCAAACAAATTGATAGAACCCAAAACCTCTGAAATCAGACAGCATTACAAAAGACCCGTTTCTCTGACAAAAGAATTAGGAAGGAGATTCTCACATCCAAAAGATGTGCGCAATTACACTTCACATCAGGTGTAATTACAAAAATATTCAGCGCCGTGAAACCACAGCAAATGAATGGAACATGACGATGAATGAAGCTTGAGTCCATTGGACTGCCATGCCTACTAAACTGGCTGGATCATCAGAACAGTAAAATATCACTGTAGATTAAAACAAATAGTTACTAAGCTTCAGCTCCAGTCGGCAAACCAAAGCTTTGGTTTGAGGTGACTTATTTGGTGTGAGAGATGGTGAAACAGACATAAGCCAACCATGGAGGGGAGTAGCCCTGCAAAATAGATACAAGGCATACCATATACTTTATGCACAGCAACAGTGTTGGATGGACACAAAGAGCCTACACAGTCAACAAAAACACTAACTTTTAAAAACAGAAAAATTCTGTAAAGAAAATGTACAAATTTAACCACACCACCTCCCATGTTTGAGGAGTTTCTCTGCACGTTAACCAGGACTTTGATTAAGAGAGTATAGCACAGGTCATGTCATTTTACTGAACAACTATATGCCCTGGACAGAGCTGCGTATCAGTCCATTGGGTAGCTGGTTGTGTGGTGTGCTGCGAGTCCATGGTGTTGGGTAAAATCTGGGAGGGCTGTGTGGTTGAGACTGAGGAACCTGGGGGGGTACAGAGGGTGTTTAATTCTGAGGGGGTGGAGGTGGTGGTGCGGGGGCATACCGAAGGGGGCATGCCCGTCACCCCCATCCCCATCATGGTGACAAAGTTGGAGGGGTCCATGGGCGGAGGGGGAGGAGGGGGGCGTACATCATTCCGGCCGAGCCGGGGGTGGGGGAGGAGGGGGAGGTGGGGCGCCGGGGGGAGAGGGGCTGCACCCCTGGAGGAGGGGGAACCATGGAGGGGTTGCCCATGGGGGGAGGGGGCTGGGCGGCCGAGGCAGCGGACTGTTGGGGCTGCTGCCAGGGGGGCAGGTTGCCAGAGCCAGGACTGGATGTCGTGGTGGTATCTGGGAAGGAAAGAACTGTAGTTAGTAGGACATACAACAAAAAACATGCTGCACTTACTCAACATTAGATATCCCTCTAAGATCTTACAGAAATGATGAAAAAAAACATTTTCTATGTAAAGCCACCATGTGTCAAATCTACAAAAGCTACCATGAAAAGTGTGAGAAACTGGCTGTACTTTTCTGGTTAACAGGTCAAAGCTTCAGAAACAAAGAGCCTGTGGCTAGTGTTCTTACTCTGTTGCCATGGCAGTGGTGCACTAGTGGCCATGCTGCTGGCGGGAGGGGGGGGGGGCCTGCTGTTGCCATGGTGGCAGGGGACCTGAGGGTGGCGGGGGAGGCTGGTTGTTGGGGGGCGGAGGTGGTGGTGGCATCATACCCATGGGTGGTGGCAGCAGACCTGAAGACAAACGGAGGAAATATGAATGGACACAACCGATTGGATTACAAAGACAAAGCACAGAAGGCCTGTGTTTATTACATTTGTGTGTACATGACACCACCAACGCAATTTACAAACTGGGACAACAAAACGGAAACGGGCTACAACACAGACGGCACATTTCGACAGCAGGCTGTCTCCCTCCTACCCATATGGTGGCCGTGTCCCTGGCCCATGGGGGGCGGTGGGGGCTGCATCCATGGGGGTGGCATTCCATTGTTGGGGGGCATGTTGTGCCCTCCCATGTTGGACATGGGGGGTGGGAAGTTGTGGTGGCCTCCGTGACCTCCATGGTTGCCATGACCCCCGTGTTGGTTGCCATGACCGCCGTGGCCTCCGTGCATGCTGTTGAAGTTCCTGTTCTCAGACTGGCCAGAGTTCATCCAGGGAGGACGGCTCTGCAGTACAAACACAGAATGAGATGAGAGGCACTTGTTGGATGTATTGTTCATCGTCTCGTCTGCTGATGAAACTCAAATCCATGAATCTTCTAACTTGGAATGTAAAGGCCCATTTTTATGGATAGACTAAGAAAATGGAAGCTCAGGTTGTGCTCGTCACTTCATTTAACTCACCGGTGGTGGCTGGTTGTTGTTGTTGCCTCGGTTGTGGCCACTGTTCTGGTTGTTGCAGTGTCCCCCGCCAGAGGAAGGTACAGGGGCCTCACCTAGCTCAGCCATGAGGGACAGATACTCCTTGTCCATACGGGCCTTGTCCTGGGCAGACTGGGGAGGCTCACCGGCCCTGGGCGCCGCAAAGGAGCTAGAAAGAGATGATAGGTCCTTATAATACATGGTTGATTTTTGGAAAAGATCCTGAATGGCCTTATTTTCTGTCAGAGCTACAATAACTCCAAGTAGCCACTGTTCTGGGTCCTCTGTGTAGACATGTCACTCTGCGCCCCTCATGACAGACTCCACACTTACAGCAACGCCTCAAGGGGCAGGTTCCTGGCATCGTCTCTAGTACCAGATTGGGCTAGCAAAAAATGATATTTCATTCAATGTGTTTAAGCAAAGAGACTGCTTTCTGACCAGAAATCCTTTACACAACAGTATCTAGCTGGTTAGTTACCTGGTGAACTTGCAGTCAGAGGAGATATGGCCTGCGCCACCGCACTTGGTACAGAGGGTGGTGTTGGTGACACTGCGGGGTTCAGTGCTCTGCCACGGACGAAGGATCCTGGGTGGGGAACAAAGAGAAGCATTTCATATTTAACCAAGAGAAGTGAAGATGATAACAGATTTATCCAGGCCAGACAGGGTATATGCGATTACGCAAGCGTCACAGAATGGCTGCTGTCAAAATGTGGCAGGCTCACCGGTTGTCGTCCTCTCTCAGGGTGCCATTGAGTCTGGCCAGCTCCCTCAGCTGCATCTTCCTCAGGTCGTTCTGGTCCTCTGGGGTCTCGATGCCCTGCTTCAGGATGGTACGTATCTATGGAGACCAGATTGGACCACTCTCAGTATGTGTGGACAAATCAAAATACAACTGCATAGTGGCAGTATAATCCAACTCAATGGACACTGAAAGGTAAGCTCGTAGTAGATAATGAGTTGTGAGTATGATGGGTGTGGGGGTGTGAGCTGACCTGTTCCACCGCCTTCTTGACGTTCTCCATGGTGTTGGCGGTGACCAGGGCGTGCAGCGGCTCGTCCTCCCCTGGCAGCATCTGACCGTCCTTACGGCCCACCTTGCCCTCCTTCACAGAGCCCTTGCCACGGATCATGATCTTGGCACAGCACTCCTTCTCTATGTTCTTCAGGGTGTTGCCACTGCAAGGACACAAGTAACACACACCGTGTGTTTGTGTTGCAGTAAGGACTCATAGGCGCCACCTACTGGGCTTCTAGGCAAATCCCCAAATAGACCCTCAACACAAAAGGAACATTCGATAGATCCATGGTAAAGGACTATAACTCACCGTGGCCCAATGAGCAACCCAACAAAGTTAATCTCGGGGTACTCGTCCTGTGGGATCATCACCTTGTCGTTGACCCTAGTAGCTGGGGGCCTGTGGGGGATAATTATGTTCAGTATAGTGAAGGCTATAACCCAGTCTCTACACATTCATGCCAAGGTGAAGAAAATAAAGCATGGCTGTTCTCAGAAGCCATGTGAAAAGTACCAGAGACCTACAGCAATAGCTCTGAAATTCAGACCAACCATAAAGGAAAATGAGATCACAACACCACCATAGGGAACAAACAAGAAATAAACCATTCTGGGAGGAGCAGGAAACAAACTAGAGGGTAAACAGCGGTTGCTTTAATAACGGCTAACGGGGATCCAAACAAACAAGACTATGTTAGGAGATAGAGAAAACATACTTGTAGTCAGCAGGGGGCTTGAACTCAGGGTTGAGTGCCACCATATCGGTGATGAGGGAGTGACGCTCCTCCTCGATCTTCTTGCGTGTGCGGTACTCCCTGGTATTCAGCCTCTTCCCCTCGCTGTTGTAGATGGGCTCTGGAGACGGGGACCTTGGGGAGGGGAGAGAGTAGACAGACAAACATTAATATCTCTAAGACCACTGACAACCATACACAAGTTTCCCTATGTCTAGCTACGCCTTAAATAATGTTACCATGAAATAAAACCACTTCATAATAGCATGGTCATGTCTCCAAGCCACTTATCAGTGAAGGGAAGGCAATGCAAGAAAAACAATGGTTACAGCAAGCATTTCGGTCACTGGTGGAGAAAAGTGTTCTCTCATAGGGCTTGTTATGAGATATCAATATTGGTGTTAATTTCCTTTTGAGAATTCAAGAAGTTTGGTTGCTAATAGGCTGTAGCGTTGGACTGGCCAATTCAGTTCTGGTATTTTATACACGTCTGAAAAATGGGGACATATCACCTTGTGATATGTAATAAAGACTACTCTGAAGGGGCAACCACAACTTCATCAACTAAATCTATCTACACTGAACAAAAATATGAACGCAACATGTTGGTTTCATGAGCGAAAATAAAAGATCACAGAAATATTCCATATGCACAAAAAGCTTATTTCTCTCAAGTTTTGTACACAATTTGTTTACATCCCTGTTGGTGAGCATTTCTCCTTTACCAAGATAATCAATCGACATAAAAAAAATGTAAATTAAAAAATATAATCCAGCCACCCGACAAGTGTGGCATATCAAGAAGCTGATTAAACAGCATGATCATTACACAGGTGCACCTTGTGCTGAGGACAACACAAGGCCACTAATTGGCATATGACTGCAGAAGTGTCCACCCGAGCTGTTGCCAGAGATTTGAATGTTAATTTCTCTACCATAAGCCACCTCAAACGTCATTTTAGACGATTTGGCAGTATGTCCAACCGGCCTCACAACCGCAGACGGAGTGCTTGGCGTCGTGTGGGCGAGCTGTTTGCTGATGTCAACATTGTGAACAGAGTTCCCCATGGTGGCTGCGGGGTTATGATATGGGTAGGCATAAGCTACGGACAATGAACAATTGCATTTTATCAATGGCCATTTGAATGCACAGAGATACCGTGACGAGATCCTAAGGCCCATTATTGTGCCATTCATCCGCCGCCATCACCTAATGTTTCAGCATGATAATGCACAGCCCCATGTCGCAAAGATCTGTACACAATTCCTGGAAGCTGAAAATGTGTTCTATGTTCTGCTTACTCACCAGACATGTCACCCATTAAGCATGTTTGGGATGCTCTGGACTGACATGTACAACAGCATGTTCCAGTTCTCACCAACATCCAGCAACTTCAAACAGTCATTGATGAGGAGTGGGACAACATTTCACAGGCCACAATCAACAGCCTGATCAACTCTGCAAAGGAGATGTGTCACGCTGCATGAGGCAAACGGTGGTTACACCAGATACTGACTGGTTTTCTGATCCATGCCCTTACCTTTTTTAAAGGTATCTGTGACCAACAGATGCATATCTGTATTCCCGGTCATGTGAAATCAATATATTAGAGAATTTATTTCAATTGAATGATTTCCTTATATGAACTATAACTCAGTAAACTCCTTGAAACTGTTGCATGTTGTGTTAATATTTTTTGTTCAGTATAGGAAAAATAAAAGGGGGGTGACAGAATTAATCCTTGCATACAGGTTGCAAAGGGCAAAAAAAGGATGCATTCCTCAAGGAACTGCTGGTTTTGGGAGTCAGAAGGTGCCATATTGGATGCTGAGGTGGTGGGTGTTTAAGCCAGGTCCATACCTCCTCTTGGATGGAACTCCTGAAAACCTGTTACTCTGCGTTAGAGGCTCTGCATTTGAAAAAGGTTAAGGTGACGAGGGGTAATTTGGGGTTAGAGAAAATGAATTATGGTTAGAAGTTAACCCTTTTCATAGTGCGCTCACCCACAAGAGAGCTAACATTTGGCCGAACAATTCAGGAGAGAAAAAGTAGAAAAATCTAAATAGAGGAAAGGGTTCTCTTTTTAAATCTTGAAATTTCCACCGGTGACAACCTGAAACACTCCTGTTATTTGTTGGAGTGACATTATTAGCGTCCTGCGATGAGCTTTTAGTTGTCGCTGTGGAAATATCTGATTAAGATTACAATGAAACTATGTCAAATACAGACGACAGGGACAGTGGCCAACAAAGAGAGATCAATCTCACACTCATAAAAATATGACATTTCCTG
This sequence comes from Oncorhynchus tshawytscha, assembly GCF_018296145.1. Taxonomy (NCBI): domain Eukaryota; kingdom Metazoa; phylum Chordata; class Actinopteri; order Salmoniformes; family Salmonidae; genus Oncorhynchus; species Oncorhynchus tshawytscha. The sequence continues at coordinate 29,123,121 of NC_056438.1, forward strand.
CTGGAATAGATGCAGACTTCTACAGTGTCTGAGCCGATCTGTGTCATTCCGGAATAGCCAGGATCAGAGGGGTTTCTCCTCCAGAGCCTCAAAGTTCCAACTGGAATACTGTCGAATCCACTGGGCGGAACTTTGGGAAGCTTCATTATGGAAAACCCATTAATGACCATGGAAAAACACCCAACGGTTAAAAGTTAATTTGTCAGGTTTCAGGTGGAATCTAACAATGGTAGGACCATTTGAATTTACGAGACAAGCCAAGAAAAAAGGGTAACACATTAGGATTAAAGTCAGGTCAAGCACTGGCAGAAACAGGCTATTCTAAAGAAAACCATTACTGAAAACCAAACCTGTCCTAGTTGGTTGTTCAAATGGCAATCTGTATACCATTGAGTAACTATTTAAGATGTTAGATCTGGGTCTACTTACTCACTTTAACTTACAACTATGACTATCAAAAGGAGAAATATGCAATCACAAATTCTAAATTATAAGCAATCACAATAAACTGTTAAACCAAAAATAGATTAACTTTGTCATAAGTACTGTTCCAAACCTACTTTCAAGTTGAAGAAACAGTGTTAATCTAAGATGCATTCTAAAAAAAACTCAAACACATTGTCAACATCTGAGTTGACAGGAAACGGCTAAACCATGACGCACAAGCCTACATATTAGCTCAATTATAGTCAACAAAAATAAGACCATGATAGATAAATACAAGAGGTCACAGCTAAGGCAGTAGGAAATATATAGCAAGTGTGATATACACTCCCCTACGTATTTATTTGGACAGTGAAGCGACATTTGGCTCTTTAGTCTAGCATTTTGGATTAGAGAGCAAACGTTTCATATGTTTCACCATTTAGTAATGAAGGCCCTTTATGCATCTAGTCTCCACATTTGAATAAATATATATTAGTATTTGGCTAATTTCCCCTCATTGCGTTTTAAAGTAGTCAAAAGTGTAGTACACAATGACTACATCAAGCTTGTGGCATGTCAAACTTGTTGGATGCATTCGCAGATTGTGTTTCAGATTACGTTGTTTTGTCCAATAGGAACTAAATGATAAATAATGTACTGTATCATTTTGTAGTCACTTATATTGTAAATGAGAATATAATACGTTTTTGAAAACTTCTACATTAAGGTGGATGTTAACATGATTCTGGATATTCATTAATTAATTGTGAAAAATGAGTGAGAAAGTTACAGTGGAACAAATATCATGGCACGGTTGCATAAAACAAATTAGGTAAAACTTTCCCCTCATCTTTTCCCTTAAAGTTTCCTTAACTTTAAGACAGTTTAACATTACATTTTAGGGTGAATTTCCCCGTTAAATTAAGTACAAAAGTTAAGGGTGTCCACGAGGTCCCTTAACTGCCTCATTATGTATGGATATCAATGGAAACAGCATTTATAGAGGTGAATGTTGATTTCATCTGCTCTGGTTCCAAAAGGAAACCGTCAACCAGCTAGCTGCTTAGCTAAACAATGGAAGGTGCACGATCCATGGCTACAAAGCTAGCTGGCTAGTTAGCTACAGCTACTCTGTAAGCTAGCTTGACGTACTAGAAAGTAATATAAACAAGTAGAGAAAAAAGAACAGTAACTACAAGAAACATGGTTTATTATCTTCTGAAGCAATTTAGTTATCCTGTCTTGGCTGTATAAACTTAATTTTGCCATCTCACAAAATGAAAGCGATCTCTTTGAGGAGATGTTTAGTCAGGTAATCAGATACTCCTTCCGCTATACGCGCCTTCAAACTACCCTAAAACCCCTTAAGTACGCCCTTACCTAAGGAAATATTTGAGCGGCTCTATGCAACGCCCTTAAACAATTCCCTTAGATAAGGGGAAATGAGTCCATAAGGTAAACACTTAAGATGTTTTATGAAACCTGGCCCATACCCACCTGAAAACTGTTTTTACACTTTCAAATGGGGGAGGGAGAGTACATGCATAAAGTGCATTCATTTCTAAACGGTAAAACAGATATGTATGAAAATCCCCATAAATGAAAGGCGAAATTCTGTACTTTTGCCTCATAAAACATTTGATACCAGATCCAAAATGCTTGAGTATAAAGTCAAATGAAACATTTTAGTTTCACTGTCCAAATAAAGACATAGGGGAGTTCAGAATATTAGGGCAATTGACAGAGTCTTTTGACAGAGCACAAAGTAATGCATAGTAATAATTCCATCTGTCAGGAGACAATGACACCATTTAAGTATAAGAAAAATAATTATGGATTATAGGAATATTATAAGGATACAAACTCTTACGAGGCTCATTTAGATGGGTATAAACGTAAACTGGAAATGCTTGAACACCCAAGTAAACCAGAGGTGACCATGGTAACTTCACAGCACACCTTAACGCAGAGCCATGAGGTTTATATAATTACCACTTTTTACTCCTTCCTATTTAGATGCCTACCAATTCAGAAATGAACATCAACATCTAACAAATTGGCCCGGGGAGTAAAAAAAGTAATCACACACACACATATGCAATGGTCTTTTCTGATAACTACTTTGTTGAGGGAAAATGTACTTGCTACGATTGTGATGTTGTCTCACCTAGCCATCTTAAGATTAAGGGAATAATGTAAGTCGCTCTGATAAGAGCACCTGCTAAATGACTCAAAAGTACATTTGAACACCTTTGTTTTCTCAATGACATTCAATTCAGCATTGAAAAAAGGTGCACATTTGAGTTTGTTCCACCTGAGCTAGACTGACCACAGGTCAGAGACCACAGGTCAGAGACCACTATCATGGCACACCAAATGTGTTTGATGGATTGCCGGGAAAGAGCAGGAAAAGGAATGGGTCCTTTTTGTCTTCTTCTAATGCTTCTTAAGGGATCTCATTGATCTCATTAAGGAATTTGGGTAATCCAAAAGGTACCTAACTGATTACAGTTTTGGACAGGTAACTAAAAACTAAAGGATTACATTTACAAAATAACTACCCAACTGCACAGATTGGGATGTAACACTAAAAAGTAATTCTGAGCAAAACTTTAGTCTTCAGTCATCCTGGAAGTTGTGACTATAAGCACCTAGAAGTATGACATCCCTAAATACTACTGGAAGGAGAACATATGTTATATTATGACACTCCCACTGCTGGATAATAACTCATCCTTACTGTGGCAACTAAACCTACTAAACTTCGGGACCTAAAGCATCTTCTGAGAAATATGTATCATTTTACCAAAGACCAATATTTGGCGTCAAAAAGAACGACAAGAAGGTAGAGAAAATGTTACTGTTCGTGGGTTTAAAACTTTTCCCGACCTGTCCTCAGGGTTAACAGGGATTCCCAGGTCTCCTGTACGCAGTTTACGAGTCAGGTCTTCGATCTGCAGTTGGACTGGAAGAATTCAGGTTAGGAAAGAAAAACAAGAAGGATGGAGAGAAATGTGGTTACAACAATAACATTCAACTGGAGACAGTGCAATCTAAATTCAAGCACTGTCTCATTTGTTTGAGAGGCAAAAACATGACTACAATGAATGATGAATAATTTACATGAAAATACAAGGGGAATAAAATTACTTGTGAAATTCAGCAAATATTCTACGCAAGTAAAAACCCTTCTTCATTTCTGGGAAACGGAGGTACCAAAATGACAACGCAAAACTCTAGAACCAATTCATTGAACTGAAAGTGAACTGTCGTCAATAGCTAACAACAAGCTCCAGGATGTTTTACAAATGCACAGGTGAAAAATTTGGCATCCCAGTGATGAAGTGTTTAAACAGAAAGATTTTAGCGTGGATCATTAGACCAGAGTTCCATTCGATGCCCGCCAGCATAAATTAACCACATTCCAAACCCCACCTCAAAAGATTCAAGAATAATTTAAATTTGAGACTGTCATAAGATGGTAGTTGAATGTGGCTTTGGCATAAAAGGGGAGCCTGATCCACAAATAGGACTAACACAATATACATGACTAAAGTTGAAGTGTCACTGTCTGCACTCCTGTAGAGCTACAGATGAGGAGCTATTTGTTATGTAAAATGAGAAGGAACAAAAATAAATCACTCATGAGATGCACATTTCTGTCTATATGGGATCATGACCAAATACACCCCCCCCAACAAAAAAAACTCCCACCCTTTCCTGACAAGATTCAACAATGACTCAATTATTAAGTTTCTGCTTTAATTGAGAAATGATGCCAGACATGAAGACAGCCCCTGTGAATTGATATTTCACTGCTATTTCATCTTACGGGCTTCAAACAAATCCCTTTGGACCCCCCAGTTCTTGTTTTGAATGAGCAATGTAAACATAGAAGTGAGAACATAAGGCAGGCACAAATTAGGCTTGGGCGGTATGCCATATTCTGAGGTATTTTGAAATACAGACAGCATGACTTTGAACACAATAAAAAAAAATTTTTTTTTTAAATGGCTTATAACTAAGTTAACGATCCCAGATGTGCCAAATAAATTCTCAAGCTCAGGGCTCCAGCTATGCATTTGGCTTGATAACTTGCCAGCTAAGTAGCTAGCTTGCAAGATCAAGCTTCTTGGGTACAGCAGACAATCAATCCCCTACTGGATCAAGAAAAAAAAGTATCTGGATACCGCCCAACCCTGGCAGAAATGAATGTTTACATACCAAGGAAGACCAACCATAAACAATGACATACATTGATAACCCCTTCTGTTATTGAGGGGTAGATTCACCTGCTTCAAACACCTTACAAGTGTCTAAATCCAGTTTGGTGGTGTTACACTACTGCTGAAAGGCAGTTATTGTCAAGCCAACCGTTTCTTAAACTCATTTGGTCTGAAAACATCCAGATGAGTGCCTATTTTAAAGGATGCACTGGAAATGAGTATGAAGCTTTCGCCATTGCTCACACATTAAACTCACATGTATGATATCAAGGAATCATTTTGCATGTTACAAGGACAACGTGGGTAGACCCTTTCATACCAGGGCAGTTGGTGAAGTACAAGGGGACAGTGACCTGCAGCCCAAAACAATTACACGGCAAGCAGCAACACCCTTCTGATTTGCTAATGGATGTCCAGTGGTATGCAAACCTTAATGCCACAAAAAGCATGCTATAGGAGAACCACATTATTGTACCTCCTTGTCTTAGGACAATGGCCTTCCTTCACACTCCACATCAACAAGTTAGTATACTAATTTAAACTTTTTTTTCTCAATCTTTTCCCTTAAATTTATTGGCAAATACTGTACTTGAATCATCTTGAAGAATGCATTTCAACCTTGTGGTTATGCACCAGTCTGGATTTTGGTCAGTCTCCCAGCTCTACCAGTGAGTGACCCAACATGTCCTGTTATCTGATTCAATCAACTCTTACTGATGAAATTTAGCAAACATATCAGGATCTATGCATAACATTTCAATGTGCAAAACGTGAGGAAATCACAACTGGGTCCCACTGGGTCAGGTAAAGAAGAACATGCTACATTAACGCCCCTTGACTTGACTGATTTCCTGTATATCTAAAACACTAGTACAGTGCAGTTTACAGTTCAGTTATACAGTAGTGGAAAAGATGGTTACCTATATAGGCCCTCTCCTGATCCCGAGTCAGTCCAGGCGGGATGACGGTGGGCATGCCAGGAATGACTGTCTTCTGGTCGGGTGTCTCGCTACTCCAGCGGCTTCTTTTCCTGGCTTTTTTCTGACCGAAGTCTGACAGATGAGATAGAGGGTATTCTCAATTTGAGTATTTATACATGTTCACTGAATTTACAAATGGATTAACAGACAACTAGCTAAATGTTAAATTAGTGACGTTAACGTCAGCTAACGTTACACAGCTAAAAGACAACGCCAGGGTGAAAAATGCCCTAAAAATAAGGGCCCGTTTTTTTCGTGATTACTTCAAAACTACGACAGGCAAGTGGTAAAATATGGTAATATTATGAAACGGGGCTCTCCCGCGGCTGCAATGAACTAGTTATTACACAAAAGCATTGTACTTGTAACTACCGCGCATTGTTTGCGAACTAGCGTTAACTATTACTAATTAATGTCTAGCTATCTTTATCTTGTTCACTTCACTTGCCAGGGTGATAATGCTGCATGTCTGAAGTTGCAATGTTTCGCATAAACGTGAATGATCAGTTAAAGTTAGCTATCAGCGGCTAAAACATATCTAGCTAGCTAGCTAGCTCATCCCAGCAACACCAGCCTTGCACTGCAGACCTTTCTCTAGATAACGTTAGCTAGCCTGGCTTACCTGACTGAGACGGAATTCCTGCTCCTTGGGGTGGTTGTGGCGGGGTGGGAAAAGCGGCCACCGCAGTAAATACTGGGTGAGCTTGCGGGAAAGAGACGTTTGGAATTGGGGGCTGAAAATTCGGGAGCGAAGGAAAGGAAACAGGCGGCCCCGGTGTAGGCATTAACCCCGCACCGGGCCCGGCTTCAAAGCCTCGTTTAGCGCCAATACTCGGGTGCAGCTTCCCCAGAGGGGTTGCATTTGCTCCCGTAGCCATTTCCAAATGTGCTCTGTTTCAAATTAAGGTTGTATTAAATTAGGCTTGTAAATATATTAAGAAATATTAAATTCAACGACTTGCACAACCTTCTCCACTCGCGCTGGGGGGGGGAGCACAAGATGGCGCACAGCGGAATATCACAAAGGAGGACGAACTGTACAGCGTAGCACAACTATTGGTGTAGAGCAGTGCCAGCCGAAACGTCCCGCTTTTCATTGGATAAAACATAGTGTCTCAACTTCCTCAAAAAACGATTGGACTCTAATCTTGACAATCATTTAGCTACACTATTTGATTGGGCTTTGAAATGTGTTGACCATTACCCGCGCGCGCAACCGCCCAGTTCTGACTGTGGTGTCCGTTGTTATCATTGGATAAAACATAGCGTCAATCTGCCATCGCTCAATTTCCTCGAAAAACGATTGGACTCTAATCTTGACAATCATTGAGCCACACTCTTTGATTGGGCTTTGACATTTGGTGTCCGGCTACCATTACCCGCGCGCGCGACCATACAGTTGTGCCCCTGGTGCTCGTTTTAGTTATACCTCGGTGGTAGTGCCAGGAAAGCACTTCACTTGTCACTTTGGATTAATACATTTAAATTTAAAAAATAAACATGCACTGACAAACCTTAACACATGATTGCAATGAAATTAGGAATATCACCACTCCATACTACAAATAGTAGATCAAAACATTGAAAAAACAAGTTATGGTGGTGGGTATGCTCTTCTTGATATTAGATTATTATAAATATAGCCTGTCAGCGGCAATGAACTGAGTTCGAAGGATGACAGTTGGATAACAAAGCAAGCATTATCATGTAGGAACTATATTCCTTTATGTGCAATCAGAGAAAATGTCCATGTTTATCTATCAATACCAGAAGGATGACTCAAGTGAAGTTTAATCTAGTGCTGTAGGTTAGTTATCTTTGAATGCAGCAGGTAATCTTCTTATAGTCATTACTTAATGTACTGAGTTTATATACCAATTCTGGGGTCAATTTGACTAATGGTGTATGTTAACATTTGTGAAATATTCTCAATGTTTGTGAGAGGAGAAAACTGAGGATGGATCAACAGTGAAAAGAATGACGCCTCTACAGAATTTTTTATTTTTTAAAAATGCATCCTGTTTGCAACAAGGCACGGAATTAATACTGCAAAAAATGTGGCAAAGCAATTCACTTTTTGTCCTGAATAGCTAGTGTTGTTTATGGCAAATACAACACATCATTGAGTATCACTCTCCATATTTTCAAGCACAGTGGTGGCGGCATCATATTATGGGTATGCTTGGAATCATTAAGGACTAGGGAGTTTTTCAGGATAAAACAAAATTACGTAATGGAGGCACAGGCAAAATCCTAGAGGAAAACCTGGTTCAGTCTGCTTTCCACCGGACACTGGGGGATGAATTCACATTTCAGCAGGGCAATAACCTAAAACACAAGGTCAAATCTACACTGGAGTTGCTTACCAACAAGTCAGCGAACATTCTTGAGTGGCCGAGTTACAGTTTTGACTTGAATTAACTTGAAAATCTAAGGCAAGACCTGAAAATGTTAATGGCTGGAATGGAACGGTATCAAACACAAACATATGGAAACCACGTTTGACTCGGTTTCATTAATTCCATTCCAGCCGTTCCAATGAGCCCGTCCACCTATAGCCCCCCCTCTGCAACCAACAAAGTTTATAGTCTCTAGCTCAAACAGGGCAAAGGATATGATGGTTTAAGTGAAGCTGCTTATAACAGTGCCACCTATAGGCCAATCGGTGCTGTTTTTCATTTACCAAGTTACTCATGGCCTCAAATTTCTGTGTGCCAAATTAGGAAAAACTACCAATCTATGCCCGAGTCATGTGACCATGACAAGAAAAAAAGGAAAAATAATTCAGAATGTTTTTTGGGTCAATCATCAAACCAATGTGTAGGCCTACCCAAATAGTATGTTTTAACATGATTTGTCCTGGATTAACCTATCAGGTGTGTTAATTAACCTACAGTATAGATCATGGCCATACAATATTACCACTATCATGTTAAGAGTCTAAGAGGAGAAATACACACTAAAATGTATTCATGCTACTGCTGAGATACCGAGGAGGAAACATTTGAGCTTGAAAACTACATTCCAAATGAGTTCGGGGGGGGTAAAGTGAACAAGACATGGAAAGATCACAAATCAAATAGTACACCTTTTCAGAGTGATTTTATTGAGAAACAAAAAATGGACATAAATATTTCTCATATCATTCAGGGCAAATAGTGCCAAATGCACTCTTAAACACATTTCTTTTCAAGATGGAATGGGACTATATAACAGTTTAGAAATGTTCTAAAATGTTCAGGATGTATACAAAGTGTATTATTTCATTCAAACACATGAGCAATACAGTCATATGTTAAGTGGAAAATTAGATTTGAAGCAGCAGGGCTTCCCTTGTGAGTGCAATTTCACTTTCAAAAGGTATTGAAAAATATCAGCCGAAATGCGTAATATGCCTCCCCTGCCTTAGATGTGGAGTAAAATAAAATATATATTATTTACACATTCATTCACAACACCTGTATCGATTGTTTTAATGGTTTTATATGCATTTTAAAAAGGAAGGCGAATGTGATGAGCAACTGATTGCATTCATCGCACTTGGGGCGGCAGGGTAGCCTAGTGGTTAGAGCGTTGGACTAGTAACCGGAAGGTTGTGAGTTCAAAACCCCCGAGCTGACAAGGTACAAATCTGTCGTTCTGCCCCTGAACAGGCAGTTAACCCACTGTTCCCAGGCCGTCATTGAAAATAAGAATTTGTTCTTAACTGACTTGCCTGGTTAAATAAAGGTAAAATAAAAAAATAAAAATAAAATGCATAAAACTGCTAACTAGAGTTAAGTGCAATGACTGATTCAACTACTGCTACAACACCTCCAACTGAAGGACTCACATTAAAAAAATAAAACGTGCACATGGTTGCTTTTTGTTAAATACCTAAAATCTATATTTACATTCTGTTTTCAGCGGGGAAATACAAACATCACTAAGCTATCAGTTAACACAGATATCGAACAGTGAAGATAAAGGTCCGCACATTCCCCATCCATCCCACGACCACGTCGAAACGCATAGCGAGACGGAACTAAGATGGCCAACCGAGCACGACACTGTTGCGACACCTGAAAAGAGAGCATACCAAATAGTAACACGGTCATCCACAAGATGCAGTCAAGTTCCACGGCATGCATTCTCTCCTATTCGATCAACAGGCTTGACAGCGTCGGCATTATCAACCTATGACAAGACAGAAAACCTGACAGATCTAAGACATTACCTAGAGAAACTATCAAACACCCAGTGTTTATATTAACACTACACCGAACAAAAATATAAAACGCAACAATTTTAAAGACGTTACTGAGTTACAGTTCATATAAGGAAATCAGTCAACTGAAATTCATTGGGCCCTAATCTACGGATTGCACATGACTGGGAATACAGATATGCATCTGTTGGTAACACAGATAACTTAAAGAAAAGGTAGGGGCTTCAGTCAGAAAAGCAGTCAGTACCTGGTGTGACCACCACTTGCCTCATGCAGCACAACACATCTCATTCACATAGAGAGTTGATCAGGCTGTTGATTATGGCCCGTGGAATATTGTCCCACTCCTCTTCAATGGCTGTTCAAAGTTGCTGTACATTGGCCGGGCCTGGAACACTGTCGTACACGTTGATCCAGAGCATGCCAAACACACTCAATGGGTGACATGTCTGGTGAGTACGCAGGCCATGGAAGAACTGGGACATTTAACTTACAGGAATAGTGTGCAGATCCTTGTGACATGAGGCCGTGCCTTTTCATGCTGAAACATGAGGTGATGGCTGCGGATGAATGGCATGACAATGGGCCTCAGGATCTCCGCACAGTACCTCTGTGCATTCAAATTGCCATCAATAAAATACAAATTGTGTTCGTTGTCAGTAGCAACTGCCTGCCTATAGCATAACCCCACTGCCACCATGGAGCACTCTGTTCACAATGTTGACATCAGCAAACCACTTGCCCACACGATGCCATACATCTGCCCAGTAGTTGAAACAGATTCATCCGTAAAGAATACACCTTTTGCCAGTGGCCATCGAAGGTGATAATTTGCCAACTGAAGTCAGTTACAACTCCAAACTGCAGTCAGGTAAAAACCCTGGTGAGGAAGACGAGCACGCAGATGAGCTTCCCTGAGACAGTTTCTGACAGTTTGGGCAGAAATTCTTCAGTCGTGCAAACCCAGTTTCATCAGATGTCCGGGTGGCTGGTCTCAGACGATCCCGCAGGTGAACAAGCCGGATGTGGAGGTCCTGGGCTGGCGTGGTTACAGGTGGTCTGCAGTTGTGAGACCATTTGGACGTACTGCCAAATTCTCTAAAGTGACATTGGAGGCGGCTTACAGTAGTGAAATGACATTCAAATTCTCTGGCGGACATTCCTGCAGTCAGCATGCCAATTGCACGCTCTCTCAAAACTTGAGACATCTGTGGCATTGTGCTGTGTGACTAAACTTCACATTTTTGAAGTGGCCTTTTATTGTCCCCAACACAAGCTGCACCTGTGTTATGATCATGCCGTTTAATCAGCTTCATGATATGCCACACCGGTCTGGTGGATGGATTATCTTGGCAAAGGAGAAATACTCACTAACAGGGATGTAAACAAACTTGCGCACAAAATTTGAGAGAAATAAGCTTTTTCAGGGTATTTAACATTTCTGGGGATCTTTTATTTCAGCTCATTAAATATGGGAGCAACACTTTACATGGTGCGTTTATATTTTTGTTCAGTGTAGTTCCCAGGGAACTTAAAAATCACGCTAACCTGTGAAAGCTAGTCAGGTCTCACCTGGACAAGTGGGGAAAAAGGTTAGTAAGCATAGCGCGCCCGCTCGGCGTAGGGGTCCCGCGGGATGTCATAAGCCAAGCTTCTGGGGAGGGAGGACACCGGGGAGAGGCGCGCGCGCTCGTACGCGTAGCCCTCAGTATCAGCAGGGATTCGCCGGATCGGGCTCCGGTCGCGGGAGTAGTATGAGGAGATGGAGGCTGGTAGAGGAGGGAGGGGACAGCGCTCGTATAGGTCGAGGCTAGAGGGCGGCAGGCGCTCCCTCATTATGGCCGAGGAGGAGGGGGGAGGTGGGGCTGGCAAAGGGACAGACCGGCGCTCTTCGAAATAACTGGCTCCATACGAGCGAGCCCGGTACTTCTCGTAGAAGTCCACAACACCATAAGGATCCCGGTCCTCGTAAGATGACCGGCGCACTGGGTTGGCTGGGATCACACCATAGCTCGAGCTGGTGCAGCCGTACGCTGCCTCGCTGGCGTATGTCCGGGCCATGCATTGTTCGGCAGCGCTCATTCCATAACCCTGCGGGACACTGTAACTCATTGCGGTCTCGTAGCCCGCGCCCCTGCCATACCCGGGTACACTGCCGCTGCCGTAAACAGACCCTCTGTTGCCAAAGTCGTGCACGGAAGCGTAGCTGCCACTGTAACCTGGATCGCCGTCACTGAAGCCCCGTTGATAAACGCGACCGCTGCGACTCCCCCCGCCGAACCTGGGGGCACCGCCATCGAATCCGTCAGAGCGTGGCTCGGCACCCTCTCTGTAGTTGCCCAACGTGTCGAGCGGACATTCTTTGGACCAGTGGCCTTCCTGCCCGCACCGATAACAACCAGTCCTCTCTCCCATGCCAGGCGTAGTACGCAGGCGGCTAGTCGAAAGCTTCACGCTCAGCAGTTTGCCTTTAAAAAAAAAAAAGACGCAAGAGTTTACGACGATACAATAAACTGTTCCATCTATATCTATGCATATGAGCTACGGAATCAGAAAGGAGGCGGGCACGTACTAAAAAAACACTATCCTAATAGCCTACATTTTAAAACACCTCTGAACGTAAACACTGACGATTGTTCTATCCAAGCAACACTAACCCAGGTATACGGAAATATATCCACAACTGACACACAAGTCCATATTCTGGGATGAATTTTAAAGATGCACATGTACTAATTTTTGTATTTGGAGATAGCGGTTGACTGCCCCTTACTTTCACTACTTACCTTTATCCATGACTTACCTATCAGTTTTGTTAAGACCTTTTCTTAGTGAATAGAACTCATTCTAATTATCAGGGTGGACCTACACCACAACAGGCACTGACCAACCAAGCCCTGCCTGTGTGAGTTCACCTTGGAAGGCTGTGTTGTCCAGCCCACTGACAGCCTCCATGGCATCCTCCACACGCTCCAAGTGGACAAAGGCGTAGTCCTTCACTATGTCACACTCCACCACTGGGCCGTACTCCTCAAACTTGGCCCGTAGTTCTTGGTTGGTACAGCTGCTGTTGATATTACCCACGTGGAGCTTGGTAGAGGCTTTGGGTCTGCCACGGCTCATCTCCACATTCATGGCCTGCCCGTTGAGCTCGTAGTGGTGGAGATTCTTGATGGCATCTTCTGCCTTAGCTTTGTCATCCATGTGCACAAAGCCAAAGTTCTTGACGATGTCGCACTCTGAGATCTTGCCATACTGGGAGAAGAGGGAGCGCAGCTCCTCCGCCGTGGTGTCTGGAGACAAATTCCCAATGAAGATTTTCACCATGGTGATGATGTTCCTGCTTCAGTATATAAACAGTGGAAGAGGAAATTAAACTGATGAAACATGAAATAACTTGGCTCAGGAAGTCTTATGAACCTAAGAGCACATTGATTATTTGACTATTTGATAAATTCGCTCTATCAATAATCCGCTGTGCAAGAGGATGCATTGGATCATTAACAGGACCAATTTACCAATCATAATGCTGGTTACTCTCTGCCACCAGTGTCAGAAGTAGCTAGCAGGTTTGGAACTAGACAAGCTGTCCATTGGTCATTAATTCAGCCCAATGATTCAGGCACGTAAGCGAACGTTTAAAATACATCGCCATCTCAGCATAGTTAAAGCATATATTTGCACGTGTTGTCGTGCAAGACAGCTAGCGACACCGAATTGCCTCTTGTGGCAACTCTAGCAAGTGTCCGCATATGCATGCATAACGAGCATGCTATCCTAACAATAGATCCGAAACGCGTTCATGGCTGTATGTCAGTTATTTGCTGTTCACATAAGGAAATAGGCAACGTCAAAATTTACATAAAAATAAAAAAATCGCCATAAATCACATTTTCTACTTTCGTACCTTTCACTGTGGGATGCCACTGGTCTCCGAGATGAAATGGCGCCGCGCCTGCTAGCCACAGCACAATCTCTGCCCATCCCCTCAAAAGGCAAAACCAGATTGGAGGGCGTCGAAATCAGACCAGTTGATTGGACGAAAGCAGCATACGTGCATTTCTTTCCGACTGTACTTGATTTAGTAGTACCAGGTTTTAGTAGGTATTATCAGAAAAGCATTCATTTCAATTTAGTGTCGATGTGGATAAAGGCTGAAGAGAGCATACATAAAGAAAATTGGCACAAAAAAATACTTTATGGTTTATTAAAAAATAAAATGCGAAAACGTACACGCTTGGACTTAGGAAAAATACAAACTACAACAATTCCCAAAATAGCTTCGCTGTAAAAGGCACCCATAGAAAGTGATTAAGACAAGAGCCCCTTACCTTAATGATTTTGTCATAGCCCTGAGTTATGCTCATGTTATTTGCTGTATTGAACATGTTCATGTTTAGTAGCAATGAATATTCAATGAACACAGGTGAATTTGATTGACTAAAACATAGTTAGAAAACAATATTTAATATATTGCTATATCCTCTTGAATTGGTGTATATCAGATTGGGCCTTCCCGAATTACGCAAGATTACTTTTGGCGGTGCATGAATCTATACGTGCTATGCACACTGTTCAAATTAGTACAAACTTAAATGCTTCTTTTTGGTTAGGAGACGTATGCAGATATTATTGATGAAGCATATCAACTGAGACAAATTGGAATGTTTGTTTTGGGATACGGATAATGTCACCGGGACGAGGATTTCCTCAACAGGAAGTGGAATGTCCTCTTGAGAAAACAGATGTTCACGAACGTTCTCAAAGCCCGTGCGTGAATTTCACAAATATTCATACCGGTCTATTCTTAAATCGTGTATTACTGGGGAAAATTCAAAACGAAAATGTGGTTGAATGACTGAGCGAAACATGGCATTAATGAGATAATTTGTCATTAATAGCTGAAAACAATTAAATGAATGAAAAATATTTCTCAAGTAAGACAAAAGTCTCTAAACTATGGTCACATAAATACGCCAAATTCAGTGGCCAATTTGCTTTGAGGAGATTCTTAAAAATAAAAAGATGTATAATTTCTAAAAAAAATAATTTTAAAAAAGACAAACAAAGCGAGTGGAAAGCCGATATAGTTAAGCTAGTATTAACATCACACACACAGTGCCAGACCTGTGGTTCCAGATAGCTAAGTGTCCTTGTAAGTGACAACTGTAAATAAAGGAAGTATGTTGACTTGAATATGGATCGATTAGTCAGTTGAAGATTCATCTGCCGACGGCTGGCACACAGGTGCCAGGACGATGCACATGCCGATTTCCGCCTGCATCATTCTGGTGCCATCACATTCCGAGTCACGAAAGGTTTGTTTGCGGCACAGCTCGATGGAACCATGCAGCTCAGAGGAGGAATGGTAGCAAAGGAAAAGTCTGGCGAGTCATACACACCTAGAAAAGAGCAGAGCATTCGCTTTGAGAATTCGATTGTGTTTTACGGTTTAAAAGCACTGTGGGGGGGGCATAGTTTATGTTCTTCATTGAAGAACTATTAGGATGAACACGAGTCTACAGTTCCCAGCCCCCACTGTGTCATCATCATCATGTACCTTTTTACATTCAATGGCACGCACCATTCCAAATGTCACAGAGCAATGGGCCAGTACTCCTGGTTGGTTGGCTCACCTTGGCAGTATGTAGCTCAGTAAGCATAGCGTGTCCGATCGGTGTAAGGGTCCCTGGCCTGTGGGACGGCGTACGAGGAGCTTCTGGAGGACGACACCGGGGACAGCCGTGAACGCTCATAACCATAGCTGTCAGAGGTGACAGGCACTCGTCTGATCGGGCTGCGGTCTCGCAAGTAGTACGAGGCGGTCACCGAGGATGGTGGTAGCGGGCGACGCTCGTACGGGTCGACACTAGAGGAGAGCCTTGAGAGGGAGGAAGAGGGGGGAGGGGGGATATAGCCCAGACGGCGCTCTTCAAAATAGCTTGAGCCGTATGGCCGTGCCCTGTACTTCTCATAATAGTCAACATGAATGCTGTAACGGTCTCGCTCATAGGCCGATACCCTCTCGGGATAAGAGCTCGGTAGCCTGCCACTGTACCGATCCCTGGCATCGGCGCTGTACTCCCGAGCAGAGCCATAGCTAGGCCTACGGCTCAAAGGGGGAAGAGGCGGCCCCCCCAGATAACTGGACGATCTGCTATACCCTAGTCTGCCCATGTAATAGGATGCCGCAGCTCTTGGGGGCATCCCGTAGCCACTCGGGTATCTTTCGCCACTCCTGCTGAAACCTGGGGGACCCCGTGGGAAACCCCTGCCGCGGCCCATCATTAGGCCACCTCTGGGGCGTTCACCACTGTCACCATAGCTACCGCCGTTCTGACCGCCGTTCGGGCAATCTTTCGACCAGTGACCCTGTTTCCCGCAGACATAGCAGCCCGTTTGAGCTCCCATTCCCGGGACCGTGCGCAGGCGACTGGTGGACAGATGCACGCTCATCAGCTTGCCTTTTGAGGAGAGAGAAGAGACGCATGAGACGGTTGGGTTCTGACACGCACACCACTGCTTCTTAACGGCTGTTATTTCCTTATTGCAAATACTTATAAATTAGCATCAATTAGTTCACCTGCACTGTTACGTTGAAACCGGATAAAATAATCACGAAAGACTCACGACTTTAGTGCCATTACGTATCCATTAAACTCAGAGAATTAAACCAAAATGCTTTTCGGCATCACTTTACGATCTTTATGCCATCTAAAGGGAAGTGTATTCCGTAACTACAGAAAGCTCAGACTATCTGCGGGTTCACCTTGGAAGGCTGTGTTGTCCAGCCTACTGATGGCCTCCATGGCATCATCCACAGACTCCATGTGGACAAATGCATAGTCTTTCACTATGTCAGCCTCCACCACAGGGCCATACTCCTCAAACTTGGTCTTCAGCTCCTCGTTGGTGCAACCCTCTGGGATGTTACTGACATGCAGCTTGGTGGTGGACTTTGGTCTGCCGCGGCTCATCTCCACGTTCATTTGCTCCCCGTTGAGCTCATGGTGGTGAAGGTTCTTGATTGCCTCCTCCGCTTCGGCTTTGTCGTTCATGTGCACAAAGCCAAAGTTCTTGACGATGTCGCACTCTGAGATCTTGCCATACTGGGAGAAGAGAGTGCGTAGCTCGTCCACGGTGGTGTCGGAGTCAAGATTGCCTATGAATATTTTCACCATCTTCAAATCTGTGGCGTGTTATTCCTAGAAGTGGAGACAAGCAGTTGTTTGTTTACCAAGTCCATTTCAACTATGTGAAGCATGAAGAAAAATACCACGTCCAAAATTTGCCATGAAATACAACTTTCATAACTAATGTTATGATTATAGGCCTACTTTAATAAAATGTCAAAAAAGAATACGTTTGCAAGCTATCTGACGTACAGTAGCTAGCAACTCAATCTAGCTAATGTTATCTAGTTACCTACCGCTAGCTAATTCTCCAGCTAACAGTAACTGACCAGGCCAAATAGGAAAGTTAACGTTAGTATTGAGAACGTTCCATTTAATCTTTCATGGATATTAAGAGAACGTATTTTATAAATATATACATTTTTATTTTATTTTTATCTTGCAGCTAACTTCGTAAGTCTGACTGTGGTTATAAAAACGAGAAATTCCCTCACTTTAGCCAGTTAACCTCAGCTAGTTGCTTGTTCTGTCGGAATTAACTTAGCTAGTTTAGCTAGCTACCTGTTCTGTTAACAACCTGGCTGACACTCTCGAAAACCTCCAACTGAAATCCAAATGAGGTTGATAACCTAGCCAGCTAGCTTGGTCTTCGTTTGCGTTAACTAGTTTCTAACATTATATATCTATATTATTTGTTGTTGAAAAGAAACGTTCGCACGGTATGGTGCTAGCTATGACTAATTCTGGTCAAACAAAACACATCGTGATTATATCGTACAGGGTGTCTTAGTCCTCCCTCTAGCAACTTGTTGAATACAAATCAACACTGATTGAGATGTCAATTTCCACCATGTCCCCCTTACCTGAATAACGACTCAAACTGCAAATGCCAATGAATGAATTCTGAAATGGCGCCGTGATTATTTTTAGGAAGTGTGTGACGCAATCAAAGTGATAAAAAAAAGCAATGGCGCCCCCGTCTGTTTAGTCGAGATACTACATCAATTATAAAGTTACGCATCATGTCATGTTTTTACGTAAACTGACCCAATTCATAATACTGTTGTAAATAGTCTTGTATAGGGACGTCTTATTACAAGTGGATAAAAATGATGACAATTTTTATCAACTAATTGTACAAAGAGCCCTATAATGAAATTTATACTAATATTAATTAGCATGACAATCTATTTTGGCACTTGTCACACACATTCTTGAGGCTTGCTAAACTGGACTAACTTCATAGGTAATGTTGTCTACTGTCTTTAGAGAAACACATTCATCTTTTATCTTTGCATCAGTCGACTCACATTTTTTTTAAACATCTTTTTATTTTATCATTGGGAATTCAATGTTTTGGCATATGTTCAACAAGTATACATAAAAACTCTCAAATCCATATTTTCACTTTTTTTTAATTAAAAGAAACAATTAAATAGCAACATGTATTCTCCTTCAAGTGTCTTTCAGGGATGACGAGTGTTACATTGGGCCCAGTCCCTCCCATGCACAACCAAACAAAAGCAAACCAGTATCATTAAACACAACGTAGTCTTACTTTGTGGCAAACACACATGTCTGGTTTGAGACTAAACACAACAAAACAAAATTGGAATTCATCATACAAATCAACTCCATTAGGGCTGGTTTCCCAAGATGCAGATTAAGCCCAATCCTGTCCTAAAAAGCATGCTCAACAGAGATCTCTATTGAAAACACTTTAAATCCTGGAAAAGTCTTAATCTGAGCACTTTTAAACTGTATTAGCACTCTGATTTTAGGTGACATATTTTCAAGCGTATGAGGTGAAAACGGTTCATGTTGACATCTGGGAGCGGTGCCACCTATGCCATTACAGGTAGTGAACAGAGCATGGTGGTCTAGCGGTATATTCCGTTCACCGATGTAGTTGGTTTCCACTTCACAATGTTGTATCGGGAGACAGTGCAGACTTCGGTCATCAGTTAGTGTATTTCCAATGGCATACCAGTAAGAAAACACAATGGGGTTGGAACCAGGTTAAAAGTAGTGTGTGCGCATTCAAGGGGTTAGGGGTCATGACTGGGGGGCTCTCTCTAACAAGTCTTTTTCAACAAGTTCTTCCTTGAACACACAACAGCTCAGTTTTCTCTCTGTGGCTAATTGTGTGAGAGTCTCATATGGTCTGTCTGTTCCCAGTATGCAGGTAGAGGGGGTTACATCAGTTTGAGACAAGTCTACACTGAGGGGGCTCGCTCGAGTTTATTAGGTGCCAGGGGGCTCGTTCGAGTTTATTAGGTGCCAGGGAAGAGCCAGTGGCCTGTAGTGCCTCCTTTCTTCACACAATAAAAGCTGCCCATCTCTGGGACACACGCTCCTTCACTTCTTCCTTTAATATAGCTTTCTCTCCTTTCCTTCCTTCCTTCCTTCCTCAGTCCTTTTTCTCTCCTAATCTTAGTAGCTGCTTTCATGGCCAGTCAGGATATAGAGGTTGCTCATTGCTGATGGGTCCTCTGTAGGGGTACTCTGAAGGACAATATCCCTATGGAAATGACAAAAGACAGCGTGATTGGTTTTCTCAAAATAACCTTTTGACCCCTTATGGGATCACACATAATGTGGTTTTCAAGATAACAGGTCAGCTAGAGTTTGGAGCATACCTGTTCGTCCCCAAGACCCGGAATACTCTGCTTTCGTCTGTAATCTCCTGCGTGACCTAAGATGAGTGTAAATGTATTTCAATGTTTCAGAGAGATAAAATACTTACAATGCAGATCAAGCATTTTTGGTTTGAATGAGCGCACAAGCGCATGGTGGAGAGAGGGCTTTATAATCACCTCATTTGTGTGAAGACTCCTCCCTTTAAGACCATGCTTCCAGAAAGCCAGAACACTATCCTGTAAACAAACTAGCCACACAACAGTAATGTCACAAAGGAATCTCCCACACATACAGTACGTAGTGAGTTAGCTGTAGCTACAGTACCTCACCCCTGTAGCTATGATTTGGTGATGAATTGAGAACATTCTATGCAGTAAAGAATGCTAATTGGGATTGAATGACGTTTTTACTTAGTGTTTCAATGGGGAAGTCAAAGACCAGTTCAAAAGCCAGCTCCTTGGAAGGAAGCCCTTGCAGGGTGACAATCTTCACAGTCTCTGTAAAAAATACCATTAGTATTGTACATTAAAGGGTAGGTAGTGATAATGATATTCCAGGGAGATAATATATTCCGATCGAGCTCCAATAGACTCACTCTCCAGTGCAATGAGAACCGTGTCTCTGTCCAGCTGTGTCGCCTGCACGGCTCCCGGTCCGGCTCCGACAGGCATACTCTCTGCACACGCACAAGACAGAAAGAAAGAAATAGAGAGAAAGAAAGATAATTATACAATTCTTCGACACAATGTTATATGGTTGAAATCCTGGCATCTAACATCTCTGTGCCACCTGGTGAAGAGTTTGGTGTGCCGTTCAACTCTACGATATCAAACTTCAGTTGCTGGTTGGTTGGCGGTTTCCCTTTCTCTGCAGTGCAGTCTCTCACACCAACACACAACTGTGGAAACTCATCTGTCACTAACACCAGTAGCTCAAAGATAGGGAGTGGATCTGGTAGACGTATGTCTATATGCTGAGAGAAGGAGAGGGAAGAAGAGAGCATAGGAGGATACATTTTACAAGTCTAACAGACACGGTTCATTGAAATCAATTGTAAGTAATCATTTTAATAGCACAATATTGAGTTATGTCAATACACACCTTGAGCTGCATAAATTTCTGCATGGGGTCATACCATAAGAGTAGAACCAGACCTGATGGTACAGCCCCACACAGGAACGTGCTGTCTGTGTATGGGTTCCTTGCTGCGGCAGAGAGAGAGGGAGGGAGGGAGAAAGAGCAACTGAAAACACTTTGGGTCAATTTCATAAACTTTCTTGAACATATTGCAACGTCAAATTACACTTACCCACACTGCATCTTCGACAGCTTTTAGTGTCTGGTATCTTCACAGTTACAGCATATTTCCTGCTGATGGACAAACATTTGAAAAACATTTGAAATTAGGAGATGCACATAAATTGAAGGCAAACTTAACCCGATAACATTAATACTCACTCACTCACTCACTCACTCACTCACTCACTCACTCACTCACTCACTCACTCACTCACTCACTCACTCACTTTACCTGGGGTTGATCCTCTCAGTGAGGCGGTTGGTACTGAGGGACAGGTGACTCTGTTTCTGCTGCTTGTGACCTCTCTGTTCAAACAGAGACATCAGACTGTGGGAGTACAGCTGGGAAGATTTCCCTGAAGATGGGGGTGGAGAGGGAAGGAATAGTAAGAACCAGTGTTCCAATTTAGCAGTTCTTTTTCGAGCTTGCCTGGTACAATGGAACCAATGGAGTGCAAACCCCACCCACCTGGCAGTCAAAGTAGGCTCAAGCAAACACTCAAATACTATTTGAACCCAGATCTGGTTTGGAGTAGTGTAGTTGATGGTGTAGGATCCTATGACCAATCGGATAGGTGTGTGATTGGGCGAACGAAAAATGGGGATCGATTGTCCTACCTGATACAGACATCAAAACGTTGTTCATGACATACAGCCAGGCACATCTCTGCGGGAGCAACTGTGGGGGAAGAGAGAGGTATTAGTGGTATGGTCAGGAATTCAACATGACTTCACCCTTTACCCTATTCATAAACGTCTGTACTACTACCTTCTCCAGAGTGTCCTCGTGGAGCTCGTTGAGGTTGAGAGTATATACACCCTCCTCTGCACCCAGAATAAGATACTGATCTGAGGAAGAGACAAGACCGTGTCTTGGTTCATATTCTAGGTCGTATGTTAGAACCTCATTTGAACCTCTTCAACCATTTCTGCAACCCTACCTCTGGTTTTCGGGAGGATCCAGGTCACAGCGCAGTGGATCTTCAGAGGACAACCATTGAAGACTTTGGAGAAACAGGCACCCATCTATTACACCAAAACAACGTACTGTGTGTTTTAATATCGTGTTGACTAATTCCGACATTACGGTAAAATAGGCATGGTTAGAATAATGAAATGTGTCCACTGTCCATCTACACAGAAGCAATGTTGCAGTGAGCATTCCACCAGGCGTTTGTTAGACCGACAGCCATTAGCTAGGTCTGTGTGTAAGCATGGGTTGTTAGTTGTCGGCGCAGCAGTGCCATTGGTCATGTCCCTGTACCGTAGGGCACATGCTGTTAGACTCGACCTCTGCACTTACATGGACTTGAGGGGTAGGAGGGAGTCCATGACAATCAGCTCTCTAGAAGTTAAAAGGGTTACACACAACAACAACAACAACAAAAAAGAGGGGTAACTGTGTCGTTCAAATGATAATGTTGTTTAAATGAATGGAGCAAAAACAGCAATGTCATGGGATCTGGCTGCTGTTTGGTTGACTATTCTGAATTCTCTCCTCCTATATTAATGTTACAAAATGATTGTTTATTAAAATGAGATAAAACTGGATGTTTTGAAACAGGCTATTAGGTTAACAAGCCACACACTTTTTGGTTAACAATCCACACACTTGCAGGTTAACAAACCACACACTTTTTTGGTTAACAAACCACACACTTTTTGTCACTACGTCCCAGGGTTGGATTGAATAGCACTTTTCAACTATTGCGTTGAAATTTCACTTCATTCCAAAGTGTCAGAATTTACATTGGATTTAACCCCAACCATGCTATATACTGACAGCCTCGAATCCATACCATATCTTGAAGCCAACTATCGGCATCAGCACATACAGTATGGATATGAAACTAATGTACTCATATGTAGTGGGCCAACATTTTCCTGTGTTGTACACTCACAGAGTCCTCGGTCTTTCTCCTCAGTGTGCTCCACTCTGGAGAGAGAGAGGTTTCCCTGCTCGGAGAGGCCACTCCCCCTGTCATCTTCTCCACCTGCACGGCGCTCCCCTCAGAAACACTGGGGTCACTGCACCACTGTCTGCTGATGTCCTGGGTAGCAGAACACCTGGCCAAGACTAGAGAACCACACGAGAGGAGGAGAGATGGGAGAACCCATTTGTCATGTTGAGACATGTTGTCAATCTTAGCATGAATGAGAAAAGCTACAATGATTCGGATTACAACACACAGAAGATATACTGTATAATTGAACGTATTACGATTGCATTAGAAAACACTGATCACTCGTCAAATATTCACGTCAACATATAATCTCGGGACCCAGAACCAAATCAGTTGACAGATTGACATATAACCTGGAAACATTTACTCTGTGTGTGGAAGTTCAGTACCTGACATGGAGTTGTTGGGTGTGGAGTCGGGCCCCAGGGTGGAGCTGGGGCGGAGGGTGAGGTCCTTGTCCTCCAGGGTGGGACAGAAGGAGCCGATGGCAGGCAGGGAGGCTGTGGAAGGGCTGAACAACCCACTCTTCCTCCCACCTTTACCCCCCTACACAACCAAAGACAATAGACAAAACACCATCATATAATGCAATAGGAAATAGCTGAAAGGTCAAAAGTATTGTCTTCATGTATTGCATTACACTATTTCAGAAGGAACTCTTTGTTTTCTTGGGGTTGTGTTATTGGCACTTACATCAGTAGATGGCACTCTTTTGATGGTTAAGCTCCTGAAATAGTCAATGGTAATATTGTTACTGAAGCACTCTGTGGTAAATCAAAGGTAAATCAGATTTGCTTTCCATGTGGGATACTTGCTGTCACAGTCAATAAACTGACATGGGCTCAATTGTGTTGGATCTTAATAGGACAAGATTTGGAGCAGGGCAGGTTCAATTCATTGTAAAAACACAACTTGTCTATCACACTCGATCAACTTCAAATCCAAGATGGCAGCATGTCAAGTCGTTTGTCTGTGACTAGTACATTTTAACCTACTAATAACCTATTTATTTATGGTTGCGTAACTTCGTTATTACTTGTAGTTTTTCATGTTGTCTGTCTGTAATTGTTTTGTAATGACTTGGTGCTATCTATCTTGGCATTCAATCATTTAAATGTAAATAAACAAACTTTCATTGCTTCCTTGATAAAAGTTGCCACAGGGTAGAATAGTGTTGAATAGTGTTTTTACAATGGGGGGTTGGGGGTGGGGGGTCTGCAGGCCTACCTCAGCTGCAGAGCTTCCTCCACACATTCTAACAGGCTCCTGAAATAGGAAGCTAAGATGTTAATGTCTCTATGGAGCCACTTGTTCTGTGTACATGATGTGACAGAGCACTGCCTGTTCTGTGACAATAGGAGCGTTGCAGCCAGTGTTCTCTCTCAATGAGGAAGCAAACTTTTCCTTTTACTGCAAATATGAGTCTATTAATAATGCATCGGGAGTTTTTTCAATGTTTTTCCCTCTCTAGCGGGGATGTCACATCCATGGCCACACAAACACCGATAGTAGATTTGAGATAATGCTCTGAAATACTATGTCTTTGATGTAATGCTACTAGATTTGAGAAAATTGGTGGGGAAGAGGAGCATCTTACGGTGATTCAGTTTCATCTTCTGAGAGGTCCCAATCGTCTTCATACGAGCTTTGCTGAAATATGACAAAAAACATCAACAACATACACATTCATAGTATCCCTATTAATAACATCTTAAAACTATGCCATACAAGAACTCATACATCTCGTAATCACACTTCCCCAAATAGCCATTCTATGTTGAATTGATCTCTAACCCCCTACATGTCAAACACAGGAAATAAATGTCACTCACCATATCAGGATAAGGCTCTGTGACTTTCCTCAATGGGGGCCCAAACTTCATTTGGTCAACTAAGGCAAGCACAGCTTAGTTAACCATGAGGAAAAGTTACAATTAAATACAAAGTATGTACTTACAATTACTAACTGCTGATACAAAACATGTTTTATGTGATTCATTTTACTATCATTTATTATTACTTGCTATATATTCCAATCGATTGGTAAACTACTTTCTTGCTCAGGGGCACACCCTCACAGGCTATATCACACACCACAACCTCAATCATGTGTTGCAAGTACTACCATTGGCTTCAGGCAACTCACCGCACTGCTCACCCCAGAAAACCTATTGTGATGCCCATTCACAATGACTCACCACACCCCTTTCCACAAACATGCCCGAGAACCTATTGTATTTGCATAAGAGACGAGTCACAACACCCCTCCCCACTCCCACCATCTTTGTTGACATGCTTGTCTATATATACGCTTTTTGTCCCAGGCTGCTGTAGAGCAGCCGCATTGTCCACCATCACCGCACCCTGTGTATGCTGTAATCCCACTGATAGGAGACATAACAATAGTTCCTCAGTCATCCCTCCTCGCCTCCCCCACCTCTTCGCCTCCCCCACCTCCTCCTCACACGTGGGACGCCAGGCACGTCAGAGTCATGGCAGAATGGGGACATGGCATGTGCGTGTGCGGACAGTGCCACCTCTATGCGTCCCACTGTGTTGGGTGACCGTGTGACTTGGTGACTTCATCTCCCCCTTCAAGTCTCAATGGGCGTCTTGTAACAGGAGTCAGGACCCCAAGAGTCTTGTGTTGCGTGCTGCTCTGCTCTCCTACCTCGTCCCCAATTCCATACATTAAGCCAGCGAGGGTGATGTTGACCTCAACTCTCCAAGTACGCGCGATACACAAGGATAGACGCACGCACGCACGCACGCACGCACGCACGCACGCACGCACGCACGCACGCACGCACGCACGCACGCACACACACACACACACACACACACTCTCTAACTATAGATGAGTGTCCACTTGAATTATCGTGGACGGATGTACAGTCAAAGCCCATGTACAGTGTTCAGGGAATAAGACCCTCATTGATGTTGATTTTGATGGTTTTGCAAATAGAACTTCGATAACCCTTTTCACAAATTGTAGTGATGATGTCATGCGTGGGCTGATGATGATGCTTCAGTGTCATAATCGTGTAGGGATTTGAAGACTCACACTGCTCTTCAGACAGAGTCCTCTCCACGGGCAGGTGTTTCCCTGCAGACTGGATCTTATCAGGAGCAGCTTCTACATTCTGCAGACAAACACACGCACACGCATAATAAATCACACTAGGAACAAGCAATGTTCCTGAGAGTTCTGGGTGATGGCCATGCATGTGCGTCTGTCTGTCTATTGTCACCTATCCTCACCTCCATGTCGTTATCATCCATGCCGTGTGTGGAGTGGAGGTCCGGGTTGTTGGCCATGTCCAGCAGCTCAATGATCAGGTTACGAGTCAGTAGCTGGGTCACAAACGGATGCTGGGGATACGACAACAGATTTTTTTTTTTTTTTAATGTAAAAGCTCTACATCAATAAATAACTTCATCATTAATTTCCTTGATCTCTCACAGCTCCCGAGGCCCTGTTAGGGGTCCCTATTAGCTATAGACATGAATACAGAATCGCTATGCTTTTAGCACCTCAGTCAGAGGCTCTAGTCCAGAGGCTCTGTCTATAATGACGGTGAATGTTGATCGCCATCCAGGGGCTTTTCATGAATGTTTCCTCCGCTGTTTTAGAGAGAGAGGGAGAGAGGAAAGCAACGTGCTCTCAGCGGTGTACCGAAGTGTACCTGCAGTAAAGTCTCGGACGACGGTCTCTTCCTGGGGTTCTTAATGAGGGACATCTTCACAAAGCTCTGGAACCCCGCAGACCTGCAGAGAGAGAAGGGAGGGAGGGAGATGAGACAGCAAAAATAAATAAATGCATAACCATATTGAGAAATATGGAGAATATCAATGCTGCATTCAAAGAACAATCTCGTGTCAGGAGGATGCTTTCGGAGAAGAGGTATTTCACATACAGTATGATGCATGGTGAGGTGGCTGAATTGTTCAGGGAATGTGGTGTGCTCATGTCCATCTCACCACTTGGTCTTGTCCTTGAGCCTGGGGGGCTGGAAGCTGCTTTTCGACATTAACATCAAGGCTCTGAAACATAGTTTTAATACTTTGAAACGTTAACACGGTGGAAAGCCTTCTTCATAGATCTGTTTATTGTGTCTGCCACAACGACAAACACTCCAGAGGCGGTTTCCAAAAGCACAAACAGACCTGCTCCCAGGCTTGAGATTTTTGTTGTTGTCGTCACCTACAAAGCTATGATACCATATTGGATTCAGAGGTATGTGGATAGCCCGCGAAATGCAACACAGCACAAATATATATATCCATCATAATTTATTTTCAGTGGAATTATTGTGGATTTAGAGGAGTGAATGAAAAGGGGATGGAAACTATTTATTGTTGATGTTAAAGGCTAGGGTCTAGAGGGGACTGGTACGGAGTCTGCCTGTCTCTGTCTGTGTCTGTGTCTCTCTCTGGATCTCTGCCTTTCTGTGCCTGGATCTCTGCCTCCGTCTCAGATTGTGTCTGTAACTCTGTCCTTTGTCTCAGAGCTCACCTCATCGGGTGGAGGTCAAACATGGGCGGCTGGAGCTCTGCCAGCTCGATGGCCGTGATGCCCACCGCCCAGATGTCACACAGATGGTTGTACCCGCCCTTTTTCTCCACTGCTGCCACCTCCGGTGCCATCCTGGCATGGGTACATAAACACCAGTCAGGTGAAATGGGAGATTGGGGGTTATGAATTATGATGTGGTTATAATGCATTATAGGACTTGTCATAAGGACATACGACCACCTTATAAAGTGTCTCATAGCCATCCTGAAAGAACATATCCAAAGAAGGAAACTTATGACTACTGTAAGACGTATCAGTGTCAGCATAAATAAGCACTGAAGTATATCGTTTTCAATGATTCATAACGTTGAAGGTTGTGGTTTTGAGCCCAGTTATCTTACCAGTAGGGAGTTCCTATAAAAGACTTCCTCTTGGCTACAGAAGCACTGATCTCTGCAGCAACTCCAAAATCGGCTGCATGGAAACAGAGATGACAGTTTGGTGGCAGGGGGAGACAGAATGCAGAATCCAATATGTCTTGTGAGTGGTTTATTTTTACCACGCTAGTTAACCTCAAAGTTATCGCAGACAATGTATGTGAGTGAGTGAGTGAGTGAGTGAGTGAGTGAGTGAGTGAGTGAGTGAGTGAGTGAGTGAGTGAGTGAGTGAGTGTGATTGATGGTATAGAATAGATGTTCACTGACCCAGTTTGACATCTCCTCGTTCTGTGATAAGGATATTTGCTCCCTATAGACAGATGGACACACACACACACACACACACACAGATATGAGCTCACAAAGATTCCGATCAGAGCCATTCACTGACAATAACATACCGGTATGTCAAAATGATACCTTTATGTCTCTATGCATTTTACTTGTCTCGTGCAGGTGGTACAAGCCCTGTTGAAAAACAAAAACACAGAAACAGTTTGACAAATCTCTCAATCTCATCCTCAGTTCACCACACAAGCCCATAGAGCCAGACACAACACAACAGTGTGCAACAATCACAAAGTGTTGACACGAATAAGGGAGGTAATGTTATGTTGCTGTGTGTGTGTGTGGTGTCACGAAACATGCTGCATTGCTTTCCTGTGGTTAGAAACACATGATTATACCAGGGGCGTGTATTGAAGGATTCCAAAGAGAAGCCAGCCTTCCCCAAAGAATAGACAAAGAAAGAAAAATATATATATATTTTTTTTCTCTCTGTGTTTCATCCTTTTTCTTCAATTCGCAGGAGGTTGAATGTATCTCACTGGAGAAAACAACAGAGCGAGCGAAACAGCGCCCCTCTGTCTCTGGATCTGTAAGCCATCTATCTGATACCGTCTGGTCAAAAAGAGTATGACATTGATGCCGCTCGTCGCATTGAATGTAAGGGAAGCCAGCGAAGATTCAGTTCAGCATTGAGCTGAACTGAGAGAGCTCAACTGTGAATGGTCCTGGAGCACCGAAAACAAAGTGTCAAGTTAAATAAAGGTTAAAGATGTTTTTATAAATGAAATAAAAAGAGACCAGTGGATTTTGCTTCACACAACTCACAAGCCAAGCGTCATTTACAGAAACAACTTGAATTGTTGCATCTCGTAGTGTCATTGTCCTCTGGTGGCTAGCTGGCCTGAGAGGATGGAAGTTCAATATGTAGCTAGATGCAGTAGGCTAATGTTAACTAGCTGGTCTGGCGCATCGTTGTCCATGAAAAGAAGTCAGGGTAGCGATCAAGCATTTTAGCCAGGTAGCCTAGGACAACAACATTTTTTAAAGTGTGTACTGTATGACAGAGTCATGAAAGAAAGGAGGATGACATTGGCATTTCTGGGTGAGTCAACATGTTTTTGTCTACTTGCAAGCTCGCGCATACACACACACGGAAATCAGAACCATCGACAGCCACATCATATTTAGTTTACGTTGATTGGACTAAATTGTTTTTTGGTATCTTTTCGTTGTAATTACTAGACTAAGCATAGGTGATTTGATGATGTTGAAGTTGAAATGGTGCTGGAATCGTGGAGGCAGCTCCTGTTTTCTTTGCAACTTGCGGTAACACTCTGTGGTTCTAAATTAAGAGTTGTTTACTGGTCAGAAAATGTTGGAAACATTGACTTGCTTGACCATGCAGTAGTAGGTCATGTAACTGTCTGTTTGTGGACTTCACCAGACAGATGTTGCTCTCTGGTTTAATGATGAAACCAAGGTGTGGTTGAATTTATTCTGCCACGGTGTCTTCTTATTGTCTCTGCCTTTATATCACGGTAAAAAGGGATATGAACCACCAGCTTATAGAACAAACAACGCAATTATCACAACACATAGGTTGTAATATGTTTATATTTTTTGGTCCTGGCTTGGCTTCCGCAGTGATTCTATCCACACACTGCTACTGGATTATACTGTGACCGTCTGTCCCAGTTAGGAAAGTGACAGAGCTCATCACTTATAGCACATCCCTGGGCTGACTAACCTGGAGGGTTTCTCTGCAGATGTAGGCTATCTGCTTCTCCTTTAAGGGCCCAGTCACTGTGGAAATACCAGTAGAGACCTTAGATTAATGGCCACACAAGAGAGGAAGGACAATACATGGCTATAAGGTAAGGTCAGTTCAGTTGTAGCAATACATACCGTGGTAAATGTCTTGTAACGACCCTCCTCCACAGTACTCCATACATATCCACAATTTAGTGTTTCTGCAAAAGAATGGGAGATACACACTTTGATTACCAGTCGGGAATGCATTTTTGTTGACTTTCCAGACAACAACAAAAAAAATAATATGGATTTTTGTAACCAATTACTATGAACTTCGTTGTAGAGGAGAACTGAGTAGGGACTGTTTTGCCATCCAAACAAATCGCAATGTTATCTGACCTTGAAATGTTACAGAGTTAACATTCAGACGTTCCAAAAGGACTAAGATAAAAAGGTAAAAATCTTTATCAAAATAATTTGAGACTCAGCAACAGTGTGGGTGTATGCACGCATGCGCACGCACACACACACACACACACACACACATTTAATTCTGTGTGTATGCATGCGCTTGTTAGTGACCGTATTCTATCAACAACCGAGCTTTTTGTGTGTATAACGTTCATTTTGAGAGCCACAATTTCTGTCGTGTGGGAGAGAATGCTGCATTCTAAGTCCTAGAAGTGGGCGTTTGAGGTAAGAGCGTTCCCGAGTGGCACAATGAGTGAGTAGCGCAACGGTCTAAGGCACTGATTCGCAGTGCTATAGGAGGCGCCACTACAGACCCTGGTTCGATCACGGGCGATATCACAACCGGCCGTGATCTGGAGTCCCATAGGGCGGCGCACAATTGGCCCAGTGTCGTCCGGGTTAGGGGAGGGTAGGCCGTCATTGTAAAATAAGAATTTGTTCTAAACTGACTTGCCTAGTTAAATAAAAATAGTGGAATTCAACACATCCAAGAACACTCACAATCCAAGGAATTCCACAGGTGGACGTGGAACTCTCATGAAGTGTAACATTAGACAAGCCTAAACATGTACCTGTGATAGCTGCCGAAATAGGCCACAATGTTCTTGTGCTTGCATTCCTTCATCATAGTGATCTCCTGCTGGATGGATGTGATGTCATCACCTGAACAGGGAGCATGCAGGTCACATGACAAAACTAAGACACATATACAGATATACAGTGAGGGAAAAAAGTATTTGATCCCCTGCTGATTTTGTACGTTTGCCCACTGACAAAGAAATGATCAGTCTATAATTTCAATGGTAGGTTTATTTGAACAGTGAGAGACAGAATAACAACAACAAAAATCCAGAAAAACGCATGTAAAAAATGTTAGGAATTGATTTGCATTTTAATGAGGGAAATAAGTATTTGACCCCCTCTCAATCAGAAAGATTTCTGGCTCCCAGGTGTCTTTTATACAGGTAACGAGCTGAGATTAGGAACACACTCTTAAAGGGAGCGCTCCTAATCTCAGCTTGTTACCTGTATAAAAGACACCTGTCCACAGAAGCAATCACTAAATCAGATTCCAAACTCTCCACCATGGCCAAGACCAAAGAGCTCTCCAGGGATGTCAGGGACAAGATTGTAGACCTACACAAGGCTGGAATGGGCTACAAGACCATCGCCAAGCAGCTTGGTGAGAAGGTTACAACAGTTGGTGCGATTATTCGCAAATGGAAGAAACACAAAATAACTGTCAATCTCCCTCGGCCTGGGGCTCCATGCAAGATCTCACCTCGTGGAGTTGCAATGATCACGAGAACGGTGAGGAATCAGCCCAGAACTACACGGGAGGATCTTGTCAATGATCTCAAGGCAGCTGGGACCATAGTCACCAAGAAATCAATTGGTAACCCACTACGCCGTGAAGGACTGAAATCCTGCAGCTCCCGCAAGGTCCCCCTGCTCAAGAAAGCACATATACATGCCCATGTGAAGTTTGCCAATGAACATCTGAATGATTCAGAGGACAACTGGGTGAAAGTGTTGTGGTCAGATGAGACCAAAATGGAGCTATTTGGCATCAACTCAACTTGCCGTGTTTGGAGGTGGAGGAATGCTGCCTATGACCCCAAGAATACCATCCCCACCGTCAAACATGGAGGTGGAAACATTATGCTTTGGGGGTGTTTTTCTGTTAAGGGGACAGGACAAATTCACCGCATCAAAAGGGACGATGGACGGGGCCATGTACCGTCAAGTCTTGGATGAGAACCTCCTTCCCTCAGCCAGGGCATTGAAAATGGGTCGTAGATGGGTATTCCAGCATGACAATGACCCAAAACACATGGCCAAGGCAACAAAGGAGTGGCTCAAGAAGAAGCACATTAAGGTCCTGGAGTGGCCTACCATTAAAATTATAGACGGATAATTTCTTTGTCAGTGGGCAAACGTACAAAATCAGCAGGGGATCAAATACTTTTCTCCCCCCTCACTGTAGGCCATTTCCTGACATCTCAACACTAATACTGATACTAGTACTAGAACTACTAGCTACTTCTACTACTAGCCTACTGCTGCTAGTAGTAGTAGTTAACTGTGTCACACACACAATAGATTGTCTCCAAAGACTTAAGAATGTACTACACAAAGCATACAGGAAGGCAAAGCATGCAAGAAATAACCCATAATACAGGTCTGACAAGACTGGTCACATACCAGGATCCAGTTTGACTATTTTGATGGCTGCCATTGCCGAACTCTTGATGTTGCGAGCCTGAAAGAAAGGGTGAACTGTGAGTGATTAATACTGTGAACTTAATACAGGGAATACAGACTACAGAATGACATGTCCATGGATTGGTCAGCAGTACATAGGCCTACAGCACTAGACAGCTACATCCGGGAGAGTGAAACACTAAACCATCAGCAAGCAGTTTCCTCGAAGCAATTGCATCAAATTGCTGACAGCTCATCGCAATCGTTCTATTTACAACAGTCAATTAGCTGTTTACAACCATTTCATTTTTCTATTTTTTCTCCCACAATTTCTAACTCTAAATACCATTTCTTAGTATTGGCAATGGAAAACATAACAGCTAATGCAATTAAATCACAAAATATCTAGATTTATATAGTTATGATAGTCCTATTTGTGAAATTCAAGTGAAAAGCCATTTTTTGGGGGGCCAAAATACAATTTTCTCTGTAACTCATTCCTAAATGCATTTTCATCTCAGTTTGGAGATCTGCCACATTCCTCCCCATCACTATAGGAAGCCCCGGGCATCCATTCAAAACCCAAACCCCCTAGTCAGCCATCTTGACGATAAAAGAAACAATATTAGACCCTGGTCTGGCCGGGCTTTTCGCATGCTGCCTCTGACCTTCAGCTTCACCTTGTAGAAATGCAACAGAGACAGGGGCTGCTGGGGACACTATAGTAGTGAGAGGTATTTCCTACACAGTCCCGGGTTGTATCTGAAATGACACCCTATTCCCTCTATAGTGCACTACTGCTGACCAATCCTGCATCAAAAGTGGTGCATTGTATAGGGAATAGTGTGCCACTTCAGACGCAGACCCAGAGCTTTAAGTGTCATGCTCAGTGACATGGTCTATGTCAGGGCGTAAGAGAGAACAAGGGGAAAAGTCCCTGGCTTTGAATCCAGAGGATGTTGTTTACAATGTCCATCCGACGTTCGTCCGTCATTTCCTCTCATTTTATCCTTTAAAAACATGGATTGCTCCCATTCTTTCTGACAGGTCAAACGGTGAAGTGACGTCAGGTCGTAAAGGCCCTTAACTCTATGCCCGACAAATATAGAATCAACCAATGGTCTATCAGATTGCCTGTAGACAAAACCTGAAGCTTGGCTACACCGACTTCCTGTTTTTTTCCTGTTATAACAGAGCACTTCCTGTGACTAAAGTGACAGTAATGTCTCTTTAAGGTTCGCCAAAGGCAGCATGAAATAACAGTGTGTTGTGGGATAGAGTTCACAGACAGTGGTAATGAAAATAAAACTTCATCACTTTGATCATAGTTCCAAAAGTAGTTATTTCTCAGGGCTTGATGATTGAAATACCACACAATAAAAACAGACGGCTTTTCCCTGCTTTTCCATACGATCATTCGGAAGTATGTTGCACTAAATTGGCCTCAAGACATTATTGATATTCAGTGAGAGACAGATCCGCACAACTGCAACAACAGCACAAATGGAAATGTGTGTGTGTGTGTGTGTGTGATGTAACTTGCAATAACAAACGACCAACAGCCCACAGTGTGACAGTGATGACTGGGCATTGCAGTGCTGCTGCTGGTTTGTGAAACATATTTCTGTTCTGTGGGTTTCCCCTACCATCGAACCTCAGGTAATCTCAGTCAGGTCACAAGTTTATAACCATGAATGTACATACGTGTGACTCCTCAACCTGTCTTTGGCATAGTTTCACTAGACTACAAGACAAAAATAACTACTCACTCGTAAAAGCAACCTCCCACTGAGGTCTTTGAGATGAATATCAGGGCTACTTTTGAGGCATGAAATCCAATCTTTCTTGTTTGACAAAAGGTTCATTCTTTTTTTACATAGCTGCAACAGGTCACACACTTGAGAGCAGAACCCTCAGCTGAGTAGCTGAAGAGTTTCCTGGATCTTGTGAACAATGGTCATCTAATGAATGTCCACAGAGTCAGAGAGCCCACGAGGTCACATGGCCAGTGGTTTGACCCCTGACCTCCACGGAGCTCCAGTACGGCTGGAGAAACAGAACAGTGAAGGAGAGGAGGAGAACAGCGAGGTAGTGGGAGGTGATAATAGGCCATTGTCTATGGGACAGTAGCAGTTTCTCCATTCACAGCAGGCAGGCAGGCAGGCAGGCATAGCCCGGGCAGTGACATGGCGCTAAGGCATGGCAGGGGTTGTACAACATTACATAACGTCAAGACTGAGTGAAACAGAGGACATGTCTAGGGGACATTTTGAATTATTCATATTCATAAAGCATTAGCCCAAAAGTTAACAATTGTGCTTGCAGTAAATGTTGCCTGTTGTACCTGTTTTACTTTTGTAGTCTATTGGATACCAAATGTTTCTGGCAGGGGGGGGAGAGGCACATAGCAATTTGAGTCTGTTGCTCTTGCAGGATGCATGTATTTTACATTCAGGGTGGGATCACAGGATGTTTTTTTTATCCTGCAGCTCACACCACAAAGTCAAAATAGACGAGACTGACTGAAAAAGACCTTATCGATAGTCAAGATACATAAAACATAAATGCTGATAAATGTCGCAGTGCCCTTCAGACTAGATTTCTTGTAACATCCCCTGGTCTTAAAAAAGGTGATCTATGAAGTCAGTTATTCTACCTTCATGAAAAAAAAACAGCACAAAATGAGAGTATATTACAGAGAGCTTTATAGTATTGCTGAGAGAGCTAATAAAAAGTTAGAATGAAATGCCTTGAGCCTTGATAAATGTTCCTGTAGTGGGCTTGGTCGTTATGGATGTTGAACTAATTGACCAGCCCGGATGCTATCCCAGCCTGATTATGAATACTGAACAGCAGAAGATGAACTACCTACCAGTAGTTTATGGGCATTGACCATAGGCACTAAAGGCATCATTAAGATGAGGTCTCATTGACTATCCCCGCATTATCCTCACATAGCAGTCACACTTGCAGGGGCGCCATACCAACCTTTTACCAGTTATTGGTTACCTGCATACACATGATTTGTTGAATGGTCATACATAAAGTTTAACATAGATTATGTTAAGAGCGTTAATGTATGGTGGCTGTGCTTCTATCCACTTTTGAATGTTTAGAGCCTGTCAACATAAAATTCAACAAAATGTCCCATTGTGGAATACAGGAAAAAAAAACGTGTTTATTAACAGCTAGGCTACGTTGGTTTAACGGTTTAATGACTTGGCATGTCAATTAAAACGCATACGAGCGAACTGATATTTCCCCCCACTCACGACTCACCTTGAACACATCTCCGTACGTGCCACTCCCAATACGATGAATTAACTCGTAATCATTCAACGGGTCCAAAAACGAGACTCCAATAGTAGTATCCATGCCTGCAGACATTACTGCGTCTGGTCACTCACGCACGTTGATATCCACTCATGACAACAATACATACAGCGAATCAAAAACTGGACGCGCCGTATAGTTGCAGTAATCCGAGGGGTGCTGTCTCGATGAAATACTATTACACCACGACTCTTCTGACCAAGCAAATATAACTGATAACCTGACAGTATGGGTATTGATTACGTCGCCAGACACCACAGAACCCTTGTTCCGAGTCATTCATGTTACCCGAGGCGAGCCCGCCAGATCATGCAAAGTCAAGTGATCTCAATTCTCAAGTCGACTATAGGCGCATGTCGGAATTTTCCTGGTCATTAGAGCAGACGACGCACACTGGACATCTATGAATAGAACATTATGACACGTGCAACAGTATTCCCATTATATTCAAAACAGAAAAGGGTATCATATTTGAAATTATTTTATTACCTGCAAATAAAACCAATGATCAAGCAAAATACTACTGTATGTAGCTGGGAAAACTACAGCAATACCCTTTAACAGTGCATGGTCTTTCTGGGGTCTTTCTAATCATGAGGTTGCCTATTGCAGCTCTGGCTAGTCTCAAAACGAAAAAAAGGCCACCTAAATTTGAAATAATTAAAGGCGGTGTATAAGGCAACCAATAGCTAGCATGTAAGAGACAACAGAGCAGGGTTGGACATTGTTACACAGTAATAGTCCGAATCACTTCCAGGGATTTCAGTGAAAAAGATAAAAAATTAAGTCTTGAAAATATAGAATGGAATTCTGGCTGCTTTAACAGAGCAATTCTCCCATCCCATAAAATTTCCAGGGACAGGGTTTTATCATCTAAACGCCCATTACTTTGGCTTTAAAATAACTTCCACACAAGTCAATCAGAACTCAACAGTTGATGTGTGCCACTGCTCAGCATTTTTAAAATATTTTTTTTTAAATTGTATGATACACAATCATTATTGAATCACAAGATTAAAAAGGAGCAACTTGGTCAACATATGTTCAAACTTGATTAAAGTGACTACCTCCACTCTTAACACACACACGTCATGTGCTTACCGACCCTCGTATGGCCCGGACGATGCCAGCATCACAATATTTTTCCATGGCAAAAATGAAAACACAAAGCATACAAAACCTGCTGTACGTACAATATAGCTCGGAAAATAAACAGATGTGACTCTGGATGCCTACAACTTAATGATTTATGTTTCCGACATTTGTTTCCTTGCCACAATACTAACGAGTATCATGATACTGGTATCAATCCGGCCCTACTTATTGGGACTTATGATATGATTGCTAAAATAACCTTTGGATGAAAAAAGAAAGTAAATCGCGTAATGCTCAGCAGATGCAAGCAAGTTGATGCGGCAGTCTTTTTTGTGCTGCCTCACCTCTCACAGTCACAGCACAACGGAAATGTCCTACAGACAGCCTCTCCTCGTTTCTCTCCCAATGAAGAGAAAGTCTAGCCTGGTCCCAGATCTGTGTGTGCTGTATAGTCAACTCTTATGATAAATGACCATAAGTGTTGGCTTTACAACACAACCAGACTTGGGAACCATGCTAGAGGAATGTTCTACAGACAGAGTCCTCCTTCTACAGAGATTTACGCTGGCGCTTCATAAAGGACATGGTGTAGTCACCCGACGGTGTGCTCTTCTGCCTCTTCATCTGCACCTGTGACTGGGCGGTGAGCTGGAGCTTGATGGCGCTGGCGTTGACCTTGGGTGCAGACAGCAGCTCCTTCATGCCCTTCATCTTCTTACTCCGGAAGGCCACCAGGGGACTCCCACTGGGGGAGGGCAGCTGCTGGAGAGGAGATGGCACCGGGCTGGACGACTTGGCCTTGCCTTCGGGGTCTCCACCGCGGAGCCCTGAAGAGCGACGCCGCGTCCCGCCCTCGCCACCTACTTTCTTAGCCTGGTTGGGTTGGGTTGGTGGTGGGACAGGGGTGGTGGGGGTGGATTGTGTTGGAGGGGAAGCTTGGTCTTCCAGTCTGGACTCACGCCTTGGGCCACGTCTCCGGCCTTCGCGAGGGTCCTCACTGGATTGGTCATCGTCGTCCTGGGGCTCAGGCTCTTTGGTGATGATGGACACCCTCTGACGGATCTGTGGATGATATCCATACATTATATATACACACAAAAGTATGTGGACACCCTTTCAAATGAGTGGATTTCGCTATTTCAGCCACACCAGTTGCTGACAAGTATATAAAATAGGGCACACAGCCATGCAATCTCCATAGAAAAACATTTGCAGTAGAATGGCCTTACTGAAGAGCTCAGAGACTGTCTACGTGGCACCGTCATAGGATGCCACCTTTCCAACAAGTCAGTTCGTCATATTTCTGCCCTGCTAGAGCTGCCCCGGTCAACTGTAAATGTTGTTATTGTGAAGTGGAAACGTCTAGGAGCAACAACGGCTCAGCTGCGAAGTGGTAGGCCACACAAGCGCATAGAACGGGACCAAGTGCTGAAGCACGTAGAGCGTACAAATCGTCTGTACTTGGTTGCAACACTCACTATAGAGTTCCAAACTGCATCTGGAAGCAACGTCAGCACAATAACGGTTCGTCGGGAGATTCATGAAATGGGTTTCCATGGCCGAGCAGCCGTACACAAGCCTAAGATCACCATGCGTAATGCCAAGCGTTAGCTGGAGTGGTGTAAAGCTCGCCGCCATTTGTCTCTCGGGGGGTTGGAAACGCGTTCTCTGGAGTGATGCTTCACCACCTGGCTGTCCGACGGACAAATCTGTGTTTGGCCGATGCCAGGAGAACGCAGCAGAGGGTGGGGGGGGTCAACTCCATGATTTTGGAATGAGACGAGCTGGTGTCCACATACCTTTGGTCACGTCGTGTAATTTACATTGAACCCAATGTGAGGCAACATAATTAAAAGGCGCAAGAAAAAAAAAAAAAGGGATAATAATAACATTGTTTCAAAGAGATGTACCACTACCATGTACAGCCAACGTTTGTGGAAAGACCAAGTTAGATTGGTTGTATTATGAGTGGAACACTAGATCCCTTTAAAGTAAATGGGGAAGGGTTTCGGATTTAAAATCCAGGTTTGTGTTATTTTACCTGTGGGTCAAAGCGACTGAGGGACTGGACCAGGTAGGTGGCCCAGCCAACATGAAGGACAGGGGTGGGGCTTCCCTCCTCCCACTTACAGATGCCGTCATAGAAACGCAACAGGTGGGCAAAGCATTCTGGGTCCTGGAGGGCAGAGGCCTGTATGGGCTGGTCCTGAGGGCGGTGGGTGGGGGGGAAAGTGTGTTATGGAGAAGAAAAAGGAAACCCTCAGAGAATAGCTTGGGAGGCAGTAGCTGTAATATGAAATATATGATTGCCTCATTCTTTGACTTGAGATTAAAATGAGAAGGGGAAACATTCTATTCCATTCTCATGTAAATTTCCAATGGTGCCTTGGTGGCGAGAGTCATTACCTTCTCTCCTCCCTCGCTGCCTTCTCCGCTCTCGGCGGCTGCAGCCGTCTCCTTCAGCAGGGTGGGGATGACGTCGTTGGCAATGTCGAAAAACTCCTTGTAGATCTCTTCGTCCTCGCGGAAGTAGTTGTAGCTGAGAGACAGGTGAGAAATCACACCTTGTTCTAAACACACATTGAAAACTGGAAATTCATGATCATCACCAATACAATTGTTCTGTTATTTGTTTTCCACAAACAGGACAAGGGGTATTAAAGGGTGTGTGCACTTATAAACACTGTTCTAGTCCGTCTTTTTGGTGGGAAAAGAAAAACAGTATATCAAATACTCAAAAACGTAACGTTTTGTGTATGTTTGTAGATCACACTCCATTTTCCTTTTTGTCGTGACAGCGAACAGATGGAGCCGAGATTAAAGAACAATAGGTGAAACAGGAAAGGAAAGGCAAGAGGGGGAAAGGGAAGGCGAAAGAGGAGGGACGGAATGCACTGACTGCTACACTGCTCTGGGCATGCCAGTCTCACACATGCTAAAGAAGACAGAGACGGGAGGGAATCAGCCCCTCGGATGTTCCCTGTGATCTGGTCGGTCCGACCTCTAAGAACTAGTGCCAAGGCTGGATGGTTGGGAGGAAGTTTCCTGTGATTGGATCGTTTTTAGTTAGACAAAATTCTACCCCTGGAAGACGTGCATGCATTAGGATCACTGAAATCATAAGAAAAAGAGAATATATATATATAAGGTATATAACACCATAGAAAATTGAAAAACTGCCATGCAAAACCTCAAGCTAGAATAAAATCACAATTTCAGACAACTTGTTCCAGATTTGAGACGACAAACTAACACCATAAAGTACTGAGGAAGTGTTCAAAAACATTACCGCTAGGGATCTGCTGCCCTCTGCTGTCAGAAAGGTGAAACAGCAACTGATGTAAATCGTCAATGCGTACCTCAGCCAGAGATGGTCAACGGGCTTTGTCTCAGCATCCATGCAGATTTCAATATAACTTATCATACCATATAAGGCATTATCATAACCACCTAACAAGGATTTTTAAATGAATGATGCTAAAGGTTATTTCTGTGGGTCAAACACACTTATCGCAATAAGAAAGACAGTTGACACAGAGCAGTAGTGTGTAAGATGCATAGAGAAGGTAGCCAGGCTAGCTGCTCCAGTAACGTACTCCTGCATGACCTGTGCAGCCTCGGCCCAGGCCCCCAAGGCCTCCCGGACCTCCCTGTGTCTGTAGTGGTAGCCGGCCAGGTACATGAAGGGGTAGATGTGCTCGTTGTTGTAGTACTTCTTAGCAGAGTTCACAGCCTAGAAACAAAATAAACACACTTTAAGCAAACAAATTCACAATGATGACATAAGTTAAGGAGTAAAAGCCATTCCAAAAAAATAAAGAAGCAATTATTTAAGATCATGACATTTTGACAAAGTTTTTTTTTTTACAAGAATATGTACAGCTCTCCACACACTCACTTTAAGGTGGATGGCGTGGGGGCTCTCTTTGCCAGGGATGGGCTCCTGGTCCTCCAAGTCTGCCAGGGTGCCCATGGCCATGGGGTATCTGTGGAACAGCAAGTGAAAAGATGGTTGATTTGACAGGATAAGAACCTGTTCACCACAGAAAATAATAATTCATTTGGATAGAACCATGAGACATTTTCACCGCAACAATTCAAAAAACTGATCATTTTTCCAGATACTTTTTGGTACATTTCAAAAAGTATCACCTTTCCAGGTCTCCACGCTCATACAGCAACCATAGAAGCCTCTGTGCACAAAAAAGATCAGAGAGAGAGATCAGAAAGAGGACATCACACAGAAGCACTGATCACGGTAAATATAAACTACAGTTCGGGCATGCTTGATGTCTTGGACTTTGATGATGCCGACAGGTGCAACTCTCCCCTTACAATATCAGGAAGTCCTATTCATTATATCACACGTGCTTGTGCAGGGATTCCCTAACATTTTTG
Source organism: Oncorhynchus tshawytscha (assembly GCF_018296145.1). Taxonomy (NCBI): domain Eukaryota; kingdom Metazoa; phylum Chordata; class Actinopteri; order Salmoniformes; family Salmonidae; genus Oncorhynchus; species Oncorhynchus tshawytscha. Next base: position 29,164,491 of record NC_056438.1, read on the forward strand.
CGTCAGGGACCCCTTGGGCTCCAGAGTGGCCTAAGGCACTGCATTTTAGTGCTAGAGGCATCACTACAGACACCCTGGTTCGAATCCAGGCTGTATCACAACCGGCCGTGATTGGGAGTCCCATAGGGCGGCGCACAATTGGTCCAGCATCGTCCGGGTTTGGCCGGTCTAGGCCGTCATTGTAAATAAGAATTTGTTCTTCACTGACTTGCCTAGTTAAATAAAGGTTACATTTATTTTCTAAATAAAATAATATCAGATCAATATCAGAGAGTGCGATAAAAATAGCATACAAGCAGTTTTACAAGACTTCTGCAGTACATGACCGAAGTAATTAAGTCTCAGGCCCTGGGAAATAACATATTAAAGGCCCTCCTCTTGCATTCAGAGAGAACAGCAATTCTATACATTTTGCCTTGGGCAGAGAAAACATTTTTGCCGTTTTAAGCTAATTTATTGCAATTCTACAAATTTTGACATGGGGCAGTATGCCATTTGCAGTTTTAAAGCTTCATTTAAAGCATTAATGTTCAAAACAAATATTAATTTACTAGAAATATATATTTTGAGATCTGGCCATGGACCCCCTGACCCCACTTTGGGAACCCCTGTGCTAGAGTACATCTATTGTTAATATTGGTGGTGGTCTGACCTGCTGAAGTTGTAGCATCTCAGAGCTGTCAGTGTGCAGGTCCAGAGAGGGGTTGATGGCACACACCATGAAGGCCACTTCCATGTTCCTGTTACACTTCATATAGGAGCCCTTTAAGTACAGCCAGCTCTGGGGAAGGGGGAGAGATGGGGGTTAGGGTTGAGAGGTGTTGTGTTTTACTCTGTGATTACAAATGCAAGGTGAGAGGAGTGTGTGTGTGTGTGTGTGTGTGTGTAGAACAGCTGTTATATGTAGTTGATATGTAGCTATATTAAAAAAGGTATGTGAGAGTGCATGTTATTATAATGTTTCCGCGGGGGACGGAAGTATCGTTATCTTACTTACCCTCTCACCGACACCGGCAGCAACTGTCTGCCCCCTCCGGTCCTCGTTGCCCTTTCCGTGCCAGGTGACCTCTGCAGTCTCCTCTCCGTTCTTGCCAAAGATGACCCAGGCGTGGTCCTCGGACAGGGCCAGGTGCACATCCCGCAGCCCCAGCACCTGGCATGCTGCCACCACCGCAAACGCCACCCCCGAGCTGTCCAGCTTTGTGCCTGTTCAAAATATGATAGATTATTTGTAGCTTTACCCCTCTTTCAGACAACTGACTGGTGTGAGGATGGACACACTGCAATGACACAGAAACAGGTTTATCCAAGAAATATAGCTACTGGGCCACAAATGCAACATAGCTAATCATCCAACATAGGAGACTGTATCAATATTATAGATCATATTCAATTAATGTAGTGGTACCCCCATATAACCCATCCCTGCATCTAATGACCCCTACCAGTGATGAGACTGAAGAGGGACTGGATGTGGGCGCGGTCCTTAAAGTAGGAGCGGCTCAGGCTGTTCCAGATGACGTCAGATACTTTCTTCACCAGTTCCCTGCTGGACCCGCCAGCAGGCCTGCGGTACTGGGACAGATCCACAGCGCCCCGGATCTGGGCTGCGAAGCGCTCGTGCAGGGCCGATAGCATCCCTAACTCCACTGTAGGAAAGCAGGAGTTTGGGCAGTCTAGCTCCAGCGGCTCAAAGCGCACCCCCGGGACGTTAATTGGTATGACCCGGTTGACAGCCAGGAAGTGTTCTGCAAAGCCCAGGACCAATGAGAGAAGGGCTAGGTCTGGTTCAGATTTACGGAGCTCCGCTTCGAACAGGGCAACCACGCCACCAATCCCCTTCAGGGGAAAGTGCTTCTTCTGGGCTGAGTGTAGCCCCATGTTGACCCCTCTCCTCTGCCACAGCTCAGTCACTCACTTGGCCAGTGTGTCTTCTCTACTCTCAGCTGTAGTGATGTCACAGGGGCTGGATGAGAGTAATGTGGAAATCAGTACCAGCACACACCTTAAAATCACTTGAGCTGTATTTTTCCATAAAATTCAAATGTGTTTTTTTTCCACTATGGTGAAAATAGAATAGACTAGGTTGCCTTAGTGGGCGTGACATTTATCCACTTACCCATTCATTATGCAAAATGTGTTTAAAAATGGTAAACTAATACGGGGAACAAATATTGATATCTGATACAAAACTGGGTTAAGTTAAGAACAAGGTTTTCAATTAATAACAAATCCAGATTATTCTAGCTAACTAACTTCTCAAAGCGCTAGTAGTGCATTCATATTTCTATGACCTGGAGCATGCGCACAAGTTAGATACATGCACAAGAGGCATACTTGCCGAGCATGTTTAGAGCGACATGATTCTGCGCAAGCTTCAGGTGACACCAGCGGTTTGAAAAGTTTGTAAATATACTTCCCTGTTGATATATTGTCTCACATTACTACCACCGAAAGGACCAACCGCACAGACAACCGGTGAAGTACATTAAAATATAATTGTATTCAACAATGTAGAGGTCGCGAGAGTAAACCTTCCTGATTCAAACGCTCATTCTTGCGCATTAAGAGGCTGCGCAGGTATCATTTGGTTATCACTACGACAACGGCTTCCAGGAACAATAATAATAATTTACATCTTAGTTATTCAGAAAATGATTTAAATGTTACATTGGTCACTTTAATTATGTTTAAATACTGTTTTACCCATTTCATGCGTATATTGTTTTCTAGTCCACCCTATTCAACTATTGCTGTGCATATTATTCTGACCACGTCCTTCAGATAACGACGATACTAACGTTATATATTCTTTGCACACCATTATTTTTATTTCTACTTTGCACATTCTTCCATTGCAAATGTACCATTCCAGTGTTTTACTTGCTATATTGTATTTACTTTGCCACCATGGCCTTTTTTTGCCTTTACCTCCCTTATCTCACCTCATTTGCTCACATCGTATATAGACTTGTTTCTGCTGTACGTTTGTTTTACTCCACTGCTTTGCTTTATCTTGGCCAGGTCGCAATTGTAAATGAGAACTTGTTCTCAACTTGCCTACCTGGTTAAATAAAGGTGAAATAAATAAATAAATATTCTATCCACACACGGTCCATCAGGTCTCTACATCCAATCACACAGACAGATGTGTATTGTTAGCAATTGCTGCACTGTTGGAGCAAGGAACACACGCAATAACATTTGCTAGACATGTGTATGAGACCAATAAAATGTCATTTGATTTCTGCCTTGGCGTAGACTTTAATGCAATTCAACGTCGGGTTTCCAGGCAACTAACTACAGTAGCTAGGTAGGTTAGATAGTTTACTGAAACTGAACGGTTACAACAACCCACACAGGACCGGAAAATTAAAAACATGTAACGTTAGCTAGCTTATTATTAAGATTAATTTCTAGTCAACACCAAACATGCAGGTGGAGGCAATACATTGAAGCTAAAACGGGCAGCTACAAATATGCAAATATACTATACAATATGGCTATGCTAGCAGTAATCATGCCAACATGAAAAACACAACTTGTGTATTTTAATCTACTTAAACATGACCAAACTCATAGCCCGCTCATTAAAATGTACAAATAAACCTGATACGCACCAGTTTGTTGAAAGCTGCACCCACATGTTTGGGCTTTGCCGCGCAGTGCTATGACTGTGTTGGTCTGTTCAAATCGGTCAGAACTCGAAGATTTGGCGCGCTTGCTTAATCTTACATTGTGAGTCGCGCTCAATGCAATATTAGTTCAGAGTATCCGTAGATCTACGAAGCTGCACGCTCAGTTTAAACGTGTTTGAACAAACCCCCTTGTTTCTGTGTTAGTGCTATCAAAGATTGTGGATATACTGACAAGATATACGTCTCTCTCCGCCCTAACAATGGAGTCGTTGTCCACGGCGGGCTGTCTAGTTCCCACGTATCCTTTTTTTGGATTGGTGGACACATCTCATTATTGTAATCCTTTTTGAATATTCGAAAAGGGTTGACGACGTCAACCGCCTGTATTCTATTCAATGGAGAGAGGTCTTTTTTATATATATATATATTTTTTTTTTTAAACTTTTGTGAGTAATGTTTACTGTAAATGTGTATTGTTTATTTCACTTTTGTTTATCTATTTCACTTGCTTTGGCAATGTAAACATCTGTTTCCCATGCCAATAAAGCCCCATACATTGAAATTGAGTGAGTTGCTTTGCTTCTAGCCTCATGTCATGAATACCCATAGCAATCTCCGATAAAAAAGTTTTTTTTCCTCAAAGTTACTGTAATGTCACATGTCCTACCTATCAGTACACTACAAACAAATCATGTATAATTAAATTTCTATTCAATCAAATAAATCTCACCTAGGAAGTAAGCCATTCATTTTTGTTGTTGTTGACCAAAGTCGACTCTTCTTGGCCTCCATACAAAAACTCATTGCTTGGTGTGCGAAACAACGAAAATACGCCACCTGTTGGATGGAGACAGATGCTCCGCCGAGTTGGGTCTCTTCCTCTCTGGTGCTGTCCAGAATATGTCCCATAGAGCATGATAGAGGCATCTAGTTGCCAAAAAATGCCGTTTTACCATGGGAGCACCATTTATTTTTTATTATCCTTTATTTAACTAGGCAAGTCAGTTAAGAACAAATTCTTATTTACAATGACGGCCTAGGAGAGGTTACGACAGATTTTTACCTTGTCAGCTTGGGAATTCAATCTCGCAATTTTTGGTTACTGGCCCAAAGCTCTAACCACGAGGCTACCTGCCACCATTGAGGGCTTCCACCATTTTAAAGTAGTCAACTGGGTGGGAATTCCTATTGGTTGTAGCCTCTATAGAGCGCCACGGTGGAGATGTCAAATCCTAGCGGCCAAAACAGGGAAATGTTTTAAATCATTTTTCAACAATTCATTTTTCCCAAAGGGCATTTTAGAAACTGGATTTTAGGCTGTGTTTCGTGCAGGCTGACTCTGGGGTGACGTTTTGATAACCATGTAAATCTCTCTCGGACAAGGTGATTTATCAATATAAATCGGCTCTATTTACCCTCGACGTGAAAATACTAATTAGCATCAAAGTAGACATGCAAAACCGCAAATCCCTGCACTTCATCTCTAACAGAAGTCTTCGCTGACAGGTATTGTGTCAATTTAAAACTTGCACAAGACAGTTCACAGAATTGAAAGCAATGTATACAATTGATTACTACATTTAGCTGACAGATAATTCATCTAGGGATTCTTACCTTTGCCTCGATTCGGCAGTCTTGTAGTTCTTTATGATAGGCTAATTAGCGTTTCATTTTAGGGGGTAAATACAGGCTAATATATTGATAAGTCACCTTGCCTTAAAGAGATTTACACGTTATCAAAACGTCACGCCAGGGTAGGCCTACATGAAACACAGCCGTTATTTTATGTCCCAAGGATCCCAGATAGCAAATACATTGAATTGTATCGAACTTCCTTATCGACTGAACAGATGCATTTATGGAGATGTAGTTCAACATTGCACCATTGTTGCCAAAACATCATAATAAGGTTCACCGGCAGAGGGCAACATTATAACGAGATACTGATACATTGTTACAAAATGGGAAAGTCTAGCGATAAACATTACATAATGAAAAAGAGGCGTGTACACCCCCCGTGTGAAATGGAATGGTCTCGCAAAGCTATGTTTTGTTGGACATAATAGGCCTAACATGTTTCAATGAATTGTTTTTATATTATTGTTTGCAGAAAGATTGATCATAACACATGCATACACTGGGCTTCTTTTTTATTATAGCCTTAGTATTTTATAGGCCTATTTACATTCTCAAAGCAGAAAAAAATAGGGCAATGTTTGCAATAATAAAATGTGGTAGGTATTTTGCCATAAATAGGCTATGCATAAACATTGCATTCGATAAGTATTCAGACCCATTTACTTTTTTCACATTTTGTTATGTTACAGCCTTATTCTAAAATTTATTAAATTGTCCCCCCCCCTCAATCTACACACAATACCATATAATGACAAAGCAAAAACAGGTTTAGAAATGTTTGCAAATGTATTTAAAAAAAAATCTTAAATATCACATTTATATAAGTATTCAGACCCCTTGACTTTTTCCACATTTTGTTACGTTACAGCCTTATTCTAAAATGTATTGCATTGTTGTTTTCCCTCATCAATACCTGATAATGACAAATAAAAAACAGAAATATCACATTTAAACAAGTATTCAGACCCTTTGCTCAGTACTTTGTTGAAGCACCTTTTGCAGCCTCAAGTCTTCTTGGGTAAGCTTGGCACACCTGTATTTGGGGAGTTTCTCCCATTATTCTCTGCAGATCCTCTCAAGCTCTGTCAGGTTGGATGGGGAGCGTTGCTGCACAGCTATTTTCTGGTCTCTCCAGAGATGTTCGATCAGATTCAAGTCCGGGCTCTGGCTGGGCCACTCAAGGACAGAGAGACTTGTCCCGAAGCTACTCCTGCATTGTCTTGACTGTGTGCTTAAGGTTGTTGTCCTGTTGGTAGGTGAACCTTCACCCCAGCCTGATGTCCTGAGCGCTCTGGAGCAGGTTTTCATCAAGGATCTCTCTGTACTTTGCTCTGTTTATCTTTCCCTCAATCCTAACTAGCCTCCCAGTCCTTGCCGCTGAAGAACAACCCCACAGAATGATGCTGCCACCATGCTTCACCGTAGATGTGACGCTTGGCATTCAGGCCAAAGAGTTCAGTCTGGGTTTCATCAGACCAGAGAATCTTGTTTCTCATGGTCTGAGAGTCCTTTATGTGCCTTTTGGCAAACTGCAAGTGCGCTGTCATGTGCCTTTTACTGAGGACTGGCTTCCTTCTGGCCACTCTACAATAAATGCCTGATTGGTGGAGTTCTGCAGAGATGGTTGTCCTTCTGGAAGGTTCTACCACCTCCACAGAGGAACTCTGGAGCTCTGTCCAGAGTTTCTCTGTGGACAGAACCCGAGTGACCATCGGGTTCTTGGTCTCTGTGGACAGAACCCAAGTGACCATCGGGTTCTTGGTCTCTGTGGACAGTACCCGAGTGAACATCGGGTTCTTGGTCACCTCCCTGACCAAGGCCCTTCTCCCTCGATTGCTCAGTTTGGCCGGTCGGCCAGCTCTAGGAAGAGTCTTAGTGATTCCAAACTTCTTCCATTTATGAATGATGGAGGCCACTGTGTTCTTAGGGACCTTCAATGCTGCAGAAATGTTTTGGTACCCTTCCCCGAGATCTGTGCCTTGACACAATCCTGTCTCGGAGCTCTACGGACAATTCCTTCGACCTCATGGCCTGGTCTTTGCTTGAACATGCACTGTCAACTGTGGGACCTTATATAGACAAGTGTGTGATTTTCCAAATCATGTCCAGTCAATTGAATTTACCACAGGTGGACTCCAATCAAGTTGTAGAAACATCTCAAGGGTGATCAATGGAAACAGGATGCACATTGAGCTCAATTTCGAGTCACATAGCAAAGGGTCTGAATACTTATGGAAATAAGGTATTTGTTTTTAATTGTTTATGCATGCTAGTGGGAATTAGGAAACTCTGAAATTTCCTGACTTGCTAACTGGTTGAACGCAGCATGTGTATAACTGAACCAGAATCTGGGTGAATAGGAGATTTCCCCTTTAAGCCCAGGAAGCACACATTCAACTTGTCACTCGCCAGCTTTTTAAGCATAATAATGTCAAAATACATCCAGTACTTACCAAAGAATGGAGTTTCACTGAGAAAGTTGTCAGTATTGCCCTCATGGCCGGTATGTACTTCCAAAAAAGGTCTAAGTAAAAAGGTACATGCAAGTATTGTTTTTGACCAAGTGCACATTCACCAAATCCACCTCTTCTGCACCAATAAAATCAGTCATTACTGCCAAGCATAGATCGGCTGATCGAAAGGTCATTGATTTTATCTGGAGAGGAAGAGGCAAAGCGAGAGGTTGCACTCTAGCCATAATCTATCCAAAATAAGCCCAAATGCGTTTCGCCTGCCTTTGGGACAACGACTCCCATTGTTAGGACGGAGACATGAGCATCTTGTTATTATATACAGATCTGTTTTATCACCTACAACAGTGTACCACAGAGGAGGTTGGTGGCACCTTAATTGGGGAGGGCAGGCTCGTGGTAAGAGTTGGAGTGAAATGGTATCAAATACATAAAACACATGGTTCCAACTTTGTATTTAGACCCTTTTTGGAATTACCTACAGGCAGTAATGATGATAGTTGCTCAATGAATAAGTAGGCTACCTAACATATTTTGACATGACTAAGCTTGAAAAGCTGGTGAATAGCAAATTGAACAGCTACTTCTCGGGCTTAAAGGAGAATCGACATATTCAACGTCTCATGTAAGGCCAGATTCTGGTTCAGTTTATAACTATAACTAGTTAAGTCGAACATTTCCGAGTTTTCTAGTTCCGAGTAGCACTTGAACGCGTCATATAACGTGCTGTTGCCTTGAAACGCAATGAGATAATGTTGGGTATTGCCCTTTAAATGAACCAATGGCAAATATCAATCTCGGGTATATTCATTCGCCAAACAGTTTGTAATTAAAACTAGAGTTTCTATTGGACAGTTTTAGGTCGGTCCCTCCCCGTATCGTTCCGTTTTGCAACAGAATTGGCGGAATGAATACACTCCTTGTTTTGCTCTCTCGATCAGTCCTCAACCATACAGTGCCCTTCATCCACACAGTGCTTGGTACATGCGCGTGAAGGTGCACAGGCTCAGTGACACTGCGTCCAGGTCTTGGGGAATACGAGGCAAGTTGGAAGAAGACATTTTAAGGACAGCAATAATACACAACAAATTCTCGCCGCCACCGTGCAGAATTTTTTGAAATTATAGTAAAATGGCAGATCCAATGACCCAGTCCGCCCAGATATCATCGTCGCAGGGGCTGGCCGATGGACAAAACTCTGTTGCGGCCAAAGACTCAAAAATGTCCGGTAAGAGAAAGCTGTACCTAATTCAACGGAAACGTTGAAATGGTCAACATAGACATTGTGTTTTAAACTTTAAATAACACAGGTGCTTTGAGATAAAGTAGCCCGTTGCTTTAATGGCAGACCGTCAAAACCACGATTTTTTTTTAGGTCGGTAAAAGGAACGTAAATGAAAATAGTTGCACTTATTTTGTTCTTTTGTTATGCAGACTTATATTGGCCTCTTCCCTGTAGAGACTTTAAATGGTGAAGTTGTTGAAGAGGGACAAGTGCAGCCTTGTAAGCCGATATGAGGCAATTTTCTTCATTGTGGGCGTTAAAAGGGTGTTAGCCTAAATGCTCTATTAGAAATTCTGCTAGACCAGTAAGCACCCACCGCCCGTTATGGAATCGAACCATATTACACTGGCGAGAAATTGTTCAAAAACACAGATAGTTGGCTTGAGAAACACGCACCACGATTGGATGGAACACTAAACCAGTCTCCCGCTGGTTGCAAGGCTTCGGGGGGCTGTATTTTGTGTGCTTTGTCAACGTTCCCTCCAACCTCTAATTTGACCTAACTTTTTATTTAGTGTCAGACAAGGGAGCAGAACATGGTGACACATTTTACTCCCTAGTTGGCCGCGGTGAAATGGCTTCATGTTGCGGCGACGGTAATCTGCACTGCAGATGCATTGTTACTGAGAAACGGCAAATGAAGGGAGGACCTCCAAATCGTATCGGCATTGGTAAACAAACCCATGCGAGGAGATTAGTGTTTCACAGTCCAATCCCTCTCATTTGTTACAATGATGCATTTATTCTATGGTCTGTTTAAAAAAAAAATGTTTTATCTTAAAATTTGTAGCCTACTCTAGGCTTTATGGCGTGTTCTAAACAACGAGAACCCGGGAAATCTGACTTCCTACTAAAGCGCGTTCACTTATCGGAGATTTCCGTGTATTTAGTTGTTTTGAACTCGGCATGACACCATGTCTTGTTTTGATGTCATGTCTATGCTAATACAGCAAACATTCGCTAGTTATCTAACCAACAACTGTAACGATGTATTTGAGAAGTTAAAATGTATTTATGTTTTCAATAAACATTCAGAGACTAAATATAGTTTGCATGTCAACGGTTTAAGCCAACCGTCTTTTTTGACCCATAGTTGCGCACTCGCCGTATTTCTTTTCGGTACTGAGCAAATTTCAAGTCTGATGAGCTTGAAGATCGAATGTTTACTGTGAACAAGGAGGGTGTACCCGCGTTAAATTACAGTTTTAAGTGGCCAAGTAGGCCACTGTGGCTATTTGAGCGTAATGGGGGTCTACCAGATTGGCCTACAATGGAGAAAATTCATCCCATAACATTTTAACATGGAAATAGCTGTTCTATCATTCAGCCAATGTGTGGTATTCAATGTAGGCCTACATTTCATGAGATTTTTGAAAAACACGTGCAGGTCTTGACAGTAACATGTTTACCCCCTTGTCCTTTAGACAAGGAGGTGACTGAACACATTGTTGTGTTTGCTGCAAGAAACCATTTTACAAAATAAAATTCAATATTCCCATACCATTATTACAGAAAATCAGACAAATTATACGACCGTACCTTATTCAATCTATAACTGGGCTAAGAACTCATTAACTGGCAAAGGATATGAATAAAATGTGCACACGTGGCTACATGCATCTCTCGCTTTGATCTCCAAAATAAGCGCATCTACTCACGACCACTCATGCTGTAAACACAGTCCAGTTCAAAGTAAATGGTACAGATCCATACATGGCAATGGTCTATTTGCATATAGGCTTCCTGCAGCTGTGATTGGTTATGCCACACCGGTCTGTATAGAGTACGGGCTGAGTCATGTGTGTCATTGTAATATGCCGATGCGTTCTGCCTACATCAAAATCTCTTGCATAGTTTGTTTTGTTTGGGTATGTTGCATTGAAAGTGACTATCGCATTCGATCGCAATTGCCACAGTGAAGGGAAACGTTGATAGTGTTAACAGGGAAAATTCTAGAACATTGGTCACCAACCTTTTCTGAGTCAAGATCACTTTCCGAGTCAAATTGCAAGCTGAGATATACTGCTCAGATTTTTTTTTAACATGACTTAAAAAAATGTAAGCCTATGCAACATTAACCAATTAAAAACAGTACTGTAGCAATGAGGTTTGTGCAGTAAGCTATAGGCCCAATACATTAGCACCGCATATTGGCTTTGCTTGAATTGCCCTGTCATTGCATTGTTGTTTGGGCCATTTAAAAAATATATATATTTCAAAATTTGAGGTAGGCTATATGATCACACTGATAATAAATCCGTTGTTGTATTACTTTTGAGGGAGGCACAGCTGACATTTAAATAATTTGCTTTTTTATTTTTATTTCACTGGGCTGATGGTGCCTGCATCTGATGGTCAGTTTCAGAGGAAGGTGAGAGCAGCAGACTGAGGGTCCGCCTCTCATCGTCCTTCCGCTCTCCCTTTCCTCCACAGACACTGACCAAAAAGGGACACCTTCCAACTGATGGCGAATCTCGAGTTGCACCTCATTGTTTCTGCCTCATGCACAAATTCACGTTGTTACTCCTATGAGCAGAGAACTTGAAATATTCCTCAATATTAAAAAGACCAAAGCCGCTAATCATAATAACAACAACGCAAGCCTATCAATAGATGTTCCTACTCATTCATTACTGCTGCAGTGCCTATTGTAGCCCTGAGTGGAAAGGGGAAGAAGGTGTATTTTATGGCTTATAAAAGTGTTGAATACAAAGTGCCGAGTAAGAACTTAAACATGAACTCACTCATAAAAACAGGAGCTCTTTTCTCTATTAATTTGCAGTTTCTCTCTAGTCATGGTTTTAAACGTTTTGAAATCTCACTATCAACTTTGCTGTAGCTTTCTTTTATACCTTCTACGTTACTGCAGACACGGTACTCTGAGCCACCTGATTGGCCAGCGGTAGGGCACTTGATTTGCTCCCCCTGGCCCAGTGGGAAGGCAGAGTTTGTTCCTTCAGACACATGAAATGGTTCAAAATGGCAACAGTGTGCCTACCCAGCATGCAGGGCAGCTGAATCCGGTGCACCTACTGCTAACAGCCCAGACTAATGATGGGGGAAAGGCTTTATCTTGAGTTTTTTACAGAAATGTTTGGCAATCGACTAGGAATGCCTTGGAAATCGACCAGTCGATCACGACCGACCGCTTGGTGACCACTGCTCTGAACTTAACCCAACTTTCTAATCTCGTGCTTCTCTCCAGCGGGCTGATATTTCTCTTGCGCGGCAGTCCTGGGGGAGCTACGCGGCCATCTCGGGCTACTGTGCACCCTAGAGTGAACGTTGCCATCTAGGCCCATATGATGAAAACAAATGGACACTCTTGCCTCTGCAATGATCTTCAAACTGACAGCTTATTTGGTCATTAGGGAGGGGCATTTCAAATAGATTTAATTTATCTATTCAGCTAACCATGTCTTAAAATCATCCGTTAATAACAAACCTCATTTTAAATATAGTTTACTGTATATAATTTAAAAGGCATGCTGAAAAGAGTATACAGCTCCCATTGCAAATTGGGAATGCTTTCTGTGATTTGTATTAGACTGAATACCAGTTGCATTGTCTCAGTGGTTATGTTACACCAAAGGTATTTCTAACCAATACATGTTTCCACTGGGAGAATAATAATGAATTTTATTCTGTTTTGAAAGTGTAACAAAGGTTTTGAACAATCCTCCCAAGAAATTGGCATTGCCTTTTACATTTTTCTGAAGTGAATCCTTCAAAGCAAATGTTCACGTTTTCTTTCATTTCACCCCAGTCATGCGGAACAGTCCCTTGCTGACTTATCGGTGCCATTTTCTTCCTCACCACGGCTGTATGATCAGGCAATGATGACACCAAAGATGTCATTGGACCCTTGCCGCCACTGTCATGCAGTATCAGATGTCACATGGCTGTGTTAACAAAGCACCCAGTCGAGAGGAATCCAAATGGAACTATATAAATATACTGAATCCAGCAGAGTTTTCAGCTGAATGGAATAGGCCCCAGACCAGGGTAGTGCTGTGTTAGTCATTGGGTCTTTTACTTTGGTGTCATACCATCTGTTGCCTTTACTTTGGTATCATACCATCTGTTGGTGCCCAGTGTTGCACCAGACTGCTTGACCACTGGTCAGTCTCTCTTAGGCCTAGTACTTCCTTCTCAACACATTTGAGTGGCATTTGTTGCACTGGCCAATAAGGAAGTGGCCTGAGAGATCGTAAGGCTCAAGATATCTTGCGTCTAAAGTTGCATTGAGTCTGATTGTCAAGGGTTGTTAAGTTCATGAAAAGCATCCCCTATTCTTTTCATGTCTCTTTGACAAGGTGATTGTGCAAGCTCTGTCAATGGAACCGTTTATCTACGACAGTAGGAAGAAGGCCATAGGTCTACTCTTTTAGACTGTGTACAGAAGAATTCACGTTACAATGAATTCTGAATGAGAAATTATATTCATGGTGTCAAACCTGCAATTGTTTGAGTCGGTGCTGTATTTCATTTCTTCCTGCACTGCCAGTAAAACCAAAGCAACTTTTGGAGAAACATTATTCAAACTCATCGATAATGTAATTTTACCGGCTGTTATCAATGCTAAACCCAGTGCTCCACTGGCTCTCCGGTTTCATAGGCTATGCACATTTGATTGCGTTTCTGCACCTGTTTTCAATTAGACTGACGCTCAAGGTCAGAGACAAGGACGAGGTTTATGCTTAGTTTGACAGACACGTTCACTTCCAAATGACACTAAATATACAGTAGTGACTTGGGAGTCCTTTGGACTTGTGATCTAATCAGGTGAAATCCTGTATTTCCCTGAGTAGGGATTCAACATGCTGCTGGTTTTACCTGGAGAGCGATTAAAGTACAGCTGCATGCTGAGGAATGATCTGGAATCTAGTCCTATGCAGATATGGCCGTAGTTTATGTGAGAGAGTCCCGAGAGAACATGGGGTACTTTCGGCTCCCTTTCCCTCTGCCATTCTTGTTCTATCTCTGCTACTCATTTTCTCCCTCTCTCTGGGAGACTGCTGCTCTGCTCGGCGCAGGCCATATAATCTCTAAGGTCAGTGAATCGGGCTGAGGCAGCAAACTGACCCCGGTGGGGGATTTGAGTGTCATGTCTTTGCTCTCCTCAGGAAGGGACAGAAATGCCTGGCGTGACTGGGATGCCATGTTAGGGCCTCCTCCAGTTCCGTATCATCGGCCCTCGGGGGTATAGTCCTACATCCAGATCTAGTAGTTGAGTATAGGGATGTGTAGTGCCAAAGCAGGTTCTCTTCCTACTCAGGTCAGCTGCCCATGATAGATTTGTCACACGGCTGGAGGTGTTGGAAACATGAGCTATATGAAGCCATGTTTAAACCTTGTCTAGAGCCATGGTCCCAGTCTGTAATAAAAGGTACTTTTTTTTTTGTTGCCTTGTTTCACTTGCATAGATCATCTTAGATAAGTGACATTTTGAGGATGGCTTTTTTTGTGGACGCTTCGGTCTGAAGTGGTTCTTGCAATGGTTTCAGGCCATTTGGAAATGTCAGCGAAAGAAGAAGAATGTTGACTCATCTCTGATTGTGGGAAAGAATGAAGGTGTGTCATAGGGAGGATCAACGTGTCTGGGCGAGTCTTTTAACAGAGGACTGCTTTACAGCAAGGGCTCGCCAACCTGCTCAGCAAGTCTGATGAGATTTCCGGTTGGGCGACCATATTGCTTCTTGATCATCCAGCTCATGAACTTTACATACCATCCCACTCACGGCTGAGAAAATTCTCCGGAAAGTTGTTCCCGAACCGTGGCATGTGTGAGACAGAAAGCGCAAAGCCGTGCACTTCTTGTTAGTTTGATATAAATGGAAGCTGTTTGATGGTAATGGTGCTCTACAAAGGCTGTTCTTGTTCTTCAAGATCACATGAGATTCAGAAGTGAGGCAGAAAATTTGATCACTCTCTGCATAATTGCCATCAAGTGAGTGCAGTGTTGCTGCTTGGTTGGCATCGGGTGTTGTAAACCATGGGAGAAATATGTGCACATTGCAAATAAATTGTGTGGAAAATGCCATATAATTGCCTGTTATAAAATGCATTGTCCGAAGAATCGTTGTTATTTGTGTGTAGTAAAATAGAGTTTGTGTTTGTCATAGTTTGTTGTTGGTCATATCTCTGTTATTGTCTTCTCTTTGCCTGCATAGGAAAAGTTAAGTGCATGGTTCTAAATTGATTATAGGTGTTTATTGGTAGTAGATTTGTGGACGCTAACAGTTGCATGGGGTGAGAAAGAGTATATTAGTAGTTTTTTCACTGTAGCTTCTGACAAGTTTATAGAGCATATTGTACAGTTCTATGGTTGCATAATGGAAGCCCCACCAGGCATCCAGTTAATCAATGTGTTTTGTTTTTGTTAATGTTTAAAATTGGGCAGGGTGGGTACGGGTTGTTATGGAGATGGGAGTTATTTTCTGCCACTGTAGGATGTTCATTATTCTGTCCTTTTTATTTTTTCAGATTCCTTTCTTTCCTCTTCGCCTGTATCTCTCATTCAGTCTCCGCAAGGCAAGTGTATGGTTCTCTTACGGTGCTCGCCTGCTGTCCTCTGTCCTCCCTCTCCCTTTATCTCTCTTTCTCTGTCCTTTTCTCTTGCTCGGCTGCCACTGTAATGCCTTCCATCCCTCTCTCGAGTGCCCCTCTCCTCCTCTAGGCCAGACCAGACCAAGAACTTCATACTAGAGGCCTGCAAAGAAACCTGCTCCCTATCATCCCCCCACTCCGCAATCTTCAACCCACCCCCACCCCGCTCCTTCCCTCTAGAAGCCCTGTAACGTCATCCCATCTGTTTCCTATGCTGCTGACCCTCTGCTGCCTGCACTAATTGCAATTTAGCAGGGCAGCGTGGCCCATCCCTCTTTCAACAGTGTCTGACAGTTGGAATTTTTTAAACCCCCCCCCCCAACTGGAGGCAAGAAATACTCTATTAATAGCAGCGAAATGGCTAACCCCATAGCCTCTGACTGACACCAATGGTGCATGTCGAGGGAGAATCACTGTTTTTAAGGGGAGTTTGAGATCAGGCTCAAAAACGGTTTAATCTCTGTTGCCAGAGGAAAAATCTCTTCGGGCATACATGTAATGTACCCAACCTAGGTACCATATTGTCTACAGTATATAGGCTAGACACAGCCGGATACGTGATGGTGATTAATCCCCAGGTCTAATTGCTATGTACAGTAAATGAGTAAGCCATCTATTGATGGTGTCGTGCTACAGTACGTTGATTCCCAGTGGAATGTATTGAAATTCCCAATTGGAACAGAGCCGTTCCCAATGGAATAGATTGGCATAAATTGGCATCAAACACTTGAAAAGGGTGACCTAGAGTAGCGTTATATACTCAAACAAGCAATCCAGTGTAGAAGAGCAGAGCATGTTTGAAATTAGTTTAGTCATTTCCCCCAAGCTCTCGTACTCCCCTCCAAAAGCAACCTGCTCTGTTTTTACCCCATCAGAAAACAAGACCTAGAAATCAAAGATGTGGGGAAAAAAACACATCTCCACTCCCCACAGTCTCACAGCAAGCTGATCCATTTCCAGTCTTTACTTTCTGCTCTGTCACATTATTTAGGTCAACGGCACTGTAGGTCCAAGATAATCCCAAGATTGCCACTTATTTTAAGAAAGCAGAGAGAAGTTCAAGATCACTTTGTGTGCGGGAGGAGCTAAAACTCTAAAAATGGATCAGGTTGGTTGTCCCAGGGGACCCTAGCTGTCCTTGGATAGATTGGCCCCTTCCCTCCAGGCCTTAGGCCCTATCTCTAGAAGCCCCCCTCCCCATCAATCCCGCTCCAGTACCATCACCGGCACAGAAGGATGAGAAGCACTGAAGGGATCCACTCCACTCACTGCTTATTGCCTTCTCCAGGCAGGTGTCTGAGCCCTGGACCCTGGCTGCCCGCTGTCCCACCACCTCTGCTTATGGCTTCTTAGGCTTTTTTGCATGTGACCTCTGCTGGAGCCAAAAAGTAGGTTTTCTTTTATGGTTTCATTGTTTAGATTGAGTTCTTTTGATTTTCTCTCTTGATTTGGCTTTTGGGGGGTTTCTTTTCTACAACCCAATTTTGTAGTATTTATAATAATAGTGTTTTTTTAGGCCTAGGAAGTAACCTAAAGAATGGATAGTATAGAGATTATTAAACCCCCGACTAGACAGGATAGATTTTCAGTTACTGCCCATGTCGTGCTAGGATATTCACACAGTCAAACAGTGAGCTAATCACACAGTGAGGGAGATGGGCCTTGGGACCTATTCCCTCCATCACTAATTGGATATGACAGGGCTGTACCCAATGGAATTTGATCTCTTATCATTCTGTGGTTCCTCTGCAGCAAACATATTTGGCTGGATTCAGACTTGTTTTTGCGAATGCTTAACAATAACAGATTGTTAGGCCTATCACCACGGGATTTGATGCACAAGTGGAATGTGACTTAGAGGCGCAATATCCTCTTGCCTTGAAGTGCATATGTAATATGCAGTTCTGGTCCTTGTAAAGATATCTAGCTTTTGCTTGACTAGAGGCAAACGTGCATCCTAGCTAAGATGGAATCCTTAATGGAATTACTGGAAGACTCTTATCAAGTAAGCAATTTGACTCCTTCCCATAGTGTCAAAATGATTGAGGTGATTGAGACTTTCTCATCGTGAAGAAGCACATCTCTTTTAAGTTGCCTTTCTAGGCATATTGTGATATGTTGGTTGGCCTGTGCCAATGATTGTCTATTATATTGACAAATAGTCAAGTGACCGCTCTAACGATGGAAATGCATGTCCTCAAAAATGGAAGGCAGGTGGGAGGAGACAATATCAAGTTGGACCATTCTAGCCAATGAGAGTGCAGATAAGCGTGTGAACAACAGGCCATAAGAGATATAGGACTCATCTTTGACAGCATCTCCATTTTAAAGTAGTCGATCGTGATTATTGGAGCAGTTGCTTGGGACATCTTGTGACTATGTATGGTCCTTGCCCCGGTCCAAACCTAATCTCCATTTTAAAGCAGTTAATTTTCTTTTGTCATTGGCCTATTGCTAACCAACTAATAGGAATCCCCATCCAGTTGACTACTTTAAAATGGTGGAAGCCCTCAATGGCAATTTCCATGCTAAAACGGATTATAGATAGTGAGGACTCAATCGTGGATATCTCTGACAACAGGCACAATGGCAATGTTGTCATTTTCAAAGTTGGTGAAATGCCATTCACTTATCAGTGCATTCGTAACAACCTAACATTATGAAACATCTATTCGATCAAATAAGCGTTGCATAGCAAATTAGAAATAAAACGGTTTGTTGACTAAATTCGACACTGTCATTGACCTCGTTACAAAAATTCCTCACTTCGTGGCCTTAATTTCATGGACAGATTTTGTGCAGAGTAAAACCTCTCGCTTTGCCTCTTCTGCTCTGCCTCTGCTCAACAGTCCATTTAAAATGGGGTTTAGTAATGAAAGTGTCCCTTTTTGAAGCCCACACACTTTAACACTCTCACTCAACTCCAATGCCTATGCGGAGTAGATTGCGTAAGAGGAGTGGGGCGTGGAAGTGCAGTGATGCTCACCTTTGAGGATGAATGAGTATTACCAAACAGTTCAAGTGGGTGACAATAGATAAAACTCCCCTTTGACAGTGTTTCTTATGAAGTGTTTTGGGTCGTGTTATTAGTGATTACAAAATACTACAGATAACTCGTTGATGCAAGTTATTGAGTAGGCTAGTGTATGAAATGTACGGTAACATTTAATATGAAATGAAAACACCATTGATTTGTTCTTCTTTCACACATTTTGGACTAATTCATATTAATGTCCAGTCTGGTTTTTATAGCTGCCAATTCTCTATGTTCGCTTGTCGCTCAGTTGTTGAAATTGACAAGGGGGACCATGGGACTGAAAAGGGATCATGTGATTTTTGCAGACTATATATGTATGCCCCCTTGCCTCACAATACCTGTGGCACTCTGTCATTGGGGGGATCCTTGTTCCAGTCCGATTCTAATGTCACCTCTGCTCTGGCACGAGGAGTTGGCGGCGGGTTAGCTCGCTTAGTGACGTGATTGACAGACAGCAGCACAGGGGGGACATTCATTATTTAGGAAGCCTCCCCACACCAGGGGCATTGTCCAGCTTTTTCTCTGTGTTGTTTTAGCTGGGTGTTTAGAAAATCTGGCTGCGTTTTACAGGCAGACGAATTCTGGTCTTAGTTCTACTGATTGGTCTTTTGACCAATCACATCAGATATTTTCCCATCAGATCTTTTCAGAGCTGATCTGATTGGTCAAAAGACCAATTAGTGAGAAAAGAAAGACCAGAATTAGCCTGCCTGTGTAAACGTAGCCTTTGCAGTTCAGTTACATCTTCCTGTTGATTTAACAGATAGCAGGGTAGACAGGGGCCAGTAGAGTGCAAGTTACAGCCATGAAAATTGGCCCATAGGCCCTCTCTGCGAATGAGACCAGTCCTGTAAATCAATTATGTTTTTCATTCATTCCGCTTTCTATTCGTTATATTATTTCTTGCTCTATTGCTTGTCTACATTCCAGGGATGAGTCATTCAAGTACATTAAAGATATTGGACCTGCGTTAAACTGCTTGATTAATATCCCACCTAATTTACAAGATTGAGGTACGATGCATTAACATGATGATTATTATAATGAGCTCTGCATTACATTACTGCATTACATACATACATCTGCAGTATTAAAGACATCAGGAAGTGTGTTCCCCTTGGTATGTAGGCCTAATGAGGTTGTGTTCAAATGGGAGACACAGCTCATGGGTAAAGGGTGTACAGTGGGTCCATAATTATTGGCACCCTTGATAAAGATGAGCAACAAATAAATAATACAAATACTGAGCTATAGTGTATGATAATCATTTTTTACTAATACTATTGCTCAGGGAAAAATACAGTTCCGGTCAGAAGTTTGGACACTCATTCAAGGGTTTTTCTTTATTTTTTACTGTTTTCTACATTGTACAACAATTGTGAAGGCATCAAAACTATGAAATAACACATATGGAATCATTTAGTAACCCAAAAAAGTATTCAAAGTAGCCAGCCATTGTCTTGATGACAGCTTTGCACACTCTTGGCATTCTCTCAACCAGCTTCACCTGGAATGCTTTTCTAACCGTCCTTGAAGGAGTTCCCACATATGCTGAGCACTCGTTGGCTGCTTTTCCTTCGCTCTGTTAAGTGTTAAGTGCTGGTTAAGTATGCCTTGAATTTAAATCCAATTGTATTTGTCACCGAATACTTACCGTGAAATGCTTACTTACAAACCCTTACCCAACAGTGCAGTAGAGTTCAGAAAGTATTTACTAAATAAAAAGTAACACAGTAGAATTACATAACAATAACAAGGCTATATACAGGGTGCACCGGTACCTGAGTAAATGTGCGGGGGTACAGGTTAGTCAAGGTAATTTGTACATGTACATGTAGGTAGGGGTAAAGGGACTATGCATAGATGATAAACAGTGAGTAGCACCAGTGTAAAAACTTGATCAATTGTTCAGATGTCTTTATAGCTTGGAGGTAGAAGCTGTTAAGGAGCCTTTTGGACCTAGACTTAGCGCTCCAGTACTGCTTGCCGTGTGGTAGCAGAGAGAACAGTCAGTGACTTGGGTGACTGGAGTCTTTGACAATTTTTTGGGGCCTTCCTCTGACACCATCTGGTATATCGGTCCTGGATGGCAGGAAGCTTTGCCCCAGTGATGTATTGGGCTGTACGCACTACCCTCTGGAGCGCCTTATGGTCAGATACTAAGCAATTGCCATACCAGGCGGTGATGCAACCGGTCAGGATGCTCTCGATGGTGCAGCTGTAGAACCTTTTGAGGATCTGGGGACCCATGCTAAAAATAAATAAATCACAGACAGTGTCTCCAGCAAAGCCCCATCACACCTCCTCCATGCTTTACAGTGGGAACCACACATGCATAGATTATCCGTTCACCACCTCTGCATCACACAAAGACATGGCGGTTGGAACCTATTCTGTAAAAGACCATCTTCTGTATACCACCCATACATTGTCACAACACAACCGATTGGCTTAAACACATTGAGAAGGAAAGAAATTCCACAAATGAACTTTTAACAAGGCACACCTGTTAATTGAAATTCATTCCAAGTGACTACCTCGTGAAGCTGGTTGAGAGAATGCCAAGAGTGTGCAAAGGGTAGCTACTTTGAAGAATCTCAAATATAACATATATTTTGATTTGTTTAACACATTCTTTGGTTACTTCATGATTCCATATTTGTTATTTCATAGTTTTGATGTCTTCACTATTATTGTACAATGTAGAAAATAGTACAAATAAAGAAAAACGAGTAGGTGTGTCCAAACTTTTTGACTGATACTGTATGTTTAACAGGTAATAAAAATGAATCTAAAAAAGATATGGATCAAAATGATTGGCAACCCTGTGTTCAATACACCCGCCCCCTCCCCGTCCGAGGATAACGTCACTGAGCCTTTTTCTAAAATGTTTCATGAAATTGGAGAACAAATTGGGAGGGATCTTAGACCATTCCTTCATACAGAACCTTTCCAGATCCTTGATAACCTTTTGTCCGCGCTTATGGATTTTGAGCAACGTCATTGGCACTTGGATTGAAGCTAGTTCTATGATCAGATGACATGAAAATAGAGCTCTTTGGCCACACACACCAGTGGTGTTTGAAAAGCAAATGCAGAATAGTACCACATAGCTACAGTAAAATATGGTGGTGGATCTTTTATGTTACGGGATATTTTATTTCCACTGGTCCCGGAGCCCTGGTTAAGGTCAATGGCATCATGAACTATTTTTAGCCAAAAACCTGGTTGTCTCTGCAAAGGAGGCTGACTCTTGGATGCAAGTGTCTCTTCCAGCAAGATGACAACCCCAAGCACTAATCAAAATCCACAAAGAAATGGCTAATTAAACACAAAATCAATATTTTGCAAGGGCCATCTCAGTATCCGGACTTGAACCCCATTTGAATACCTGTGGCTTGAAATAAAGTAGGCAGGCGATAAGCGCAGACGCAGATAAAGCATTTTTATTTTTATTTAACTAGGCAAGTCAGTTAAGAACAAATTCTTATGTACAATGCCGGCCAAACCCAGACGAACCTGGGCCTATTGTGTGCCGCCCTATGGGACTCCCAATCACGGCCGAATGTGATAAAGCCTGGAATCGAACCAGGGACTGTAGTGACACGTCTTGCACTGAGATGCAGTACCTTAGACCACTGCTCCGCTCTTAACTCGGGTTATTAAGGCTCTGGAAAGATTCTGTGTGGAGGAATGGTCTAAGATCCTAACCAACGTGTCCTCCAATTTCCTAAAACCATTTTAGAAAAAGGCTCGTTATCCTCGCAAGGGGAGGGTGCTAGTAATGAAAACGGGTGTTTGCTGTGAACACTGAGGGTGTACCCGCTTTAAGTTACAGTTTTAACAGTGGCCATGTAGGCTACTGTGGCTATTTTGATCATAATGTAGGTCTAACAAAGTTGCTTACAATCAAAAACAATGGAGAAAATCCATCCCATAAACATTTTAACATGGAAATAGCTGTTCTGTCATTCAGCCTATCATTCAGCATACAGTAGCAGCCAATGTGACTTTTGAAAAACACTTGACAGTAACCTGTTTATCCCCTTGTCCTTCAGACAAGGAGGCGACTGAAAAATGTTTTTGTTTCATGAAAGATGCAACTTCACAAAATAAAGTACATTATTATTCCCATACCATTATTACAGAGAATCAGATAAATTATGCTACCCTCTGCCTATTGGCTACATAGCTTATTCAAACCTGTCACAAAATACAACACTGCCCCTTTAATAAAAAAATAAAAAAATCTCTTTGCCTGACTCACTTTTCCTAGAAATGTACACGTTTTGTGCTCTTGTAGGTAGCAATCACCCCCCCTATTGCTGACTACAAATGATCTATAACTGGGATAATAACTGAACAAAATGTGCGCACATGGCTACATGCATCTCTTGCGTTGATCTCAAAACTCAGGACCACACGTGTAAAAACAACATTACAGTTCAAAGTAAATGGCACAGGTCCATATATGGCAATGGTTAATTTGCATATAGGTGTACTGCAGCTCTGATTGGCTATGCCATGTTCTGTGGAGAGTGTGGCTGAGTAGTGTGCAATAGAATCTTACTCCGATGTGTTCTGCCTACAACAAAATCTCTTGCATAGTTCATTTTTGTTTCGGTATGTTGCGTTGATTCGATCTCAATTGCCACAGTAAAGAGAAACGTTTATAGCATTAACTAATAGGGACCACTCTAGAAAGTTGAGTGAAGTTCAATCTCGTACCTCTCTCTATGGGCTGTAAATACCGTTCCTCTGGCTAGAAACTCACTGCAGGGTTTTGAAAAAACCAATTTTTCTTACTTTTAATCCTGCCGCGTGATGTCACGGAGAAGCATTTATTCTAAGGCCGTTCTTAATCTTTTCACCACCGATCATAAAAATGTGCCATTTTCACATATCTAGACACTGGTATTGTGCCGGAGATCATGAATATGAGGTTGAAAAGTGGCGGAATTGCCCTTACAAAATCTCTTCCTCTGAGCGACTGTATAATATAATTTCCCAATTTTTTTGTGGGGGGGGGTGGAAGCATACAATATAGCTCAGTATTGGTATTATTTTATACCTTTTTTTTGCTCAAATTTATCAAGGGTGCCAATAATTATGGAACCCACTGTATGTGTTAATTAAGCCATTATGGAAATCGTGTAATGTCGTTTAACTCTTTTATACCAGGCTGCAGTCACTTAACCCTAGTCTCTGGCCCATAAATTGCCTTGCGAGTTCAAACAAGGAGTGTTTATCCTATGTGACCTTTGATTCCGGACTCGTCTTCCAGGCACATTTTATGTATCTCGTCCCCGTTGTGTCACATTCAGTTCTATGATATCATCCCTGTGCTCTTTTATGTTAGTCTTCTGGAGATGTGAGTTACTGCTCAACGGTTCTCATGAGATCATTGATATAACCCAGAAAGCGGAAGGAATGATGAGGGAAGAAGATTTTGTGTATTACCCAATCGTGTTTCTTCAGATGTGGAAACTTTGGGTGGTGACTTGACAGGGCTTCCAGAGAAACAGAGCGGTTTGTAGTGTCCCATGTTTTTTTTCCAGTAATAAAGTGCCATGTATTTTGTAGAACATGTCAGTCAGAGTACCTGATTTAACAAAACCCCGGCCATATTCTATGCAGCTGTAAATATATGAATATGCATTTAGATAAATGAATATACGGCCACAGGGCACACAGTTGTGTAACAGCGTTGTTTATATATGCAATTTTGTTATTTTGTTGTGGAGCTGCTTCATTTCGACCATGCAAGTCATTTCGAACGTTGCCTCATTGAAAATGCTCTTCAATGGCAACAACTTGAGATGCTAAGTCAGCATGCCCGACTGACACACCCTCATCCATTGCTGCAGTTATACAGTGCCATGCATGACTGCTTGGGCTGCAACAAAATGGCCTCCGCCGAATATAACTGGAAGTGCATGGGAGTTTGAGTGTGTCTGTGATTTTTTATTCCCTCCCTCCTTTCTCCCCCTTCCCCTCCTTACCTCTGTGCATGGCCGATGCAGACAAAGGAGTGGTGCTGGGCTCTGATAAGCCCACCTCCGAAGCCGTGACCACCTCCCTTCGCTTCGCCGGGTCTTCTCAGTCCGGTTCGTTTTCGCCCGCTAACTATGGGAGCGAAGCATCATCAGGTCCGTCTGATGGAAAGCCAGATTCGCCAATCGTGACATCCCCCGTGTCTGAAAGGATAAAGGCACTGGAGGCCCTGGCAGCGAAGAAGGAGCCAGAGCCCAAGACGGATGGAGGCTTTCCTCATTTCAAAGAGCGCCACTATGAAAAGTCTCCTACTGAGGTGCCGGCAGAGACCACCTCACCCTTCCAGAAAAAAGGAGCCTCCACTGATCAGGATTCACCAGAATCTCCCTTTGAGGTCCTGGGAGAAGCACGGCAAGGGAGTGATTTTGAAGATACCGCAGACTGGATGAGAGCTCACTTACCCCCTGTGCCTGACTTTGAGGACAAAGTAGATTCAAACAAAGATGCTCTTGTGTTAGAGAACGATGGCAGATCCCAGGATATAAAAGGGGAAGATAAAGCTATAACTGATGTTCCAGAGGCATTTGCGTGTGTCCCTGACGCTTTCATGGACTCTCCCATCGAAGGGTCTAAACTTAAAAATGTGTTCAAAGATCCAGCGCAGCAGTCTAGCGTAGAGGACGAATCTGAATTTGACCTGAGCTTCCTACCTACAGCATACATGACAGACACCCAAGGGCCCTCTGACCTTGACTCTGAGCACCCTGCCTCTCCTGCGCCTCCTGCTGGTTTTAACTCTCCCCCTCCACCCCCTCCCTCTGACTCAAAAGAGAACGACTCAAAGACCAAGCAGACCCCATGGGGTGATGAGGTAGTCGAGGTCGACAGCTCAGGAGACTCTGATGACACTGTCATTGAGGATGCAGTCTCCATCCTTGCCCCTTCCTTCCCTACCCCCTCTTTGTCAAGTGATACTGCACCTGCCCCCAAACCCTCTGCTCCCTCTCTCCCTACCGAAGAAAAGGAAACTCCTCTAGCAAAGCAGCCGATGCAGGTCCCTACCATCAATGTTATTGAGACAGACGAGCCGAATTACAGCGATGAGGAGATGGAGATGGAGGAAGAGGAAGAGGAGGAGGAAAGTTCTGAAGTTGTGAAAGACACCGTGAAAGAGGCACCAAAAATCCCTGAGCCACAACCAGACGTCACTAAAAAGGAATTCTCCAAAATTCCCCCCTTAGAATATGAGGGTTACTCTCCTCCCTCCTCTCCAGTCGACTCTGATGCTGAATACTCACCTAAACACAAGATCTTGAAATCTGAATGCGATACGGATGATCAAGAGACAGCACTATCTAATGATGGGATACAAGGTGCTGCTGTGTCAAAGAGCTCTAGTTCTGAGGTATCACAAGCCCAGAAAGTTGAGTCTGATAAATCACAGACCCCCAATGAGTCTAATGAAAAGTCTTCTCCGTCCAATGCCAAACCTTCTGAGAAAACCGCAGAGAACCTTTCGGAATTTACAGAATATGATGACGATGACTGGTCAACTGACGCACAAGAGATCTTAGTGAAGTCTAGCTCTGCTAACGTTACTTCTCAGGATCCTCAACTTCACCCCACATCCAAGTTTGAAGAGTCTGATATTAAACAAGATTATATGCAGACAGTTGAGCTTTCAAAATCCAACTACATGCAGGATGACACAATCCGTAAATACGGATCTTTTGAGGACGAAGACGCACTGCAACCCACGGATGACACCATTGACAATAAAGAGCTGAACTTTGACACTGTACCAGAGCCCTCTCCCTCGGATCCAACCTCTCAGATCCATATCGGAACACTACTCCCTCAAAACAATGCAACTACCATGATCTCAGATTTTGAGAATCTCACCTCGATGGATGAAGATTCCTTCCCCAAGCCAGTCGGTGGCCAGCCATCTCCCAGGGAGTTTCCCAAAGATCCATTCTCCTCTTTCCAGAGCGAACCACCTGGCAACACCATGGAGCCCAAGACTGAGGAGAAACCTAACGATGACATCATTGCAGATCGCATAGTCAACAGCAAGACTCTCCCACCACAGGAAGCTGTGGCGGAGAAGGACACTAAAGCAGGACACCATTCGCCAGACAATACCAGTGATCCAGAAAGCATTGAGCCGGACTGCTCTGTCTCTGGTGCCACGGACAGCTTCGTCGAGTTCATGAGGGAGTGCCTGAAGTCACGACAGGACGAAGATCCAGAAGACATCCGTCAAGGTCCCACAGCCAAGGATGAGTGTCCTCCCTCCCAGTCCACACCAACCATTATCATGGATCTGGAGCAGGAACACCTCACTATTAATGCCCTTAAAGAGTTGGGCAGCAGCCAAGAAGAGGAGGATGACCTTCAGTCTAGTTTCAAGGCCTTTGAGAAATCCCAGTCTTCCTTCACCTCAACAACCTCCGACCATCCTTCACCCCAAAACAAACCTGCGTCCGACAGCGCGTATTCCAAAGAGGTAGAAGCCATCGACGTGTGGGTGGCTGAGGCCTACCACCTTGCAGAGCATGTCTTGACAGCAATACTAACGCACTTGTCAGGTAACATGCCTCCCCTCTGGGCTCTATGCCTGCTAACCTCACGCAAGCATAGCACAATGACCACACTCTTCCTCCCTCTCTCTCTCTCACTTGCATCTTTCTTCTAGCATCTGGTCCTCTTATTCAAAGTGTGAGTACACTAACTATATAACACATGGTTGCATGTGTCTGAGAATTTTGATAATACCATTTAGATTTTTCCTGATACAGCGCCATGGCTGTATTACTTACAGGTCCAATTTAATGTTTGGGGACACCTACTCGTTCAAGGGCTTGTCTTTATTTTTTACTATTTTCTACATTGTACAATAATAGTGTAAACATCAAAACTATGAAATAACATATGGAATCATGTAGTAACCAAAAAAGTGTTAAACAAATCAACATTTATTTTATATTTGAGATTCTTCAAAGATTCTTCCACACATGCAGATATTATCTGTTCAGAAACACAGCGGTTGTAACCAAAAATCTCAAATTTGGGCTCATCAGATCAGAGGACAGATTTTTACTGGTCTATTGTCCATTGCTCGTATTTCTTGGCCCAAATAAGTCTCTTCTTATTGGTATCCTTTAGTAGTGGTTTCTTTTCAGCAATTCGACCCAGAAGACCTGATTCACGCGGTCTCCTCTGAACAGTTGTTGTTGAGATGTGTCTGTTACTTGAACTCTGTGAAGCATTTATTTGGGCAGCAATCTCAGGTGCAGTTAATTGACAATTTCTGAGGCTGGTAGCTCTCATTAACTTATCCTCTGCAGCAGATATAACTCTGGGTCTTCCTTTCCTGTGGCGGTCCTCATGAGAGCCAGTTTCATCGTAGCGCTTGGTTTTTGTGACTGCGCTTGAAGACACTTTCAAAGTTCTTGAAGGTCAGTAACTTCAAACAATTTCATGTCTTAAAGTAATGATGGACTGTCTCTTTGCTTATTTGAGCTGTTCTTGCCATAATATGGACTTGGTCTTTTACCAACTATCTTCTGCATACCACCCCTACCTTGTCACAACACAACTGATTGGCTCAAGAAGAAGGAAAGAAATTCCACAAATTAACTTTTAACAAGGCACACCTGTTAATTGAAATGCATTCCATGTGACTACCTCATGAAGCTGGTTGAGAGAATGCCAACAGTGTGCAAAGGGTGGCTACTTTGAAGAATCTCAAATATATTTTGATTTATTTAACTTTTTTTTTGGTTACATGATTTTTACATGATTCCATATGTTATTTTGTAGTTTTGATGTCTTCACTATTATTCTGCAGTGTAGAAAATGGTAAAAATAAAGAAATACCCTTGAATGAGTAGGTGTGTCTAAACTTTTGACTGGTACTGTATGTGCCAGACTGAAATCTGGCTCTTACAGTCATCCTTATGAAGGTCTCCACGTTCAGACAGAGTGCAGTTGCCCCCCCCATGTCCTTAAAAGCTTAGAGTAATCATGGTCGGACAGTGGGTGGTGGGGAGTTCAAACATGGTGCTCCAGTGTCTGCTTTCAATGCCCCTGGATGTCAGGCGGAGAAGTCGATTCACCAGTGTTGGGTTTCTGCTTTGGTGCAACTTTCCACACTACGCTGCACTTAGACAGGACAGGAGACGATCATGCCAGAGACGCGTGATCATTCTGAAGGCGCAGACTTTACTTTACCTTTTATGATGGTCATTATTATCGACGAGCTGGATTGGATATTACAAGAGCATGGCCAGACACGCTGGAGAAACTGCAAAAAATTATAACAGCTTACTCGTGCTTTGTCCAACTCCCCTGACTAACGTTGCCATGCCAGTTTGAGTTGGCAAAAACCCATACAGAAGGGACCAGGCTAGGGGGAATTGGTTCTCGTCTTTTGTGTGACAATTGTCACTTGGCTCAGAGGAAGGGTGCCAACCGCCGTAATTAGCTGGATGTCATAAGAGCTTTTATTGCCCTCTTGCCCTCCTCTTGAGTCTTGGCACAGCCCTCCCAACCTCCTCTAGAAAATGATACACATAAATGGAACATTCTTTCTTGTGACCTTCCTTGATTTTAATGGCACAAAGGACACAGTAAATACATGGTATATACACTGAACAAAAATATAAACGCAACATGTAAAGTGTTGGTCCCATGTTTCATGAGCTGAAATAAAAGATACCGGAAATGTCAAATACAAACTAAAAAAAGCTTATTTCCCCCAAAAAATGTTGTGCTCACGTTTGTTTATATCCTTGTTAGTGAGTATTTCTCAGTTGTCAAGATAATCCATTCATCTGAGGTTTTTCATATCAAGAAGCTGATTAAACAGCATGATCATTACACAGGTGCACCTTGTGCTGGGTACAAAAAAGGCCACTTGAAAATGTGCAGTTTTGTCACACAACATAATGCCACAGATGTCTTGTTTTGAGGGAGCGTGCAGTTGGCATGCTGATTGTAGGAATGTCCACTAGAGCTGTTGCCAGAGAATTAAATGTTAATTTCTCTACCATAAGCTGCATCCAATGTCATTTTGGAGAATTTGATTTCAACCGGCGTCACAACTGCAGACCACGTGTAACCACGACAGCCCAGGAACTCCACCTCCGGCTTCTGCGGGATCGTCTGAGACCAGCCACCCAAACAGCTGAGAACTGTGTTTGCACAACCAAAGAATTTCTGCACAAACGGTCAGAAACCTCCTCAGGGATGCTCATCTGCGTGCTCGTCATCTTCACCAGGGACTTCACCTGACTGCAGTTCGGCATCATAACCGACTTCAGTGGGCAAATGCTCACCTTCGATGGCCACTTGCAAGCTGGGGAAGTGTGCTCTTCACTTGGATGAAGCCCGGCTTCAACTGTACCAGGCTGATTGCAGATGGCGTGTATGGCGTCGTGTGGGCGAGCGGTTTGCTGATGTCAGCGTTGTGAACAGAGTGCCCCATGGTGTCGCTGGGGTTATGGACAACAAACACAATTGTAAATGACAATTTAAATGCACAGAGCTTCAGTGACGAGATCCTGAGGCCCATTGTCAAGCCATTCATCCGCCGCCATCACCTCATGTTTCAGCATGATAGTTCAAGGTCCAATGTCACAATGATCTGTACACAATTCCAGGAAGCTGAAAATGTCCCTTCTTCCATGGCCTGCATACTCACCAGACGTGTCACCCATTGAGTGTGTTTGGTATGCTCTGGATCGACGTTTACGACCGCATGTCCCAGTTCCCGCCAATTTCTAGCAACTTCACACAGCCATTGAAGAGGAGTGGGACAACATTCCACTGGCCACAATCAACAGCCCAATCAGCTCTGCGAAGGAGATGTCGTACTGCATGAGGGAAATGGTGGTCACACCAGATACTGGCTGGTTTTCTGATCCACGCCCCTAACGGATGCATATCTGTATTCCCAGTCATGTGAAATCCATATATTAGAGCCTAAGGAATTGATTTAAATTGACTGTTTTCCTTATATGAACTGTAACTCTGTGAAATTGTTGCGTTTTCTATTTTTGTTCAGTGTGAAAAGCTTGAATATGGCTCTTATCTGAGCTTCATCTAGTTTATATATCACATCTGCCAATATAATATGCCTTATCAATGCTGTCATTATTACCTACTGGCTTACAAGATGTTACATACTCTAAACACACGAGGTCACAGCTAATTGTACATTTTGTGTAATCGTCGTCTGTGATTTGATTTAACCCAAGGCAGGGTGGCCCTCTAATTCACAGTGTGGAGTTGAAGCAGATCAGCCCCCCCCCAAATAGGGAACCCCTTCCTATGCTATGCCTGCTCAGTGCAAACATGAAATCCAAACCTGGCACACACAAACTGGTATGTAGACAGGAGTTAAAGGCAGGATGCCTGCAGTATGGACTCAAACATGTTCATGTGCTGCGAGCGCAACCTACACCACGGGCACGCTATGGAACTGTAGGTCATCACTGAGGCAACCAGTAACTAGGGGAATGTTTACGCCATGCAGGAGTCGTGGAGTGAATTATAATGAAGCATTACATTTAGCTACTGTTGGAGGTGCTCTAGGACAATACATATCGATGGTATAGCGCATATTTTCTTCTAACATATCCAATAATAATGCGCTCGTAATTATTTTCACAGGCGGTTTCTGTATACTTTAAAGACCAAAATTCAAGTAGCGTAGCTTACATTTTGGGGGTTATTTTCCCTCAATCTGCTACAGTCTGCTCTTTAAGTACCCCGTTTCCCTCTGCCGCAAACCATTCTATTTTAGTCATCCTTCTGCATTGTTGCTGCCTCAACTCAGTGGTTTATTAGGCGGGGTATGCCTGGCTAGGTGAGTTAAGGTTACTTTAGTGGGTGTAACAACCTGTTTTTAGTTGGCTTGGCTCTATTGGTAATGATAATGCGGTGTGGACATACCAGTTCTCCCTCCAAAAGGCCTCAACAAGAAATGGTCACACTGACGGTGATATGAATCAGTCAACCTCCCAAATAGGGTACACATTTGAACAGTGGCCAGAAAAGGCTCCTCTCTCTTGGGCTAGTGAGAAAATCTTGACTTCTGCCAGGCCTTTTAAAGATTAGTTCAAATCAGCCAGTCCATTTGTAGTAGGAAGATTTGTGTTAATCGTTTGTGCCCGCGTGCGTGTGTGTGTGTTTAGACTAGGACTGGGAGGGATAGGGCGGGGACCAGCCAGTCGTTGTCAGTCGGGAGGGAGTGGATCATGTCGATACTTGAGTCAGACGTATTCACCCATGGCAATGTGTATATAATCACCTATGGTATTTGACTTGCTTTAGAAGCTGGTTTAGCTTTGCAGGAGTAAAACGTTAAAATCTGTTGCCAGGCTATGTTGTAATGGGGTCACACACATTGACGCAAATAGACGCGCGCGCACACACACCCTGGAATGCAGGCAATGTGGTGTGGTGCCTGTACCTTTAAGAGCTGCTCACTGCACAGTGAGGTAGAAAGCAGGCCACTGCGGCTCTGCTGCCACTGGGACTCGCTGCTAGATCTGGGGCCTATAACGCAGGGAGGGAGGGAGGGAGTGATGATTAACGAGGGCCGCCAGCCCAGGCTACCTCCCTGTGGGTACCAGCAAAGCATGCTGGGAGGGACTCAGACCCCTGCAGTGCTGGGCTAGGAAACCCCACTCATTCTCTGAGCACCGCTCACCAGCCAGCCAGGCAGCATCGAACAATGGAGTGCTGTCTGTGTCCTGCTACAAGAGGGGCGCTGCTTTGCTTCTCTGCTCTGTCAGGATGACTTGTCTGTAAACAAACAAAAAAATGCACTGTGCCATGCAGCTATGTTCCACATTTTGAACTGATACACAATATTGCTCCTAACTCTCTCTTGTAGTATATTTTGAACATTTTGATTTTTAATCATGGAAATTTAGATTTTAGAAGTTTATATTTATTACATTTGTTGTAGGTAAACTAAATTGGAGGAAGGGTAAAAGAGAACTATGATAAACCAAGTTTCCTAATCCATTCACTCCAATAAACCCCACATGGTTGTCTCGAGTTGGAAATCTTTCTATCAGTTAATAATACTGAAGCCTATATGGTAAGTGAGCATTTTAATCATGGAAAACTAACCAGCTGCAGTGTAGCCTAATTTCACAACACAATCCTGTTACTGTAACAGGATATAGTTAAGTGATTCTGTTTTTTTGTTTTTTTTTGCCTCTACACAATCTTGTGTACATGAGTGCCTCGACTATGTGCAACCCTGGATAAATTCCTATTTCCCTTCTGTAGCGTAGCCCCATGACGAGGCTGCTTACAAGCTCATAACATATGCTGATACTAATCGTAGCTGCCTTGTTTTTTGTTTTTTTCATACAAGCCCTGGCCGCGGGACATGCTACATCTCCTCAGTGTCTGTATGTGGGACCAGATGATGCAGAGCCACAGTGGCTCGCTCTCAGCTGTACATTACATGTTAGTGGAGCATGAGTCATTCTCTCTCTCTCTCTCACACTCACACACACACACACACACACACACACACACACACACACACAC
Organism: Oncorhynchus tshawytscha; assembly: GCF_018296145.1. Classification (NCBI taxonomy): domain Eukaryota; kingdom Metazoa; phylum Chordata; class Actinopteri; order Salmoniformes; family Salmonidae; genus Oncorhynchus; species Oncorhynchus tshawytscha. Next base: position 29,197,740 of record NC_056438.1, read on the forward strand.
ACAGAGTTAGGTAATGGTGGGCGAGCAGTGTGCCAGGCACCTCCCACCCCAGAAACGTGTGTGTGTGTCTCTGTCTCTGTGTGCCTTCTGTATGTCTGTTTGTGTACCCTATGCACAGGGGTAGAAAGATTTGGGTAGAAACAGTGCTCTGTCTAGCACAGTGTGGGATGAACAAAATTGGGGATGAAAGGAAGAAGTGGTTAAAAAAAGTGGGCGTCTCCGTTCCCTACGGTTTCTCCAAGAACCTTTTCTTGGTAGTCAGCCCAGCCTGCCACCACGGTGTCAAAAACGTAGAAAGGCCTTCGAAAGAAGAGTGAAACGGAAAGACGCCAACCGAATTGCATTAATGGATCCTCTGTAGAGTGAGGGGAGTGGGAAGGGTTGTTGTGTATGCCGTGCTCTCTGCTCTGCTTTCTCTCCCCCTTAATTGGCTGCAACGCACAGCAGCCCAGGCCCGGAGCCCGAAGAGGCGTAGTCCCATATGGAGGCAGCGGTTGATACCAGGTTTCTTTAAATGCCCCCTTTTCATGCAAAGGATGGAGGGAGGATATTTAAGAGCCCAGTAAGAGGGTTGCGTAACAACACTGTATTGGGAATATCAGTTCAGTTTGTATACACACACAAACATGGACAGGGTTGTGGGGGCAGGTGTGGTAACAGTATCTAATGCAGTCTGTATACAATATGTTATTCTTAGACTGGAGTTGCCAGAGGGGAAAAACACAGCATTTTAATTTTTTTTATAGGTTGGCGGTTGGATACCACCATTTGCTGGTCTTGTATTCCAAACACGTCTTGTGCAATAAGCAACTTGAATTCTTCCCTCTTGTCTCCCCCCTAATCTCATAAACAATAATGCCCTCTCACCCGCTTTCCACACACTGAAACATGCACTCATACAAACACACATTTTCCTTCCATTAAACACACACACACACCTTTCTGCTACACCCTTTCTTTCACCCACTCTAGTCAAGGACTTGGTGCACTGGCGAGACCCCAAGAAGTCTGGCGTGGTGTTCGGCCTGTCCCTGCTGACGCTCCTGTCCCTGGCGGCGTTCAGCGTCATCAGCGTGATCTCCTACCTGCTCCTCGCCCTGCTCTGTGTCACCATCTCCTTCCGCATCTACAAGTCCGTCGTCCAGGCCGTGCAGAAGTCCAACGATGGACACCCCTTCAAGTAAGGCGGCACACTCCACCTGGAAACTTGTGATGCTACTAAGTATTGTATTCATTAGAACGAACGTGGGAAAAGCCAGTGGTAAGAGTGGTTGGTAGGAGTGGTTGTTTTTGACAAAACGTCTAGCTGAGTAGTCTTCACTAGGGCCAGGAGTTGTTGTTTTTTCTCCTCACCACATGACCAGAAAAAACTAAATTCCCTATTTTTATGTTATCATCGTTGCCATTGCTGTTTTTAGCTCCAGCAGGATGTTTGCGCTTGTCATCACAATCCCTGCCTGAGTGACTCATTTCCTGCTGGTTTTATTAATAGAAACATCATGTTTGGTCCAGGCAGAGTGGGTGGGGGGGGGGGCTTACTTCACTACAGCCCAGTCAAACACAGAATGATGACTTCTTATTTGTTTATTTATTGAACACTTATTTTACCAGGCAAGTAGATTCACCTGGTCAGTCTGTCATGGAAAGAGAAGGATTGTACATAATGGTTTGTACACTCAGCAAATGCATATGGAAACAACTGCTGGAGTAGGGGAAAAAAGCTAACCAGTGAACTCCTCAAATCCAGTGACTTGATCAAGTTCTAAAATGAAAGCAGCTCGGGTTGGTTGAGCTGATTTGGCGCTTCTTAGCGGGTTAGCGTTAAATGATCAAATTAAAGCCGTTGTTAGAGTTGACGTATAGCAGGTTAGCCTGACTTTTGAGTTCGCAGCTTCACACTCCTGCTATGGGTTGGTTCTCTTCAGGGCTCTGATGGAGAAGGATGTCAGCATTCCCCCCGAGACCTTCCACAAGCACGTGGACGTCAGTTTGACCTACATTAACCGATTCCTCAAACAGATGAGCAAACTCTTCCTGGTCGAGGACCTCATCGACTCCCTAAAGGTGGGTTTAAGTGTCTGTCCAGCTGCCTGTCAGGCGGTTCACCCCCTGTATCTGTGCCTCTGACTATGATGGATATGTTGGTAGACCAGTGATCCATTCCATCATACCCTGGTGTGTGTGGGTGGATTGTTTTGCTGTTCACCTCGTTCATAAATCTACGTACACGACCCTAAACAAGGTATCAGGTAAGACGGTCCTAAACAGGTGACAATCCGGACTTGTTCCCATAGGCCTATGTCTATTCTTTCCCCCTTAAACTCTCCTCTCCTGCCGCACAATACTTTTTATTGACTCACGTAATCTGAACACTGAGCGATCCCTGCTGTGTGTGTGTGTCTATAATAAGCCTCTCCACCACCAACCCTGGTCATGTAGTTAGTAACTCAACCCTATTGTATGTTGCAGCGTGAGTGTGACAGTGATCGACTGTAAAACTCTTCATCATGTGACTATGACAGAGAGCGGGAGAGCTCACGGTATGTCAATGGCATGCCCGTGTGCGTCAATCACACAGGGCAGGCGCGACACTAGCCCTGGCTTCGCACCGCAGCCATCCCATAGCAGCTAGCTCGCTGACCCAGAATGCAGCTCACAGCTAGCTCTCTGTGGAGTGAGTGAATAGGAGGGAAGAGAGGAGAGGAGAGCTACTGCCAGTCTTAACACTTCATTATAGCCCAGCCAACCAGACATACCAGCCCATCAGACCAAGTCGACTGCTGCTGGTCGATCCCATGGCCACTCATGCAGGGTTAATGCTCCTTGCTGTGGCTCCACTCTCAGCCTATTAAATCAACATTCCATCCCTTCCCTAGCCGGAGGTAGAAGTAGCCCCTAACCACAGATCTAGGATCAGATTATCCTACCTCCCATGCCATAGCATAAAACAACAATGGAATTAGAAAATATTACAATATTTGACCCTAGAACAGTTGTTAAGGGGCATCGTCTTAATCCTCCCAATCCTGAGTATGGATACCATGGGTATGTATAAACCAAGGATGAATTTGGGAGGATGCAACTGTACCTAACGTTCCGATAGAAATGTAATGCATAGAAATGGCACGATTCCCTATCTTACATGACAGAACACCGTGCCTGTTCTACATTTCACTCTGCAACGTTTGAACCCCAGGCACCCAGTGTTCTAATCATTGACTTAATATGGCATCGTTGGCTCTGACCCGGGTGTGTTTTCTTCTTCTCCCAGCTGGCTGTAGTGATGTGGCTGCTGACCTACGTAGGAGCCGTCTTCAACGGCATCACCATCCTCATCCTGGGTAAGAGTCTATCTCAGCACTGCCCTCAGCACTGCACTGCAGCCAATCAGAGTAGCAGCTAGGGCCCTGAGGGGAAAGGTTTTGAATCAGCAGCTGAATGATTGATTGCAGCTCAGTGATTGATTGACAGGTCTGAAACCCTACCATCTCTGTGAGTCACAAAAATATCCTGCTCCTCCCCTGACAATCCCACCCTCAATGATCAGTTGAGAGGCCAAACTGTTGAGAATGTGGCTAGGATAGCACATGACAATGAGGAAATGAAATCGAAAATGGGAGGAACAATATTGTTTTCCCAATAACAATTTGAATTTTGTACCTTGTCGGTTAAGAAAAAACATTATATTGCACGTTGAATTCTCATTTTCTTTTTTACACAAATAATGTGATCACAATAATGTAGTACAATTACAAATGTGAATTTAGATTTATCTTTTGACAATTTTCTTTCTCAATATTGCAGTGTTATCTGGTATGGCATTGAACAAGACCTGTAATCTTGAATATTCAATTGGTTTGTCATATATTAACGTAAAAATAATATATATATCTATATATCTATATCTCTCTCTCTATCTCTCTATCTCTCTATCTCTGAGATGGATCCATAAATTGCAGCCCTGAATCTGCAATAAAAATGTAGCTCTGGTAATATGAGTCATATTTGAACAGTTTGGGTTAGCTACTTCATACAAGCTAATAGCTACTTCATACATTTTTCAAGCTACTTATATAAAATTAGATTTGTTGTTATTGTGTAGGCCTAATTTGATGAATTAAAAACAAAGAACAGCATTGCATACATGAAGTAACTGCGTTTTGGTTCTTAAAACCACACATTTTTGGAGACCTCGTCAGTTGTACAACTGAATGCCTTCAACTGGAATGTGTCTTCCGCAGTTACAGGACTAGGCTGCTATAAATTAATTTCAAATAAATGTTTAATTGTCATTCTGTTGAATAGTGCCCTATATAACAACACACCATAGTGAGTAGGCTAAATGTATTTGACAACAAATCCTGAAGAAAGAGAATAATCATGAAAAGTAAGAGGAATAACAAAATTGTAGACTTGGCAAACACATTGCTTGACTGTTCCGCTTCTCATCTGGCATGGAATTTTTCTGGCGCCGTTGTTTAACCTGTCTAGGAACCCCTCGCCAACAGCCAATGAAATTGCAGGGCGCCAACTTCAATCAACAGAAATCTCATGATTCAAATGTCTCAAACATACAAGTATTAGACACCATTTTAAAGATAAAATTATCGTTAATCCAACTACAGTGTCAGATTTCAAAAACGCTTTTCGGCAAAAGCAGAACATATTATGTTAGGTCAGCAACTAGTCACAGAAGCATACAGCAATTTTTCAACCAAAGAGAGGAGTCACAAAAAGCAGAAATGGAGCTAAAATTAATCACCAACCTTGGATATTCTTCATCAGATGACACTCCCGGGAATCCCAGTTCCACAATAAATGTTTGATTTGTTCCATAAAGTCCATTTATGTCCAAATAACTCCTTGGTTCGCGCATTCAGTACACAATCTAAACTCATGACGCTCGGGCAGGTCCAGGCAAAAGTTCAGACGAAAAGTCATATTGCAGTTCGTAGAAACATGTCAAACGAAGTATAGAATCAATCTTTAGGATGTTTTTATCATAAATCTTCAATAATGTTCCAACCGGATAATTCCTTTGTCTGTAGAAAAGCAATGGAATACGAGGTAACTTTCACATGAACGCGCGTCAGGAGCTCGTGGCTCTCTGCCAGACCTCTGACTCATTCCCCTCTCATTCGGCCCCACTTCACAGTAGAAGCATCAAACAAGGTTCTAAAGACTGTTGACATCTAGTGAAAGCCCTAGGAAGTGCAAAATGACCCCATAGACACTGTATATTCGATAGGCCAAGAGTTGAAAAATGTCAAACTTCAGATTTCCCACTTCCTGGTTGGATTTTTCTCAGGTTTTCGCATGCCATATGAGTTCTGTTATACTCACATCATTCAAACAGTTTTAGAAACTTCAGAGTGTTTTCTATCCAACTCTACTAATACTATGCATATATTAGCAACTGGGACTGAGTAGCAGGCAGTTTACTCTTGGCACACTTTTCATCCAAATGTGAAAATGCTGTCCCCTAGCCCAAACAGGTTAAAGCGCTGTCAGTGTCACCATGAAAATGTTTAAAACTTGTCTCAGGAGCATACATATTTGATGAAACAAGGGTAGAAATGGCTTATTTGGTCGTTATTACTTACCAAGCAAAGCAGAGCTGTTTTTATCAAGGTACACATATCTTGCTCTTTTTCATTTTGCGCATAGGTACATACAGACACACAATTATTTCACAGATATAATCATGTAATATTTGAATGCCTATGTTGAAAGTGGGGATGTAGCGCCTCCATTTCTCAGGCGCCTGTGGACATACAGTAACTGTCCACTGTCACATTCCTTCGTCTCTCCGGTTCATGCTCAAATGTTTCATGCATGTTTAAACCAACCTGGGCAATGGGACACACTTGAAAGGGGGTCAAAGTTCATGAAATGTGCTACAAAAGGTTTATCATCAAACATTTTCCTTTACATTTAAAAATATATATTATAATAATTAAACATTAGTTCAGAATCTCACTGGATTACTAAAAACCCAGTCCCAGCATTTTTACTGTGCAATTACATCGCTATAATGCTTGGTAAACGGCATTGTTTATAATAGAAACTCAGGACAATTGCTGTGAGACTAGAACACTGTGTGGGTCTTGTTTAGTCTGTTGTTAGCGTGTCACACTTGGTCAGTGTCCACCCGTGACCTTTTCCTATATTGACAAGACTGATGATAGTTTGAGGTTACTGGCGGCACAGAATGTGGCCTTCAGATGATTGGCTCGTTTAGACCACCACTACCCAAAAGCCTGCTGCTCTGAACAACACTGTATGTCAGGAGTATCGATCTGAACTGTCACGCCATCGCAGTTTACAAGGTGTTACAGCCTAATTGGTTGTTTTTGTGGGGGGATTTCTTACTAGTAAAATGTTCTTCACTGTTCTTTGTCTCCTTCCCTGAAAGTGGCATTATTATTATTGTGATGGACTATAAATGGTAACTTTATATAGTCCTGTGATGCTTTGTGCTTTTTTTGTAGAGGTCAGTTGTTATTTTTGTTATTTCAAAGTTTCTTTCCCTCTCCTCCAGCTGACATCCTCCTATTTGCCGTGCCCCCGTTCTATGAGAAGAACAAGGTGAGAGTCTGACCCTTGACCCTTTTGTTTTCTTATGACGTCGAAGAAGTCGAGAGCTTTTATTGTTGCGTTACATGCTTTAGAACTATGTCGACATGAGTCGTGCTGGTGAAATCATACCATTTTACCTAGAACTGGGCCTATATATGGTTCTGTTTCACCCGTGAACAGTGATGATGATAATGACGACATCATCACTTTGCGGGCGCGTACAAGTCATCACCCATCGTTCCGCTCTGTGTGACCTCACCGGATGACTGGGCTCTCCGAGTCGTTGGAGGCTGTTTTTGCATACTTATCGTAATCATAGGACAAGGCTGATGGGACAAGTCACCCTAATGTCACAGTTACAAGATGGCTTTTAAGTGTCCTGTTGAATAAAGTCATCACCTTTACTTAATGTTTCCATATCTTTTATATGCTTACTGTGAACTGTATAGGTCTGTTGAATTCACGGAGGCCTAGATTAATGGCAGCATTTTACTCTTCTAAACACACACGCGGTAACCATAACAACCCCCAATACCATAACAACCGTAATACGGTAACAGTCGTGGCATCTGTCTACTTGTGTTTTTTATCTCGTAACTAATTTTGTGTGAACAATGAGGCATTGTTTCATGTTATTCGGATCAGGTCTGTTTTTGACCCAGATGATCTGTAATTTAATGTAAAACTCACTTTTGTCTTCCCCTCTTTCTTCCCCCAGACCCAGATTGATCGCTACATGGAGATTGCACGCACTCAAGTCAACACCACAATGGCTAAGTAAGTGTTCCCAACCAAAATGGTTTAAATGCCAACAGGATGTCTCCGATCACAATCTACCTAAACTAACAGTTTCGTATACAATATCAGTGGTGTCAGGTGTTCAGAGATGTGTATGTTGACAGTGTACATGTTCTCTTTGCCTTTTCTCTTCCAGGTTGCAAGAGAAACTCCCTGGAGCCGTCAAGCGTACGAAAGCTGAATGAGCGGCCCGCAGACATCTTCATCACCATCCTCTTCACATGTATCCCATCTTAAATCCCCTCCTCCCTGCCTTCCCCTCCTTCTCAGTCCTCCTCCCCCTATCCACCATCTAACCCCCACTCCCTCCCTCCCACCAACCATCATACCATCTGCACTGAACCAGCTAGGTAGAAGAGAACAAAGTAATGCTACTCAATGTGAACCGCGCAGCTTAACTAAGAGCATTTAGAAAAATGACTGCGCCTACTGTGTCGACAGGAAACACGTCTAGCGGGAGGAAGTGATGTAATGCCGTGGCAGGACGCCTGTCTTTGGGCGCACTAAAAATAAATAAAAAATGATGCAGGGGTCAAGTGAACTAGACGGAATCTATGACCTGGTTTTGTAGTGTACAGTTGGAGTGTGTAGGGTTTATCATTGACGAGTAAGTATGAGTGTTAGTCTCGCAAAAAAAGCAAATGTCTGTACTTTTAACTAATATATATTTAGCTGAAAGTAAACCGAACAAGTAGAAGAGTAAAACGCATAAAAAGAACAAAATGATTTTAGAAACGTACCCTTTGGGTGTCAATTGTGGCTTGTCTTTTTCCTGCTCTCTCGCTCTGTGGCAGTTTGTATGGATAAACAAAAAAATATATAAAGTTTGTGTTTGGAACGTGGTACTGGGATTTCACTGTTACGGTTTTGGTGTCAATTGTGTTTTGCTCACCTTAAAGGCACTTATGTATGTATAACGTTTCTGCAATGTACTGAACATTTATTTGATTTTTTATTTTAATCCCACGAGCAGGTTGAAATAAAAGGATTTGGACACTGAACCAGCTGTGATACTTTTGGTCAAGTTCACCCTGTTTGATTTGAATGCATTTGGTGTAATGTTTCTGTATATACACGACAACGGGCTCCCCCTTTCTGTGCTGTAATGAAACGAGTTAGCCTGGCTTGTTTATAAAAGAAGAACTCCCTCTTACAGCGGCCATAACTCTTTTTTTTTTGTCGCTCCTGTTCAAGTCAACATCCAATGTTACACGGTCACCTGTAAAATGTATATTATTACTATTATTGATATGGTTCTTATTGCTTATAGGATTGCCGCTTTTGACTCCCTTTCAGCCTCGTAAAGGCTCCATGAAGCTTCGTAGTTGCTTTCTTGAAGCTTCATAACCGCTTGACTTCTCCAGTGAGACCTCTTGGATATGGGCTCAAAGAGCGGCCAGTTTATGGCAGTAGCTCGACGTATAACTATGACGGAACGATAGATGCAAGAAAAGATTTGGTGGGTGTTTGTAATGGGCTTTAGTTAATTTTTTTCTTTGAATGCCATGTACTGCATGTCATTGCATGAGCTGGAAACATTTGCACACTTAAAAAAAATATATATATAGGCTGTATCATATTCTTAACTGTTAATGTTTTTGTTTATAAGATGATCATTATTTGTGATGGCTTAAATTGTGTTTTGGTTATAATAAAAACCATAGTCATCTATTTTTAGGGCTACTTCTCCTGCAATGGCCTCGTGTCTTCGAAAGGGATTTTAGAAATTGATTTTTGAAAAATATTAAAGACTTCCTATTCTGATCGTCCATACTCTGTGACAATGTGCTCAAAGTAGGTTTGCACCTCCGTTGTAATTTTTGGGAGGAAATCCCTCTACATTGGATGGTCACTAAAGATTAAACACTAATGTTGTAACATAAATTATACAATGACCGTTTCGCATTGCCTCAATGCATCTACTACTACTACTACTCAAATGTATGTTAACTGCTGAATGTTACCCTGCAACGTTAATAGAACATTCCTCCCCGTGCATGAAAACCAGTGTTTCACAGTGGCCCTGATGTTGTCAGCGTACACACCACCTCACAGAGATGTGGTGCAACAATGCTTATTGGTTCCCTTTGTGCATACATGTGTCTCTGTATCCAACTCTGTGGCAGTTCATTCAAGCCAATGGACACATACTCTACTTGCTTCGCTAGGGTAAGGTCTAACTCTGCCCTCAATTCATCGACTCAAGCTATTGGACATGTTTGTTCTGGATGTTTTTGTTTTTCACACGTGCACACATACACGCTCACCCACAGTCGAGCGTATCCAATGTCTGTAAACCACTGTGTCCTTGTGATGCTGGACTAATTATACATTCGGTTGCCATGATGACCTCATGATGACGAGGTGTTCCAGACAGTCAGGCTTTTCATGGGCGCTCCACCTCAACCTTTTCATTGAAGGCAATGCTACCTATGTTTTCAATAGATTATAATACAAACCTCTCACTTTAGTGTCTTTATTCTTCCTTTGTCAATTATGATATAATTCTACATTTTAAACTGGTTTCCTTGAAGCATGTATTTTATTTTTCTTATTTTTCCTGCTTCCTGTCTTTTTCCTTTTTGGGAGGGGGTTGGTTGGAGTTGATTTCTTCTTTGGCATTCTTTGTTTAGCTTTTGACTATATTGGTAACTAGGTGTGTTAACTAACATCTCCAGCTCTATGTTAGCAATGACTTTTGATCACATTTTGGAGCTTTTGGGGGGGAAGAAAATTTTGCAGAAAAAAATAAATAACTGTGGCCCCTGTAGTGATGTTAAAGTGGAGTTAATAAACATATGTCAAAGGACACCCTGATTTGTTTTGTCCATCTGTGGTCTGCTCAACAACATTTAAACACTAAACATGACAGCATGTTTGAACCACGGGGAAATACATTTGTGTCAAGATTGAAAACGAGATTGAGTTCAGCGTTCGCGCTCCCGCCTGGACGCCTGGACAGAGAATATGGGATGGTGATATGAGTGGTTTTGATAAGAGGATAACTGTAGCTGCTCATTTTAGACCAGGTCTGCATGTTGAGGTAACACAGACATGGTAAATCCAATCAGCGAATGTGTTGCTTTATACGTTATTACCAGCTGTCTGCAAATGACAGCTGAGTCGAGTCAATTTTAGCCATAATTTACCAGAGAACCAGTCAGACAATATTATTCGGACACTTTTTTTATTACAAGTCTCATTGATGACAGAATGCATGACTCAACAACCTTTCGCCATGTACAGACGAAATGCAGAGGAAAGATTGAAGAAAGATGAGGGACTCGGTCCCGAAATAAAACTGAAGATCATTGCTCGTGTCCTCGCCCAAGCAAACTAAGTACCACCAAAGGGTAATTTTAACGTGCCCCTTATGCACACCGACACAAACATACACGTAAATCATTGCAACAAACAAGGTTTATTCTTATTTATTCAATCCCATATTTATATTCTATTCATATTTAAATAATAAGTGCTGAGTCACAAAGCTTTTAACCTTTCTGTGGCCAACGTGGCTCAAAGCCCAGATGTAATAAGTATTTCACCGCTCCTTGCCCATTCCCTGCATGCTAAAAAGACCACTGCACAAACTAGGGATGTGTCTGAAAACATTACTGGCTGTCAAATCCTTGCTTCCTCTCTCCTTGTTTCCTCAATTCCTATTGAAGTGCATTAGAGGAGAGGATTCAGGGTCCCTCCTCTGGCCCTGCAATGCCTTTGAGAGGAATTCATGAAACAAGGACGGAGAAAGCACAGGTTTGACTGGTAACAATTTGAGATCCAGCCCGAGTCACCAATTAAGGCAGCTTAGGTTAGAGAGAAGAGATTGGTATTCAACACTCACGTCCCTCCTCTCCACGTAACTGGAGAAATGCTGCCATCTGGTTCTTTGAGCAAATCAATTAGTCCATGGGTTGTAAAGTATTGTTATGTTAAGAGTGTAGTAATTTTGATGCGCTATAACAAGCGAGCGAAAGAGCGAGCAGATGGAAAATGGACAATCCCTGAGTTGTGCTTTTCCTGGTGGGAGTGATATTTTAAAGATTGCTGAAATAAGGGCAACCGAGGTGCTCATTTCATAGGTGGTCAACTTGGCAATTTATTTCCTGACCCTGTTGTAATATTATACTTTTTCTTTTATCACTTTGTTGCATAAACCTTGTAATAGGTGAGTTACTGAAATTGAAATCTTGTATAAATATGCTCTCTTAAAAAACACCCAAGCCATTCCAGGCAATCCCTCCACAATCATGCATGACTTCAGAATTGCCATGCAAAATGAGATTTACGTGGCATCGTTAACTTTGATCAATGAAGTAGACAAAATGGCCGCAATTACAAACCTTTTTGTAAAAAAACATGTCTAAAAGTGCTTGTTAAAAAAAAAAATGCAAATATTCAACACTTATAAAATAGATTTTTTTTTTGTGTGTGTGTGAAACCTTTTGCTAAGAAGACTCATGAGAAGCAAAAATAGTGGCTGGCCGGTGCAACAATAGTACTATGACACTGGAAAAGACATGCAAGGTAAGATCTTCTCATTCAAGAATGAGAAAAATGTATGGAGGAAGTCCATTTACCTCATTGTAAACAAGGAATTTCTGAAATAACTTGATGTATTTGACATAAGTGAATAAAGATAATCGCATCTTTAAGTGCCGTTCATTGTCTTACGCAATAAACCTCAAACACCCTCTCATTCAATCACCTACACACCCAAAGCTAGGTTTAAGTACATTTTTGGGACAAAAAGTGCTATATTGTACGCTCCCTCACACCATCAATCACCGACTGTGCCAGACACCACTCGCGACAGGGCTCTACCAAGCCTCATGTTTCTAACTTCCTGAGAAAGAAAGACTTGGGGTTGAAGCAGGGAGAACGGAGAACAACCGTGGGCCTGTCGCCCCCTCGTCTTAACTGACGAAGAGGCTGGCGGCCGTCTCTCCGACTGCCGAGTGTCCGTGGTCCAGGGAGGAGAAACAGTCGTCCGAGTGGACGAAGTGCAGGGCTGTCTGGTTGTAGCTGAGCAGGGCTTGCTGTCTCTCGTCAGAGCTGTACTCCAGAGAATGAGGGTGGACCTGCTGGATGTGTCTCTTGATGGTGCTGACTTTAAGAGTGGCTAACGTCGCCCCGCACACCATACAGATCAGCCCGTGTCGCCGGCAGTCATAGTCCATCAGGAACTCCATCCGCCAGCGCACCTGGTAGTTCCGCCGCTGGTCCTTGCCCGGGTAGTGTCCATGGCGTCCCAGAGTGGCAGGTATGGTGACGACCCCCTCCTCCTTCTTCACTGTCTGAATGGCGGACATCTTGGGGGTCCGGTGGTTGTTGTTGTTGTCCGGTGCTGCCTTTTCACCCATCTCTCCTGACACATGGACGCTGATGATGTCACCGGGGTCCACTTCTGTCGGGGGAGGGGGGGGCAAAAACCACTTGGTGAATCACTTAGTATTTAATCTTTTCCGTGAGAGTAGCTATAGTCTGTCTTTACATATTTTTGGAACTTGTAAGTTTTACCTTCTTTCATCTGCACGGCCAGGTGGTCTTCTGTGGGGGCCTCTTTGGTCCAGGCCTCGGCCATGGCCTCTCTCTCCTCCCGGGCCAGGCTGGTGGTCTCAGGGTGGCACTCCTGAATGTGGCGCCGGAAGCTGCTCACCTTGGCCACGGGCAGGGCCTGGGAGCACACCATGCAGAAGGTGCCACGACCCTGAGGCCCATAGGCCACCAGGTAGTCCAGGCGCAGGCGCCAGGGGAAGCCCCCGAGGAGACGCCTCTTCCTGGGCTGGCGGAGAGAGAGAGGGGGTATGGGGCTGGTCACCTCTGGAGCTCCAACACCACCTCCTTCCCTGCTACCAACCATGTTATGTATCTGGGACAATGCCTCATCGTTGTCTGCACCAATCTGGATGGTCTCCAGGTCATCATGGAAGAAGTCCACCCCAGCCTCTCTCTCGTCTTTGGTGTTGGGCTCCGACTTGATGAAGTCGTTCAGGGGGTCAGATTCTGAAATTGGGGCATGTGGTGGGGGTGGGGGGGGAGTATAGCAGAACATCAAGCGCTTTTTCAACAAAAGCTTTTCAATTTGGCGCTGAAAAGATTCCACTTAACTCTTTCTAGCATCATACAAGACACAAGACATATTGCATATAAAAAAACTAGTGCCGCAGTGACAGAATGCCTCTTTCCCTGTACTGTTACTCAACTACGCCCTCCTCTCCTGTCTCACCATGCGTCTGAGCCCAGGTCTGCAGGATGCCGTGCTTCTCCTCCGAACTGTAGACCAGCGACTGAGGGTGGATGTCCAGCACGTGGCTCTTGATGTGGTCCAGGTGGAGCGAGGGCAGCGGGCGGCCGCACACCATGCACACCAGCCTGCCCGCCTCCGCCTGGTACTCCATGAGGAACTCCTGTCGGAACCAGGCGTGGAGCGAGTCGTTCAGGTAGCGCTCCAGGGTCCGGGCCGAGGGCCCGGGGAGCTCCTCCTGCTGCTGGAGGGGGTCCGGTGTATGGGGAGATGGGGTGGTGGACCGGGGCTGGAATTTGGGGGTCACCATACCATCGGGTTTCCCTGCGGGAAGAGATGGAGAGGGGATATGCAATTGAAATGTATGCTAATGTGAATCACGAAATAGGCAACCAAGGGAATGCTTTACCACTACAGCAAGCTACTGCACAAAGACATCACCATCTTACATTACTGTAAAAGTGGATGTTGGCAGCATGGGCATGACTGTACAACATACACACTTCTTATCAGACATGCTCATACTGCCACCAAGCGCAAAATCCTGAAACTCAATAATCTTATCATAAAACTAGGCCAATGTCATTTCGTTCCATCCCCCCCAGTCTCCAGAAACCCCAACCCACCGGTGGAGCGGCGTGCGCAGTCCAGCAGCTGCTCCTTCTGACTCTGCGAGACGGTGACCACCCCTCCGGCCGGACAGTACAACCTCTGGCCCCCCTCCAGACTCAGGTGGCTCTCCCAGCCCGAGCGAATCACCTCCTTGTCGGCCACACTCCACAGCAGGGAATCTGGGTGCTTCTGTCGAATATGCCTCTTGATGGTGCTGAGTTTGAGAGTGGCCAGCGAGCTCCCACACACCATGCAGATCATGCCGTGGCGACGGGGGTCAAAGTCCATCAGGAACTCGCTGCGCCAGTACTCGTGGTAGTAGCGCCGGTGGTCCCGGCCCGGGATGCGGCTGAAGCCGGGACGGGAGGCGCGTTGTACCCTCTCCTTGATTCCCGAGGGGCCCGGGACGGGGGACAGGAGAAAGGGGGAGTCGGGACCCTCTGTGACACTCCAGTAGCTGGTGCCCGGGGAGCAGAGTGGGGTAACCATCTCCTCATCGCCGTCATTGTCCACGTGGCCATTGGTCAGACCGTCTTCCTCTAGGAGGGAGAGAGTATTAGGAGATGCACTTACAGTAGGTATAGGTTATATAATGAAACTGCACATTTCAAAGCTTTATAGCCTACAATTCCATGCCTATTTCTCAGATGGCTGGTGGCACATACTCTGCCTGACATTCCAGATATTCATTCCGCTAGAAATATGATGAGACAAAAATAGGGATTCATAATAATATCGTTAATCTGTGGATAATATTGCGCACAGCACCACAGCCATCGGAGAGGGGGAAGCGACTCCATTTAGCCGATTTAGCCAGCCGCTGGTTTCCGCTGGGTGGCGACTGTGCATCACAGCATGCAGCCAGCATGCTATTTTGCCTTTGTTTATAGTGGAGCCACTGACACAAGAGGGCATGCTGCTAGATGGCATTGTCCGTCACACGGATTAACTGTGTCTAATGGTGGCGGGCGGATGAGGGGTCGAGTGTCCATAATCTCGAAACAAAAACATGACAATATTTACCTCTTGAACAGTGTCCCAAGTCACTGGGCTCTCGTGTTGCTTCCTCCTCTCCGCTTATTATTAATGAGAGAGAATCTGTCTGCTCAGCACACGGGTGGACCACGGGCTCGCTCTCCCCCGTCTCTTTCTCTTCCATTACTCTGCAACGTTACACTATTTACGATTGCCTTCAATTCGCCTTGATAAACCAGGGAGGCACGGTATTTTTGGAGAATCATTCGGCACGCGTTTTGTAAGCTATCTATAACACGTTCGGACCCATCGATTTTAGGGTGCCCCCGTACTGTCTTTATAATGTGCCCCTCGTCCCCCCACGCGCTCAGCTCTGGAGCCAAGTTAACTTTTCATATATCAGCTCGACATTTGGTCGGTCATATCCTTCTTCGAGTCTGCGGGTGTGAGTATCTCTTGTGTATGGTAAGCTATAGCGGCCTCCTGTATGTATTTTAAGGCTCTGCTTGTCTTCGGGGTAGGGAGCCGAGCTTGGGGCCCCTGGGGCTCCTTAAGGGGCTCCTGGGTAAATTTAAAGAGACAGTAGCGGCATTCACGCAGCGACACGCAGACCCGGGGGCCAGATCAATGATTTACAGTGTTTATAGAAAGTCCATACCCCCCCCTCCCCCCCTTGGATTTCTTCACATTTTATTGTGTTACAAAGTGGGATTCAAATGGATTTAATTGTCATTTTTTTGTCTACAATCTACAAAAAATAGCATAATGTCAAAGTAGAAGAACATTTTTTTTTTTTTAAAGAAGTGATTAATGAAGAAAAAATATATACATATTCACACCCTGAGTCCATACATGTTACACTTTCTGGGCAGGGATTAAAGCTGTGAGTCTTCATAAGAGTTTTGCACACCTGGGTTGCACAATATTTGCAGATTCTTTTCAAAATTCTTCACGCTCTGTCAAGGTGTTGGGGATCATGGCTAGACAGCAATTTTCAAGTCTTGCCATAGTTTTTCAAACAGATTTACATTTGAAGTCAGAGGTTTATTAAAACTAGTTTTTCAACCACTCCACAAATTTCTTGTTAACAAACTATAGTTTTGGCAAATCGGTTAGGACACCTAGTTTGTGCATGACACAAATAATTTTCCCAACAATTGTTTACAGACAGATTATTTCACTTATAATTCACTGTATCACAATTCCAGTGGGTCAAACGTTTAGATACACTAAATTGACTGTGCCTTTAAACAGCTTGGAAAATTCCAGAAAATGATGTCATGGCTTTAGAAGCTTCTGATAGGCTAATTGACATAATTTGAGTCTATTGGAGGTGTAACCTGTGGATGTATTTCAAGGCCTACCTTCAAACTCAATGCTTCTTTGCTTGACATCATGAAAAAATCAAAGAAATCAGCCAAGACCTCAGAAAAAAAACGTGTACATCTCCACATGCCTGGTTCATCCTTGGGAGCAATTTCCAAACGCCTGAAGGTACCACGTTACTCTGTACAAACAACAGTACGTAAGTATAAACACCATGGGACCACGCAGCCATCATAACGCTCAGAAAGGAGACGCGTTCTGTCTCCTAGAGATGTACATATTTTGGTGCGGAAAGTGCAAATCAATCCCAGAACAACAGCAAAGGACCTTGTGAAGATGCTGGAGGAAACAGGAACAAAGGGAGGGACTGGTGCACTTCACAAAATAGATGGCATCATGAGGATGGAAAATAATGTAGATATATTGAAGCAACATCTCAGACATCATGAGGGAAGTTGAAGCTTGGTCGCAAATGGGTCTTCCAAATGGACAATGACCCCAAGCATACTTCCAAAGTTGTGTCAAATTGGCTTAAGGACAACAAAGTCAAGTTATTGGAGTGGCCATAACAAAGCCCTGACCTCAATCCCATAGAAAATGTGTGGGCAGAACTGAAAATGTGTGTGTGAGCAAGGAGGCCTACAAACCTGACTCTGTTACACCAGCTCTGTCAGGAGGAAGTGGCCAAAATTCACCCAACTTATTGTGGGAAGCTTGTGGAAGGCTACCCAGAAACATTTGACCCAAGTTAAACAATTTAAAGGCAATGCTACCAAATACTAATTGAGTGTATGTGAACTTCTGACCCACTGGGAATGTAATGTAAGAATTAAAAGCTGAAATAAATCATTCTCTCTACTTTTAGTTTGAAATGTCACATTCTTAAAATAAAGTGGTGATCCTAACTGACCTAAAACTGAGCATTTTTACTGGGATTAAATGTCAGGAATTGTGAAAAACTGAGTTTAAATGTATTTGGCTAAGGTGTATGTAAACTTCCAACTTCAAAAGTAAATTAAAACTATAACTTTGCCACTCAGGAATATTCACTGTATTCTTAGTAAGCAACTCCGGTGTAGATTTGGCTTTGTGTTGTAGGTTATTGTCCTGCTGAAAGGGGAATTCCTCTCCCAGTGTCTGGTACAAAGCAGACCAAACCATGTTTTTCTCTAAGATTGTGTCTATGCTTAGCTCCATCCCATTTATTTTCATCCTGAAAAACTCCCCAGTCTTTGCCGATGTCAATCATACCCATACCATGATGCAGCCACCACCATGCTTGAAAATAAGGATGTGTTGTGTTGGATTTGCCCCGGACATAAGGCTTTGCATTTAGGACAAAAAGTGTATCCCTTTGCCGTGTTTTTTGCAGTATTAGTTTAGTGCCTTGTTCCATACATATGCTGTACATTTTTATTCTTCTTTTCGCTCTGTCATTTAGGTCTGGATTGTGTAGTCACTACAATATTGTTGATCCATCCTCAGTTCTTTTCCATCACAGCTATTGAACTCTGTTTTAAAATCCCCAATGTCTTCATGGCGACATCCCTAGGCAATTTCCTTCCTGTCGTACAGTTCAGATGGACGACTGCATCTTTGATCATCCACAGCACAATTATTAACTTGACAGTGCTTAAAGATATATTCAATATCTGATTTGTTATTGTTACCCATCTACGAATCACTGCCCTTCTTTGAGGCTTTTGAAAAGCTCAACGGTCTTTGTAGTTGAATCTGTGATTGTAATTTAATACTTAACCGAGGTACCTTACATATGTTGTATGTAATGGGGGACAGAGGAAGGGGTAGTCATTCACAAATCATGTCAACCCCTATTAGTTCACACAGAGTGAGTCCATATACACAAAAAAAAAACATGAACACAACATGCTACAATTTCAAAGATTTTACTGAGTTACAGTTCATAAGAAAATCCGTCAATTGAAATAAATGAATTAGGCCTTAATCTATTGATTTCACATGACTGGGAGTACAGATATGCATCTGTTGGTCACAGATACCTTCAAAAAAAGGTAGGGGCGTGGATTAGAAAACCAGTCAGTATCCGGTGGGACCAGCATTTGCCCTCAAGCAGCACGACACATCTCCTTTGCATAGAGTTGATCAGGCTGTTGATTGTGGCCTGTGGAATGTTGTCCCACTCCTCTTCAATGGCTGTGCAAAGTTGCTGGATATTGATGGGAACAGGAACATACTGTCGTTCACATCGATCCAGAGGATCCCAAACATGTCTGGTGAGTATGCAGACCACGGAAGAACTGGGACATTTTCAGCTTCCAGGAATTGTGTACAGACCCTTGCGATCCGTGCATTATCATGCTGAAACATGAGGTGATGGCGGCGGATGAATGGCACGACAATGGGCCTCAGGATCTCGTCACGGTATCTCTGTGCATTCAAATTGCAATCAATAAAATGCAATTGTGTTCATTGTCCGTCGCTCCTGCCTGCCCATACCATAACCCCACTGCCACCATGGGGCATTCTGTTCACAATGTTGACATCAGCAAACATGACGCAATACACGCTGTCTGCCATCTGCCCGGTACAGTTGAAACTGAGATTATCCAAGTGAAGAATACACTTCTCCAGGGTGCAAGTGGCCACTGAAGGTGATCATTCTCCCACTGAAGTTGGTTATGACGCCGAACTGTAGTCAGGTCAAGACCCTGGTGAGGATGACAAGCACGCAGATGAGCTTCCCTGAGACGGTTTCTGACAGTTTGTGCAGAAACTCTTCGGTTGTGCAAACACACAGTTTCATCAGCTGTCCGGGTGGCTGGTCTCAGACAATCCTGCAGGAGAAGAAGCCAGATGTGGAGGTGCTGGGCTGGCATGGTTACATGTGGTCTGCGGTTGTGAGGCAGGTTGGATGTACTGCATTCCAAATTCTCTAAAACGACGTTGGAGGCAGTTTATGGTATAGCAATTAACATTCAATTCTCTGGCTACAGCTCTGGTGGACATTCTTGCGGTCAGCATGTCAATTGCACGCTCCCTCAAAACATGAGACATCTGTGGCATTGTGTTGTGTGACAAAACTGCACATTTGAGAGTGGCCTTTTATTGTCCCAAACACCTGTGTAATGATCATGCTGTTTAATCAGATTCTTGATATACCAGTCCTGTCAGGTGGATGGATTATCTTTGCAAATGAGAAATACTCACTAACAGGGATGTAAACAAATTTGTGCACCATTTGAGAGAAAACCTTTTTGTGCATATGGAGCATTTCTGGGATTTTATTTCAGCTCATGAAACATGGGACCAACACTTTACATGTTGCATTTATATTTTTGTTCATTGTAATTTATTATGTGATTTGTTAAGAACTAATTTCGGCTTGCCTAAAAAAAGTGGGTGAATACTTATGCAACTACTATATTGTAGTTATTTAATTGTTATTAATTTGTACAATTTGAAGAATTTTCTTTTCACTTTGACATTATGGAGAATTTTGTGTAGATCAATGACAAAAAAAAAAAAAACTCTATTTCAATCCCACTTTTTTAAAGCAACAAAATTTGAGGTCAAGGGGATGTAGACTTTCTATAGGCACTCTATAGGCACTTGCCTTTGGAAAGTATTCAGACCCCTTGACTTTTTCCACATTTTGTTACATTACAGCCTTATTCTAAAATTGATACAATTATTTTTTTCCCTCA
Source organism: Oncorhynchus tshawytscha (assembly GCF_018296145.1). Taxonomy (NCBI): domain Eukaryota; kingdom Metazoa; phylum Chordata; class Actinopteri; order Salmoniformes; family Salmonidae; genus Oncorhynchus; species Oncorhynchus tshawytscha. The sequence goes on from NC_056438.1 coordinate 29,217,966, forward strand.
TCAATCTACACACAATACCACATTATGACAAAGCAAAAATACATTTTTGCAAATGTATTACAAATAAGAAACTGAAAAATCACATTTATATAAGTATTCAGACCCTTCACTCAGTACTTTGATGAAGTACCTTTGGCAGCGATTACACCATCGAGTCTTCTTGGGTATGACGCTACAAGCTTGGCACACCTGTATTTGGAGAGTTTCTCCCATTCTTCTCTGCAGATCCTCTCAAGCTCTGTCAGTTTGGATGGGGAGCGTTGCTGCACAGCTATTTTCAGGTCTCTCCAGAGATGTTCGATCAGATTCAAGTCCGGGCTCTGGCTGGGCCACTCAAGGACATTCAGTGCGTCCTGCGTTGCCTTGGCTGTGTGCTTAGGGTCATTGTCCTGTTGGAAGGTGAACCTTCGGCCCAGTCTGTGGTCCTGAGCGCTCTGGAGCAGGTTTTAATCAAGGATCTCTCTGTACTTTGCTCTGTTCATCTTTGCCTCGATCCTGACTAGTCTCCTAGTCCCTGTCGCTGAAAAACATCCTCACAGCATGATGCTGTTGCCACCACCATGCTTCACCGTAGAGATGGTGCCAGGTTTCCTCCAGACGTGACGATTAGCATTCAGGGCAAAGAGTTCAATCTTGGTTTCATCAGACCAGAGAACCTGTTTTTTCATGGTCTGTGAGTCTTTAGGTGCATTTTTGGCAAACTCCAAGTGGGCTGTCATGTGCCTTTTACTGAGGAGTGGCTTCTGTCTGGCCACTCTACCATAAAGGCCTGATTGGTGGAGTACTGCAGAGATGGTTGTCCTTCTGGACGTTTTCCCATCTCCACAGAGAAACTCTAGAGCTCTGTCAGAGTTACCATCCGGTTCTTGGTCACCTCCCTGACCAAGGCCCTTCTCCCCCGAAATCTCAGTTTGGCCAGGAGGCCAGCTCTAGTAAGAGCCTTGGTGGTTTCAAACTTCTTCCATTTAAGAATGATGGAGGCCTTTGTGTTTTTGGGGACCTTCAATGATGCAGAAATGTTTTGGTACCCTTCCCCAGATTTCGGAGCTCTACGGACAATTCCTTTGACCCCATGGCTTGGTTTTTGGTCTTACATGCACTGTCAGCTGTTGGACCTTATATAGACAAGTGTGTGCCTTTCCAAATCATGTCCAATCAATTGAATTTACCACAGGTGAACTCCAATCATGTTGCAGAAACATCTTAAGCATGATCAATGGAAACAGGATGCACCTGAGCTCGATTTCGAGTCTGAATACTTATGTAAATAAGCTATTTCAGTTTATTTTTAATACGTTTGCAAACATTTCTAAAAAGCTGTTTTTGCTTTGTCATTATGGGGTATTGTGTGTAGATTGATGAAGATTACATTTTATTTAATCCATTTTAGAATAAGGCTGTAACATAACAAAATGTGGAAAAAGTCAAGCGGTCTGAATACTTTCCAAGTATTGTAGTGTGTAGGTTAAATTCTACTGCTAAATCAATTGGACAAATGTGACAGTTTGCCAATGGGGTTGTTATGTTACTTGTTTTGTTACAGAGACGTTTATGACTATGGGGTGGAGGGGCGGGATCTACTGTCTTTGAAATGGCTATCTAAAGACAACATACATTTTCACTATTTATGAACAATTCCTTCTGTACAGTGACTGCATAATTTCAGGGGATATCATAACAATGTGTCTTGCACTGTCATTGCTTCATGTTCTTTTTAGTGAGATATTGAGAGAAATATTTGCCAAAATGCTCAAATTCGCAACCATGAATTAATACAACGGGCGTGGCAACATTGTCTATTATTTTGTCCCAACATAAGAAACCCTGTAATTTTGTGAAAATCCATGGTCAATTTTGCTTAAGTCAAATGTGCTAGAATATACTGAGTGTACAAAACGTCAGGAACACATGCTCTTTCTATGACAGACTGACCAGTTGAATCCAGGTGAAAGCTATGATCCCTTATTGATGTCACTTGTTAAATTCACTTCAATCAGTGTAGATGAAGCGGGGAGACAGGTTAATTAAGGAAGGATTTTTAAGCCTTGAGTCATGGATCGTGTATGTGTGCCATTCAGAGGGTGAATGGGCAAGACAAATATGCAAGTGCCTTTCAATGGGGTATGGTAGTAGGTGCCAGGCGCACCGGTTTGTGTGTTAAGAACTGCAACCTGATGGGTTTTTCCATGCTCAACAGTTTCCTCTTGTGTATCAAGAATGGTCCATCACCCAAAGGACATCCAGCCAACATGACACAACTCTGGAAGCATTAGAGTCAACATAGACCAGCATCCCTGTGGAACGCTTGACACCTTGAAGAGTCTATGACTCAACAAATTGAGGCTGTTCTGAGGGCAAAAGGGGGCGCAACTCCAATATTAGGGAGGTGTATATTCAATTACAAATAACTTAATTGATTGGATTCTAATGGATGAATTGATTTGATTGGGTGCAGCCCCAGTTGCACATCTCAACAACATTTTCAGCATGGTCAAAAATGATATAACCAATAGCCTATAATAAAATGGTGTTATAGAGTGGAAATATTTGGCATCGTGGATATGGATAGAAATGGCTCAATTCCGTTGTCCATCTATTTCAAATACATGTTGCTGTCCAGATAAACAATAATGTCCCCTGTTGTGGTAAGTATTGCTTTAAGAGGCTTGTATCTGTCCACGCGACGCAGTTTACACACAAGCAGCAAGGTCCCACATCCTGGTACTTTTCACCGTTGTCAAGGCAGCGATAGAGAGAAAGGCTGGCTCGCGGAAAGTATCTGCAGTGTCCTGACAGTATATCTGTCCAAACGTTAACAAACTGTCCCGGAAAGTTAGGTGTAACTACCAGGTAATGCATATGCATGTTTTTTTTTCCACACGTTTCCAAACATCCTGCTCTTTCACCGCTGGCTTGGGTTTTATGCTTTTCGATTCATTTCGACAAGGAACACACACGCAGACAGGCGCCAGTCCGTGTGGACAGGGGAGGAGGAAGATATTGTCCATTGTACGCTGGTAGAGACAGCGCTGGTAACGGCATGAATATCACCAAATTTGTCCAATCTTCCGGACGCTTTTCTTTGGAATTGGTGGCGATACTTGGACACTCGTCAGCACACTGCGTTTGGTATGCACATGAGAATAAATAAAGAATGAAAAACGGCACACGACAGACATATTTTGTGATAGACGAGGGACATGACTTAAAGAGACAGTGCCATTTTTCTCTTCCTGGTTGTAGTGCATGCTGCTAGGAACACAGCCTGCATTTTGGAAGCGTTTCAGATTTCATTTGCCAAAGATCATGTTGTCTTCAAAGAAAATGTGTTTTGCAACACTGTCTCCTTTAGGTTGCATGGAGGCTACTCTGAAAATCTGTCCTATGGTAGAACAAATCAATAAAAATGTTCACAGATAGCTCAGAGCTGTTAGTATAGTAAATATGTTCTCCAAGTTGGTTGTTGAACATTGCTAGACAGCCATTTTCTAGTCTTGCCATAGATTTTTAAGCCCAAACTGTATGTAGGTCACTCAGGAACATTCAATGTTGACTTGGTTAGCAACTCCAGTGTATATTTGGTCTTGTGTTTTAGGTTATTGTCCTGCTGAAAGGTGAATTTGTCTCCCAGTGTCTGTTGGAAAGCCGACTGAACCATGTTTACTTCTAGGATTTTGCCTGTGCTTAGCTCTATTCCGTTTCTTTTTATCATTAAAAAATTCCCTAGTTCTTGCCGATGATAAGCATACCCATAACAGGATGCAGCCACCACCACGCTTGAGAATATGAAGAGTGGTACTCAGTGTTATTGGGTTTGCCTCAAACATAATGCTTTTCTATTCAGGACATAAAGTCAATTTCTTTGCCACATTTTTTGCAGTCTTTAGTGCCTTATTGCAAACAGGATGCATGTTTTGGAATATTTGTATTAGGTACAGGCTTCCTTCGTTTCACTGTCGTTGAGAATAGCATGAGTATTATAGAGTAACTACAATGTTGTTGATCCATCCTCAGTTTTCTCCTATCACAGCCATTAAACTCTGTAAAGGTGTTAAAGTCACCATTGGCCACCATTGGTGAAATCCCAGAGTCGGTTTCCTTCCTCTCCAGCAACTGAGTTAGGAAGGACCAGTGGTGGTAAAAGTGAAAGTCACCTAGTAAAAGTAGGACAGTATTTGGGTTTTAAATATACTTAAGTATCAAAAGTAAATGTAATTGCTAAAATATACTTAAGGTTCAAAAGTATAAGTATAAATCATTTCACATTCCGTATATTAAGACAACACGGATAGCCAGGGCCACGCTCCCACACACAGACATCTATTTACAAACAAAGCATTTGGGTTTATTGAGTCTACCAGATCAGAGGCTGTAGGAATGACCAGGGATGTTCTCTTGATAAGTGTGTGAATTGGACCATTTTCTTGTCCTGTTAAGCAATTACAATGTACTTTTGGGTATCAGGGAAAATGTATGGAGTAAAAAGTACATTATTTTCTTTAGGAATGTAGTGAAGTAAAAGTTGTCAAAAATATAAATAGTGAAGTACAGATACCCCCCAAAAAACGAAAGTACTTTACACCACCGGGAAGGACGTCTGTGGTTGAATCTGGGTTTGAAATTCACTGCTCAACTGAGGGACATTACAGATAATTGTATGTGTGGGGTTCAGAGCTGATGTAGTCATTCAAAAATCATGTTAAACACTATTATTGCACACAGGGTGAGTCCATGCAACTTATTGTGTGACTTGTTAAGCACATTTCTACTCCTGAACTTATTTAGACTAGCAATAACAAAGGGGTTAAATACTTACTGTTTCTAGACATTTCAGCTTTCCACTTTTAAAGAATTTAAACATAATTCCACTTTGACATTATGGGGTATTGTGTGTAGGCCGGTGACACAAAATCTTAAATGAACCATTTTTAAATTCAAGCTGTAACACAACAAAATGTGAAAAAAGTCATTGGGTGTGAATATTTTCTGAAGGCACTGTAAATGGGGTTTTGCAAACACTGATGATATGTGTCTTGAAGAAGTACCTTTCATTTTTTGTTTTATCAACTACCCAACAAACTATTTCAAGAAGTGATAAGTCAGCTAACAATCCAATCGCAAGCCCTGTTATGATTCATATCTGAATGTGCCCTTCAGTTGTTTATTCACGCGTTGTTTATTTTCATACTTTTAGGACTTTACCATCTGGCGTCTGTTAATGTCCAGATGTGGCAGGTGACCACCCGAGATGGGAGATGGACATAACAAGACCTATAGGATGCTACTCAATAGCTAAAGGCTGACGATATCCAGATCTGGAGGACATCGGACGATAAATAGTAGGATGAGTGAGGATTCCGTTGCCAGCACAGTTTGGTGAAGAGTAGGAACGGTGTACCAAGCAGCAACACGACCATCATGCCAACCACCCAGGGAACCGGAGGGGCTGGCAGCCCACGGGTTCAGCGTTACCGTCCGGCCTCGGAGTTTGACAACGCCACCCTCGCCCAGAAGAGAGAGTACTGGAGGACTAAGAAACGAGAGCAGAGGGCTAAGTTGTCAGAGGTCAAGAAGGAGAGGTCAAAAGCAACAAACAGAGGAAGTAAATCCTTGGACAGTAATGCAGTCCATAAAACCATAACCTCAATGGGGTTGAATTCTGGTGCCTCTTGTTCAATAGCAGGGTCTGCCCCCCCTTTGTTGAATAGTGATGGTTCCTACCAAACTTATGTCGGCGGTGCACCTGTAGTCTTATTGAAGGGAAAGGGCTCTGCTGTCTCCTATAATCAGAACCATAGTGTCGAGGAAGGGGGCCAAAACTATTCCTCAGCAAACCAAAAGGAGAGTTGGTTCCAGAGGATAAAACTCAACAAAGTCTTGCCTCAGTTCCCAATGTCCAGTGCAGGCCCAGGAAAAGGTGCAATGGTCTGCAAGATGGCAGTGAACAGTTATCCAACAGGGGGCGCTGTGATTGGACCAGTTACCTCAGCCAAACCCAATGGAGTGCTTCTCAACAGTGGCTCCTTTGTGCCTCCGGTAAGAGTGGCGGTGAGAGCCTCAGGCTCTGCACCTCGCCAACCACAGAGCGGAATGACTATTCTCAATGGCAGCTCTCCTGTAGTGTCATCTGAGCAGCATCTGAACACCCAGAGTGTATCAAGGCCCGATGCAATGACAAAGACGCAAGTTACAGTGTCTGTTCAGCCTAGATCGCTAACCACTAACATTACCACAGGGATGGCCATCGTGACCACTCAATCTGCCCCTATGCTCGCTCACAAACCAGGGGTTAGGCCTAGAGGGATGAAAGTAACACCGCTAGGCGGGAAAAAGAGTGCAGTGGTCGCGGCCCAAGAAGTTAGAAGCATCAACGACACATCAGCTACACTGGAGACTGAGGAGGAGCGAGCCGCCAAGCGCAGAGAGAATTGGCGCATCAAGAAAAGAGAACAGCGAGCGAAGCAAGCCGCTAGGTTAAGCAAGGCCAGCAAAAGAATCACTAACATGGAGGTATCGTTGCAGAAAGTAGAACTGTTACCAAACGTGGACGTTGAACGTCCCCAGTCCGCTTTGAGTGGACAGGGCCAGAGGCAGTGTGTTAGTAGGGTCAGTGCCCCGTTCATCTCAGCCGGACGGCTGCTGAAGAACGCCAGAGCAGTGGCTAGCTTTGCTGTCAAAAGGGAGTCTGACGATTCAATCCTGGCTAAGCTAACCACAGTCGACGCTAATGAACAGACCGTTCAGCTAAGAGCAGAGAATCTGCAGGAGGCTAAAGCAACAATGCAGACTGGTATCATCACATCTAATATCATTGGTTATAAACCAGCAGGGGAACCAAGCAGAAGGCTCCCTGGTCCAGTGCAGTTTGCCAACGTTAACCGAGTTATGGTCCGTTGTAGGACTCCGAGACAGAGGTTCATTGAAACCCAAAGGAATTTCCTGGGTCAGAGAAAGATGAGGAAGTCCCCCTATCATGCCAAAGCCTTAACAACCTACAACGCACCACGAGATGACTCAAAGGAGACCCCTGAGCAGAGGGCGGCCCAGATGCGGGAATACTGGCGCGTCAAGAAACGGGAGCAGCGAGCCAAGCTTTCTGGCGAAGTCCGAGCTAAGATGAAGGAGAGGGATGCTCTGATGCAAAGAGTCAAGCGTTACCAGAGCATCCTGGAGGATATGAGGAAGGACAGAGCAGCGGGCTGCAACACGCTGCCACAACCAACAGAAAATAGGCCTACTCACACCAGCGCCTCAGAGATCATTGGAGGTTTCATCATGGAGGATGGCACAGTGACCAATAATATTCCTCAAATTGATCTCACTACAGAAGCAAAAGAGACTGGGGATGAAATTGGTAACAGTAGTGGGATGCCTGTTAATAATTTATTTACCAACACACACCGCCAACACCAACTGCTTCCCAAACCTACTGGTGATGCCTTTAGTAATGTGGTGTTAAGTCATCAAACACAGGACAACCCACCACCTCCTCTAATCCGTTCTGCTCAGTTTCAAGTCTCTTGTCCTCCCGTCGGCCTGTCGATCATGAATCCTCCCAGGTTGGTTTCAATCAGACCGAGGACTGAATTTCGCAGCACACCGAAAAACCTCTTGAATTTACACACAGTCTTCCAGCCCCAGAGTCATATCACCCTCACACACCCTCAAAACATCCAAAACACCTTTCCTGGTGTGCCTACAGCAATGCCAAAGCCGGCTAGCTGTGTCATGCAGATGGCTGTCAAAGCTTCTACAGCATCAGCAGTGCTTAACTTGGACCCAAAGCTAACAGAGGAGGAAAGTATGGCTAAGAAGAGGGAGTACTGGAGGGTAAAGAAACGAGAGCAGAGGGCGGCCCGCGCCATCCGCCTAAGGCAAGGAGTTCAAGCTCGGGGAAATGCTGCCTCACAGAAGAGGCGGAACCAAAGGTTAGCGCGATTAGCCAATCCCAATGTCAACACCTCTGTCAGCCACACACACACTATCAAGCCTCTCTCAAACACCAGTCTGCCCATGCCTCCACAGGGAAACCAAATAAAAAAAGAAAGAGAATCAATCTCAACACATGCTCCATGTCCTCCACTGGAACAACCCCTCTGTGTTGATATCAAACTGTCCCAGTCTCCACCACATCCAGAGCCACCAGACCTAGCCTTGAGTGCTGACAGCCAGGCCACCACTCTCCTGGCAGTGGCCTCTATGAAGAAGCTTCTGGAGGAATCTCTCAGCACTGTGGCTGACTGTAAAACGGAACAGCCTGACTGTATTACAGGACAGCTGCCTTGTAAAAGTGAACCCCAGGCTTGTTCCTCCGAGGAGAATGCCGTCCAGATTGAGGTCAAGCCAAATCTACCTCTGCTCACCATGGAAGACGAGGAGAAAGCCTCCATATCTGGTGACCTATTGTTGGAGGTCAAAGGGTGGCAGGTGGATGCTGACGCCCCGCCACCATGTCAGATTCGTCCACTGAGTCCTCATCCTAAGGACTCTCCCCTATCCAGTCCTTGTGCTAACACCCTCTCTTTCTCAGCTTCCCCTCTCAATCGGTCCGAACCCCCCTCTCACACACCCACACAATCTTGCTCCCACAAGGCAGCTTCCGGAGAACCACCCCTCCCTGTCCCTCGTAGAGCCCAGAGGTTGCGTGCCAAAAAAGCAGGCCACCACCACTGCTGCTCCCCAGAACCTCCGAAGCTACATCACCAGCCACCACAACAACAACCACCTTGCCAACTTCAAAATCAACACCAGCGTCAGCAACATCAAAAACACCCCCAACAACAGCAGCAGCGCCAGCAACATCACCACGCCCCGGCGGTGACAGACCAGAATGTGACTCTGCAGAAGAAGAGGGAGTACTGGAGGATGATGAAGAGGCAGCAGAGAGCCAGGAAGGCTCGGCAGGGAGGAGGGGGGCTGAGGCAGGGGGACTACAGCAGACGACTAGCCCTCAAAGCAGCACAGGTGGGTGGATATAATTTGTAATCCATGCTATTAGATTTCATCATAGTGCAGATTTCATGACTCACATGGTAGGCCAATACCTATCATTTCAATTTAATTTGAGGTAAAAGTACATTTTGTGGTTATGTTAATTGGAATGTGGAACTATTATGTCTTTTTCAATGCAATACTGTACACAAGGCCACTGTCCAGTCTAACTGAAAAGCCACGAATCTCTCTCTGGCATTTGACACAAGCAGCGAAAATAGAGGGAGAGGGGGAGGAGGTGTATGGATTCTGAGAACTGAACATAAACAAACATAAACAAGTAAATGTTTGTAAAGATAAACAAATTGATCAAATAACCCTGGTTCTAAATGATATATTGAGACATAAAACGAATGTAAAGCTGTCCATTGATTGTGTTGTTGTCTTTTAGGCTCCGAATCTCCATATTGTCAAGACTCCGACACAGAGGCCAGTGCAGAGAGGCGGGAGCTTCAGTCTACAAGCCGCACCATTGCTCAAACCCCAGCCCTCCCCCCTTCTCCAGCCTATATCTCCCCCTGACTCTGGACCTCAGGCAAGCCTCAGCATGGTCACCAACATCCCTACACTTCTGGTTGTGAGCCCCACCACCTCCAACATGGGACAGCCATCTGATACACTACAGCTTAGACCTCCGGTCAACTGTACCAGTATTTCCAATTCATCCATTGGCCACACAGGGTCCCCCCAGACATCTCACAGCTTCAGTACCGCATTTCTCCCTGTAGGAGGCGGTGTCACTGTCCCTCCATTGGGTGAGGGGAAGAAAGGCGGGCTGCTATTGGTGGAGAGCCAACAGGAAGCGGCCCCGGGGTCCAGCCCTGACTCGCCACGTGTTAGAAAATGGCGATTGCAAGTGCAGGAAATCTCAGACGCAGACGCCTCACCCATCGCTACTCTCACACCTCCGCCCAACCCTCTGACTAGCATCAAGCTCTTACCAATTCATCCTCCCAGTCAAACGTCCATGTTCACACCAACACAGACTCCTTTCAAATGTCAAGGTGCTCAGATTCCTCAAAGTGGGAATTTACAAAATGTAGGATTGCCTACAATGCAGGGGCTCACCAGAAGCCCCATCTACATAAGCTCCATGGGTCCGCCCAAGCCAGTGCCGGGGGAGTCTGAAGAGGAGACTCTGAGGAAGAAGAGGGAGTACTGGAGAGTGAAGAAGAAGGAACAGAGAGCTAGGAAGGCCATGAGGGACAGGGAGCTGACTGAGAAGAGGGCTTCGGTCAACTGGAGGCCCATCCTCCCCAGCAGTCAGCCTCAACACCTGCTGCAGGGGCTGGATACACAGGTAATTTTTTTACAATGGGGAATGTTTCAAAGAAAACACCATATCATATTTTAAGTCCGAACTATATGGTAAAGCAGGCATTGGTACCAAGGGGTGAGGATTCAGCCTTGGGTAACTTTGGTTCCCCTTGGCAGTTAATTTCCATTAGGGCTGACCGTCATTTTTCTCAACCAAAGGAACAGGATCCTGAGCAGTGGGTCAACACCTCGGAGGACTCTGAACTACATCTAAGGTGAGAGAGTCGTTTTCAGGATCCCTCTGACGTTTCTCTTATCTCAATGTGTATGTTGGTAGTAACCAGTACTGTGGTGTCTTTTTCCATAGTACTTCCACAGAGACAGACATGGGCTTCTTTCCTGACCAAAGCCATACGGAACCTATAGAAGGTAATACATTTGAAATGTATAGATGCCTCAAACTCAACTCTGGTCCTCGAAGCCAGTTCCACTGCGTTGTTTTGATTGTTCCCCTCTAATCAGGGACTGCTTTAGACCTGGGACACCGGGTGGGTGCAATGAATTATCAGGTAGAACAGAAAACCAGAAGACTCCGGACCTCATAGGGTCAGAGTGAATACCCCTGTTATAGATCTATTAGGCGTAAATCTAGCTACAGCTATAGGCTTTTCTTAGAGTAATCTTGTTGCAAATTAGCCCAAATATTTGTATATATATTTTCAGCCCTTGGCTAGTAGAATGTTTTCATGGGCTACTGTGACTGGCTAGTGCCCAAAAACTGTGGACGGGCAGTTTTACTATGTTGAACTCGGTTCGGCTTTCAACTTACTCACCAAAGCTGTAATAGTAGAATGCACAAGGTGCAATTTCGAAATTGGGTAGTGCATCATCAGTTTCTCTTGTTGTCATGTCAGTCATTGCATACTGTAGAGAGCTATGTTCCCCAATGCTAGAAGGGGGGCATGGTTGAAAAAGTTTGGGAACCCCTGTCTTACAATACCACTCTCTTGCCCCCCCCCCCCAGAGGAATCAGAGCTCCTTTTCCCAGACGGTGATCATAACGACAACTACAACGGCCCCATCTCAGATGCTGTATGGAGGAACTGCTACCTCATGGACTACGACCCCCTGAACCAGCTGCTGGTGTGCATGGTGTGCGGGGAGCTCCAGTACTCCCACAGCCTGGAGGGGGTGAGGGCCCACATTGAGGAGGCCCACCCGGACACCCTGAGCCTGGTGCCCCCGGAGCGCCGGCACATCCTGGAGGCCTGGGACGAGCAGGTGTCCAGGAGAGAACTTTTCTTCACCAGCCAGCTGCAGCAGCACAGTGGTGGGATGGGAGGTAATAAGGACCTATTACATATTAGAGGGCACAGAGTTCTTCCTGGTAAAGAAAGTCTCCGGTCCCTTGCAATGGGGACATTTGGGATTGAGAGTTTCTGACATATCTATCCATGTACATTTTGTTTCAGGGGACAGTGCCAACCTCCCAGCAGAAGTAGAAGTAATGGTTGATACAGAGGACTCGTCATACCTGAAGAACAGCAAGAGCTCCAAAACCACCAACAGACTCTGAGAGCTAAGGTGAGCATTTGAGCCTTCTTAAACAGTACATTGAACTGACACCATCCATGTCTAAATATCACCACGTTCACCACAGCTCTGTGTACCAAGGGGGGGGGGGGTATTCTTATCTGTAAGAACACATTTTCATGAAACATATTTCTGACATTGCACATATTTTCTTGACATACACCTACTTATGTGTCTTGATTTGCAGAAGAAGCACAAATCACTAAATGCCAGACAGCGTAAAAACAACATTGTTCAGAAGTAGAGGAGGAAAAGAAAAACGTTACTGCTGGTTTCTTTTAATGTCTGTTTATTTATTTTTAGAGCAGTTCACCTCTACAAAAGTTAAACTAAACTTGAACTGCATACATAGGTGACATTGAACCACAAGAGACGAGCTTTACCTCATTAACTTTGGGATACACACACACTCGCTGTTTTTGAAAGCGCAGTTTTGTAGCGATTGTCATTCTCTACTACTACACCAAGTCTCCTATGATGAAGCAAACAGTTAATATTCATGTCGTCACTGGGTTCAATAATGTCATTGTGCTTTTTGAAACACACTTAAGCAGACAGGTGGGCTCTCCTAGTCAACTGAATGGGTTAACATCCCTGTTTTAATGCATCCATGACGAACAGGTCAGTTATGTTCTTCAATCTGATTGAATGACATGTCCTTGGTCTAACTCAATGTATCAGATATGATATGATGCAGGTTAAGGGCAAATCGCAGCCGTGTAAATTTGACTTGAGACCATTTGAAATTGTCTACGGGTGATTAGCTGTTTGATATTCGTCTGTACATACAGTACCAGTCAAAGGTTTGGACACACCTACTCATTCCAGGGTTTTTCTTTGTTTGTACTATTTTCTACATTGTATAATAATAGTGAAGGCATCAAAACTATGAAATAACACATATGGAATCATGTAGTAAATATAAAAAGGGTTTAACAAATCAAAATAGATTTTCTATTTTTAGATACTTCAAAGTAGCCAACTTTTGCCTTTGCACACTGTTGGCATTCTCTCAACCAGCTTCATGAGCACTTGTTGGCTGCTTTTCCTTCACTCTGTGGTCCAACTCATCCCAAACCATCTCAGTTGGGTTGAGGTCGGGTGATTGTGGAGGCCAGGTCATCTGATGCAGCACTCTCCTTCTTGGTCAAATAGCCCTTACACAGCCTGGAGGTGTGTTGGGTCATTGTCCTGTTGAAAAATAAATGATAGTCCCACTAAGCGCAAACCAGATGGGATGGTGTATCGTTGCAGAATGCTGTGGTAGCCATGCTGGTTAAGTGTGCCTTGAATTCTAAATAAATCACAGACAGTGTCACCAGCAAAGCACCATCGCACCTCCATGCTTCACGGTGGGAACCACACACTCGGAGATCATCTGTTACACTACTCTGCGTCTCACAAAGCAGTTGGAACCAAAAATCTCAAAATTAGACTCAACAGACCAAACGACAGATTATCACCAGTGTAATGTCCATTGCTCGTGTTTCTTAGTAGTGGTTTCTTTGCAGCAATTCGACCACGAAGGCCTGATTCATGCAGTCTCCTCTGAACAGTTGATGTTGAGATGTGTCTGTTACTTGAACTCTGTGAAGCATTTATTTGGGCTGCCATTTCTGGGGCTGGTAACTCTAATGAACTTATCCTCTGCAGCAGTGGTAACTCTGGGTCTTCCTTTCCTGTGGCGGTCCTCATGAGTGCCAGTTTCATCATAGCGCTTGATGGTTTTTGCGACTGCACTTGAAGAAACTTTCAAACTTCTTGAAATGTTCCAAATTGACTGACCTTCATGTCTTAAAGTAATGATGGCTGTTCTTGCCATAATTTGGACTTGGTCTTTTACCAAATAGGTCTATCTTCTGTATACCACCCCTACCTTGTCACAACACAACTGATTGGCTCAAACGCATTAAGGAATGAAATTCCACAAATTAACTTTTAACAAGGCACACCTGTTAATTGAAATCCATTCCAGGTGACTACCTCATGAAGCTGGTGGAGAGAATGCCAACAGTGTGCAAAGCTGTCATCAAGACACAGGGTGGCTACTTTTAAGAATATAAAATATAAAATCTATTTTGATTTGTTTAACACCTTTTTGGTTACTACATGATTCCATATATGTTTTGACGTATTCACTATTGTTCTACAATGTAGAAAATAGTAAAAAATAAAGAAAAACCTTGGAATGAGTAGGCGTATCCAAACTTTTGACATTTTATAATTTCATTTTATATTTTTTCACAATTCCTATCAGTTTTGTTATTCAGATCCAAGGGATGTCCTTGCATGGGGTTATTTTAAATATTCCGTAAAAAGTTGATTTTTTTTCGGTCCCACTTTAAAACGGAGAGCAACTTATAAAGCAGGGTCCTCCAACTGGCGTCATGCCAGTTTGGTTTTATTTGCCCCCCAAGTTCTCTGAGCCAAAAAATAAGACTGTAAACACCAGCAAATCAGCTCTGGGATTTTAATTTTGGAGATCTGTTCCAAAGTATTCCCAAGCAGAAGAGAGATGCGATCGTATACAAATGTGAACAAGGTTCAAGTCATCTTTAAGCGTATGTGACACTCTATGAACGGTGTACAAACAGTGCATGTCGTCACATTTGGCAATTTACCCTACAGTGGGAATTGTCACCCTTTGGACAGTATGACATACGCGTATTGATGATTTGTGAAGCATTTATTTAGTGCTTATGAAGCCTTTGTGTATGCAATACAGGTTGCACTTCGTTCAAAGTGGGACCAATTTTTCTAGATATTAATGCACCATACTTTACAACACTGAATCTTCAAAATACTTGTGACTTTTTAAAAAAAAAACTGTTTTCGTATAACATTTTTCTGAAATGTAAAAGAATTCTTCCTTTAAGAACATTTAAGTTTTTGTAATGGTGATTTGACACATGTATGCCCACACTGTAAATACAACATTTATGTTTAAAGGGGTGGTTAAATGTCAATACCCTTAATGTATTATTTGATTTCCTATGAAAATAAACCTAACCCTTTATGGTTAGTGGTACTCATACTGCTTCTGATTTTGTTAATATTTACTTGTCTCTATACATACTGTGTACATATAACTCTTTCAATGTATTTATTTGGTCTGAACAATCAGTCAGTGACACATGACTATTTCATTTGTATTTAATATCTTTGATTAAACCATCAACAAATCAGCATTTTTTTCCCCCAGTCAAAATTACGATCCAATGGCCTGCTGCTTGGATGTGGAGTGTTGAACATGTATATACGTATAGGAAGTATCAGAAATCATGTGGAAGAGATTTATTTGCAGTGTTTTTGGTTCACCAATATGCTGAAAATAAATGTCCAAGAGCACAGTCTGAAAATGCATTGAAAACAGAAAGTACTGTGAACTTTTTCTTGTACAGCTGTGACGAACTTTAAAATGTACAGGGGACACTGACCTTGCTGTACTATTTACCTGTTGAGAATGTACCACTTTCAATTGGTTCCTACCTTGTTTGTTTAAAAGGGAATGTTCAAATGCCTTTTTAATTTTTTTTTTTAGGTACTAATAAACCCTTTTGGTAACTTTTTTAAAGTGGTTCTATGATTTAATGGGGGGTAGGTGTTATCAAGTAAGGTGGGCTGGGAGAGGCCTGTGAAACAACTTGTTTGATATGTTACCATCCATCTTACATGCCATACAAAAGAAACGTCTATAGAAATAAATTCATTTATTGTTTTGTGTTGATTTGAGCATGTCTTGACACGGTGCAAATTCAAAGTTCCTTCAAGAGTCTTATCAAAGGCATTCTAACAGAAACATCAAATGAGTTGAGGGCATCGGGTTACAGCCGTACATATTATCTACAGTATTTTCTCAATAGCTAACTTAAGCTTGGTTTCTTGAAAGATCCTAAATGAGTTGACTATAGGTGGGTACATTATAATTAGGTATTAAACCCACTTTAACTTGAAGACATCCTATGATTACCAGATGTTATGATGAGGGCCAGAAGTGACCTGACAAGAAGAACTCCCGTGTTCTGACAAATGCGCTGTGACAGAAAGCTAGCTCTCCGGGTAATCTCTGGTAGTGAAGTGAGCTGTATCATAGTCCTGTCACTGCTTCACTCCCTGGCTACGCTGATGCTCCTCCTCCACGACAATATCCGTCTCTGCCTCCTCTTCGCCCTCCTCCCTGTACCCGGGTCCTGGGTCTGCCACTCCCTGGAGCTCCCTGGGGCCGGCCTCCAGGCGGAACAGGGTAGGGACGCGGCCCAGGGTGGGGTTGGTCTCCTGCAGGCCTGAGATCCATTGGTTCAGGGTGGCCTGATCCCCCTGGCTCGTCATACACATGGCGAACACCGGCCCTTCGTCCACTGCAGAAAACAAGACGTATATCCTTTATCACTTTACTGCACGCCCCTGCAACCTCAAAGTCCCGTACAGATTCCTACAGCTGTGCCCAGCATCACTTTAATTGGCGAGATATCTAAAGCTTTGCCGAATTGAACTGATGAGGTCCTAGGTGTTATCATCTTACCGTCTTCCACATCGAAGCTGTCGTCGTCCCCCATGTCCCGGTCCAAGTCCAGGTCCAGCTGGAGAGGGTAGTCGAAACACCTCTCAGGGTCATAAGAATCCTCCACCTGACCGGGTGAAAACAAATCAACTGTTACTGCTCAAGCAAAAACATAGAATAACACTATTGTAATAGTAAGGGACAGATACTACTGAGGCAATATTCATCATCAAAATGATGACATTGCAAATGCTACCGTTAAAATATACACCATTATTTACAAATAGACAATGTTATCATTCCTTTGGCTTTAACAGAGTTGCACAGGGTCTCCCACCTTCTCCTCGGGGGGCAGTGGGTCAGCCCTGAGTATGTAGTAGTAGACACAGATCTTCCTCAGCCACAGGGGGAAGGGGCCCTCCACAAACACAGGCCTGTTGGGGTTATGTTTAGCCAGCAGCTCCATCTGGTCTGGGCTCTGGATCCCTAACACAGGGGGAAAGGGCAGAGAGGTAGGAATTAACATTGAGAAGACAGAAACAACATTTATCATATGTTTGCATCCCCCAATACAGTGGTGTCAAACTTATTCCAATTCATAACTGCTCCCTAGGCGCTGAAGACGTGGATGTCGATTAAGGCAGCCCCCCCCGCACCTCTGACTCAGGTGTTGGGTTAAATGCATTCAGTTGTACAACTGTACACCTTTCCCTCCGTGGAATGAGTTTGACACATGCCCTAATACCATTGATCTATTCAATTGATCATTGCTGACCTAAATATTTTCTGACCACAAAATACGAGCTATATCAACTGAAAACCCTTCAACTATAGAGTGAGAAAACCTTGGATTCGGATCGGAGTTTGTATGTAAAAGGAGAGGGAACTTTGATTATCTACCTACGACGTGTGGGAAGGTGATCTCCTCTCCGGACTCAGAGATGTCGGTGCAGGGCATCTGGTAGACGGTGACCTTAGCATCCAGGTCGTTGGCGATGCGGTTGAGACTGAGCCGGGCCAGATCTACAGGATCCTCGGGGAGCTGCAGGGGGACGGGGAAGGGGTTGGCGTGCTTGAACTTGGGGAACCAGTACATGATGCGCTGGTACTTCCTCATCGGGTGGCTCTTGTCCCCGAAGATCTGGACGATCAGGACCTTACTTTCAACATTTGGCATGATACCTGATGACACAACAAAATTAATGTATGACAAAAAGGGGTCTGTCAACAAAAAGACACTAGCTCCTTATTTTAATGGTTTAAAAAGACACTGTTCTGAAAAACAATTGTTGGCCCAATCTCTCACTCACACGTCCCCTCCCCACCCACCATAGTTCTCCATCTGTTCCAGCAGTTGCACCCCACACTCCTGCTGTCGGGGGTAGTGGTTGAACATGCGCTGGATAAAATTCCTGGGGACAAACACCTCCTTGGGAAAGACATCCAACAGCTTGTTGTAGACTGTAAGGTCCCGTTCCACACCAAACTCTGGCATCTTCTTCAAGGCAGCGTATATGAACTCTACGTGACCCCGACGCCGTATGTCCCTCTTACTGAATACATCCACCACTCTGTTGAAGGTAGCCTTAGTCTTGGCCTCCCTGGCCACCCTCTCAAACAGGTCATCGTGAGTGATCAGTGACTTGTCCTTCTTTATTCTATCCTCATGCTCTTCACCAGGGTCTGTGGGTACAGGCTGGCTCTTATAACATCCAGGGCTGCCATGGAAACGCCTGAGTGCCTGTTGATAACGAAGAAATACATTGACGAGGAGATACAAGCAGTCGACATAGTTCCAACAAAATGCATAAAAGGTTAACTTGATATTTTCGTCATCCTAACCCTACAATTGAGCATAATGATCATTATCAACTCAAAAACAGACTACCATGATGTGATTGACTGGGAAACTTCATAAAGGTTTCACCCCTTGGTCCCCTTGAGATTTTTTTGTGTGCATTGTTAACACTTCAAAGGGACTCAGAACCCTCAAAAATAGCCCCGAAGCGAACCAAACTGAGAGCATCTCGAACGTTCGGTTTGCTTGAATTTCGCGGTCCGGTTCCCTTTTTTTAGGTGCCACAAAAGAGTGCCACAAAAGAGAGAAAATGATGTTGTGCAGGGTTGCGGAAAAAAACGTGTGCCGTTTTTCGACATTGAAAAAAAAAAAGACAAAAAATGTGTGGTGTTTTTAGTGCAAGATTATTTGTTTGCAATATGTGATATTTTGTATAGACGATGAGAGCTTCATAAGCTGTTCATTAATTGTGGGGTTTGAATAAGGTGAGAGAAGACAACATACGCGGTGAGAATAATAACCGTACAACATCAATTCTAGCTCTTAAAGGCGCAGTAGCCTACATTGGGTGTACCATTTTCAATTAGAGCATTATTTCACCTGCAGTTATTCTTCTGCCATTCATTCTGTTACCAGTAATATTGACATGTTAATCTATCTTCTGATTGCATTTAGTTAAAAGATGAGACATAATTGTAATCTATTAGCTTCCAAAATGCAAGCAGGTAGCTGCCCGATAACACGTTCCGATGGAATAGCTTGTCCTGCACTTAGTAAAAACCTTCCTAAACATAGCAATGTGAATTCAAAAGAGGACTCGGACCACAAAATAGGTGAAGTGAACTGGCAAGAGTTGAGTTCCTCGTTTAAAGGCAAAGGCAGTGTGAATACAAAGTGACCGGAGATCCTTAGCTTCTTATTTTTCTTACCCGGGAGGTTTACTTTAAAGAGGACTATATTTGACCCCCTCCTCCTCCCCCTCGGGAGTGCCTTACCTGACCACATGTGTTGTGTGCTGTTATTTGGGACAGTGCTGTGGCTGGCTGAAGCAGGGCAGCATGCTGGACAGCTGCTCTGACAGAGGGGGCCAGGAACCCTACACTCTGGAGCCGTAGTAGACAGCGAGCACAGTTCATGGTACATGCATCATGTGGATCCTAAGAGAAAACAGTGACATGATGAATAAGATAAGCAGGTGGGACAAATAGCATATGTACACTATTATACATCTGCATCCGCATGATTATTGTTACAAATTGCAAGCACATACGTGCAGTCTGCTGATCAACCTCTGTGGTTTTGAGGGTTGCATGACACAATCATTTACAGTAAGAGACAACCGACATACTGTAACGCACTGTGGAACGCTAGTTAACTAAGTACTTATCTTCACGTTAGCTATAAGTGTTCAAGTTATCAACGTGTGTGTGAAAGAAGCCCGATACTTACACGGGGACGTGAAAGGGTGAGGTTAATCTCCTTTGTATCAAGTCTCCTTCAGACATGTCTCTCCATGGGCACCTCCATGTTGAAACCGCTGTGGTATAAAGGACCAGAGATATTACAGAATGCATGAGATAGGAATCCCATTTGGTAATGAATGGAGGAACGTATTAACACCCCACCCAGCAGACTGCCGACTAATCGCGTAATATATATATTTTTTAAATTCATCTTTATTTAACCAGGTAGGCTAGTTGAGAACAAGTTCTCATTTACAACTGGCCAAGATAAAGCAAAGCAGGTGCGACACAAACAACAACACAGAGTTACACATGGAATAAACAAACGTACAGTCAATAATACAATAGAAAAATACTATATCCAGTGTGTGCAAATGAGGTAGGATAAGGGAGGTAAGGCAATAATAGACAATAGCGGCGAAATAATTACAATATAGCAATTTAACACTGGAGTTATAGATGTGCAGAATAGTCAGGGTATGAGTCGAGAAACCTGCCTATTCTTCTTTAAAGTATATGATGTCATGATTCAAAAGCTATAAGATATTACAGAGAACACATCTCTCTCACATCTCGGAAAATATTTGTAATGTACTTTTTGAGCAAACGCCCAATTGACTCCCATTCACTTCTTGAAGGAGAGCCCTCATTGTCCCATAATCGCCCAGAATACAAGGTGGCACATTGACGACGCATGGGCAACGTACACAATACTCGTTATTACGAGTTTTCCATCTCCTCGAAAGTGTTTCTGTAAGAATGTCGGGTGCATTTCCTGTTTCAACCACGTTTTCATTCCCCCATAATAACAGAAACAAGGACGCCGACTTCCATTCCGCCATCATATGTACATGCAGTACACAAACACGCCACCAGGCGGCAGGAAATCTATGAAAATCTAATCAGTTGAACTGAACTTTTGGACGACTGGGGGGTGTAACCAATGATTTATATATACACTAGATGACTTATTTTGGGGGCACTGTGTTGAAGCCACCTCACCTCCATACTGGCACTCCCTTACCGTGTAATTCTTTGGGGTAAACTATAGAAATGCACTTATTAATGTCTACATTCGTTTCTGCCATGTTTATTCTATTACAGACACTTTAACATTATATTATGTGAGCTAAACACAAATAAAAAATGAAAGACAAATATTTACAAAGAGTATAATTTTTTTAGATGACTGTTACTGTCCCCACTACAACAACAAAATACTTAAATACATGTAATTTTGTCTATGAAACATTTAATTGAAATAATGTAGAATTGCATTAATTCCTATGGAGGACTGCTCCTACTGGGGAGTGCCAATATGGCCGACCAGTGTCTTCAGAGCCTTTCAATGGTCAATACATAGCTTTTGCAATCCAGTGTTTATATACATCATTATGTGTATGTAACCCAAAAAGTTGTGTTACAAGTTTCAGTAAGGAGCATATTATTGCATGCACGTGTAGTCATATAAAAACGAGGCGATATTTAACCTATCATTGTCTTGGTAATTCTAATGCGGCGTGCATGCGAATCTATTGGGCGATTGTGCATTTGCCCACCAGATGCTCAGCTCATTTCCTGGATTTATGTACAGTAAGTATTTGAGTGAATTTTTTTAGGCCAATCCTCTCCGGCAACTGCGTACGTTCGTTGCCATGCGTGCCTCTCTTTTCTCAAGAACGACTTCTGACACCCTCAGGTAAAGCAGCGGCATACAGTATGGAAAATACACCAAAAAACAAACCTCACTACTAGAAAACAGTAAATAACTCCTGGACGATCAACCATGGATGGTTCTACGAATAGTCTAGGTAAGTCCAGCATTTAAAATGTATTTTTAGGTAACCTTATATTTATTTAATTTTAAGTAGACTACACAGTAAATTGGCCTGTGTTACCTAGTTTAGATTTTTCATTGTAACATTTCTAGTGTTGATGGTGTAAATTAAAAGAACCTCAGTGTAATCCCAATGCAGCTGTTTTTTAAAATCTCTATCAAATCATTTCTGGGTAACAATTTAAGTACCTTGATGTGATAGTTTTCAATTAAAATTGTCATAAATAAACAAAAATAGATTCTTAGCAAAATGCTATTTCTCAAGCAAAAATGTTGCTCGGACTTCCTGGGCATGGTCTGAGAGAGGGGCCTAATTGGCGGAACTGAACGGGAGGGATGTGTAACCTGAACTAGCTATTATGATTTGGCAGAGAGGAGGGCAAACTCTCTGAATTTATACAGGCAGTCCAAACCCACCCTGCAAAACAAGCTAAAATTTCATGCAGTCTTTTCAAACACATCCAACAGGAAAAGTGTATTATCATAATTTTCAGAATTAAACAGTATTATTTCAACCTCATGTGGAAATGTATGTAAAACACAGAAAAAAATCGTTTTTGACTCCTCTGCCCCTTTAATAATCAGAGTTGCACCAAAACCGCAGCCATATTTTATCAAATTTCCCAGCATGCTCAATTGCAGGTTGATTTTTTTTGGGGGGGGTTGTTTCAATGTTTTTGCATGCACATTGATTCATTAATCTTATGCTAAATCAATTATAAATAACAATTTTTTCTAAACGAATCCTATCTGTTACTAGGCCTTATTGCACCCCTTACTGAAATGATTTAGATTATTTAGGTAGTCTAATACACCACGTGAATACTTGATTGTCAAACTGCTCATTGCAGTCTGCATTCCAATTCATCCCAAAGGTGTTCAATGGGGTTGAGGTCAGGGCACTGTGCAGGCCAGTCAAGTTCTTCCACACCGATCTCGACAAACAATTTTTGTATGGACCTCGCATTGTGCATTGGGGCATTGTCATGCGGAAACAGGAAAGGACCTTACACACACTGTGGCCTCAAAGTTTTAAGCACAGAATCGTCTAAAATGTAATTGTATGGTGTAGCGTTAAGATTTCACTTTGCTGGAACTAAGGGGCCCAGCCCGAACCATGAAAAACAGCCCCAGACAATTATTCCTCCTCTCCATATTTTACAGTTTGCATTATGCAGTGGGGTAGGTAGTGTTCTCCTGGCATCCGCCAAACCCAGATTTGTCAGTCGGACTGCCAGATGGTGAAGCGTGATTCATCACTCCAGAGAACAGGTTTCCACTGCTCCAGAGTCCAATGGCGGCGAGCTTTACACCACTCCAGCCGACGCTTGGCATTGCGCATGGTGATCTTAGGCTTGTGTGCGGCTGCTCGACCATGAAAAACAGCCCCAGACCATTATTCCTCCTCTACCATATTTTACAGTTGGCACTATGCAGTGGGGTAGGTAGAGTTCTCCTGGCATGAATCTCCTGACCAACCGTTATTGTGCTGACGTTGGTTCCAGAGGCAGTTTGGAACTCTGTAGTGAGTGTTGCAACCGAGGACACATGATTCTTACTTGATTTAGCACTCAGCGGTCCCGTTCTGTGATCTTGTGTGGCCTACCATGATGTGTCTGAGCTCTTCAGTATGGGCCATTCTACTACCAATGTTTGTCTATGGAGATTGCATGACTATGTGCTCAATTTTATACACCTGTCAGCAACTAGTGTGGCTGAAATAGCCGAATCCACTAATTTGAAGGGGCGTCCTCGTACTTTGGGTCGTGTAGTGTATCTTGGTTTTCCTAACCCCGGGCAGTCTTTCTGAATGCAAGTTGCGGCTGAATAAAAAATGTAAAACGTTGGATATCCCCACTCTGGCTGGATTCCAATAGGAATTAAGTCACTTTTCAAGCCAGCATAATGTGACTTACAGGCCTGATGTGGCCTGTAAACCATGAGTTTCAGGCCACTGAATTAACGTTAAACTAGGCCCTTAAAATACAGCCTTATGAAATACATATTCTATTGTCTTAAATACATTTATTTGAATGATTACATATTCACTTAGGATTTCACTAGGTGAAGGCCACAGGTCTGAAAATGAATGAATGCAACAACCATTTCTCTGTCGCTGACAAACACAGTCATGGATGGTAACTCACTCACAATTCACTCGAAAGGCAAGGCACACTGAGAAATATGCAAATAAGGCTTTACACTAAGCAAAGTGTTAATTTAACACTGAAAAGTGTGGACCCATATAGACACTGGAACAGTGTGACATTAAACAGTCTGCGTTGATTTAACACTTGAGAATTTGCTGTGTGCTTTTTCACCTGTCAAGCCCACTCCATAGAACAGTTACGTCTGTGGGTTTATCAGTTTGCAAATGACAAAACAGCATGTAAACTTCATGTGCATAACATGCAATTACAAAACAGAAAACATATGTTTGCAATTGTTATAAATGAGCAACATCCATTTGATGATAACCTAGGGCCAGGGATTTTTATTGCAAAAACACTCTTGATAGTACAACATGTTCTTGCTCACTGTTTTCAATCACGAAATTGCACTTTGTTGTATCCTATAGACAGGTGGGAAACCAAGTAACCTCGATCCCCCATAGTCTCTCCGGAGATCCGGTGTGTGAGGTTCAAGTGAATGGAATGGCAGGCGTGGGAATGTTATCTTGAATGTTACTTTGTTTCTCACACAAATGGATAGGAGGCCACAAAGTATCAAGTTCCATTTTCGATGCCAACGAATTACCCGGATGCCAGATTTTCCCCCTTGGTTCTGTGTCTCTCAATACAGTTACTGTCGTTGTTGGACCTCCAGCTGCACCAGAGCAACTTCAGATGTTCAGGTTGAGCAAGAGAGGAGCTCATTAAAAAGTCATTTGCAGGCCCTCCCGGGTGGTGCAGTCGTTAAGGGCGCTGTACTGCAGCACCAGCTGTGCCACCAGAGACTCTGGGTTCCCGCCCAGGCTCTGTCGTAACCGGCCGCGACCGGGAGGTCCGTGGGGCGACGCACAATTGGCCTTGCGTCGTCCGGGTTAGGGAGGGTTTGGCTGGTAGGGATATCCTTGTCTCATCGCGCACCAGCGTCTCCTGTGGCGGTGCACTGTGTTTCCTCCGACACATTGGTGTGGCTCGCTTCCGGTTTGGATGCACGCTGTGATAAGAAGCAGTGAGGCTTGGTTGGGTTGTGTATCGGAGGACGCATGGCTCTCGACCTTCGTCTCTCCCGAGCCCGTACGGGAGTTGTAGCGATGAGACAAGATAGTAGCTACTAAACAATTGGTTACCACGAAATTGGGGAGAAAAAGGGCTAAAAATGAAAATGTCTTCACGGTGGTTTTAAATGGGACAACAAGTCAGTCTGTGGCTGTTATGCTAATTGTTTATGCCTCCTTTTTTTTGCGCCTTTGACAATGTAGCTTTTACTGCTTCTATAATGACGGAAGTACAATGGGAGCCATTGTGCCACATCTGTTGCTGTCCCAACTCATGTGCTGATGTTTCGTTTACAGTCTTGTAAAATAGTGGGCGGTTAGGCACACAGGGGAACACACAGCACAGATCTAGGATCAGCTCACCCGACAGCAATCCTACACTCAACCATTTGAGGGCTTAAGAAACAAAACTGCCCTCAGATGTGTTATTCAGTAAGAAGGATTGGGGTGTCGGTGTGAGTCCGCAAGTTTACATTCAGGGGTCATTGTCTGCCTCTGTGGGTGTTAGGCTGAGCTGTTCATCAAATCACCTTCGTCTCTGTGTCTCTCTCCACGGCAAGCTGACACTACCATGCTGCTCAGTCACCAATCACAAATCAATGCTGACGAGGGTCTAAGAACTTGTCAATGTCCGATAACTTCATTCAATACTGCATTTTCATTGCAGTTTATAATTGTGTTTCTTACAAATTGCAAATTGGTTCATTGTTCTGACAAGATCTGTGTCCCAGTCCCTCGAGTACCCAGAGCTGTTACATTAATCACCCATATAAAGCCGAAATCTACCGTAAACATATTTAAAAAAAATAAAAATAATAATAACTTCAGATATGTTTAAATTGAGAGAGAAAAAGGTAGGGGCTTTTAACAGTTGACTATATCCAGAAGCTGTGTGTGAGAGATCATACCTCTATTTCTGTAAGATTTATGCTGCCTGTACAAGCAGTTCAACAGAATACTTCATAGCTTTGTTATCTGCAAGCAAAGCAAGTCTGGTCTTGCATAATTTCCCTCTGATTTAGACTTGGCATCACAATCAGCTCAGTGACAGTGTTGACCCCAAACAGCTCAAGATACATTTCCTTGTGCTTTTTAAAAATGTTTATTTTTAGATTGCTTAGATCCTCTTCATCTCGTGTTTAGCCTCAATATTTGCGGCCAATGTTTAATCTTCAGCTGGCATCGAGTGCATAGTATTATATGGTAGGCTTTGGTGAGGGTGTGTTATGGATTGATGAAGATGAAAGTCCACAGTTACCTCCATTCAATCAGACAATTCTACTCTGAATTCTCTCACACGATAACAAAAAAATAGTTCTTTTGAACTTTGGACAGGGAGGTATACCAGCAGGCAGTGAGGGTGAGACCGTGAGTGTTCGACTGTGATATGTCTGTCTTTTTTGGGGTTCAGAGTGACGAGTTAGACTGAAGACAGCATCGCCCACCGCCCGTGCAGGGGAGTACAGTACGGCACAGGGATGTGTTGTGGTGGCGACGTGCTCGGGATCACACGGCTCCCGGGGACGAGTGACGGGGACGGACGCTCTCTGTCGGTGGTGACGCTGCCAGGGTGGTGGTGTTCACAGGAAGGAGCTGACAGGGTGGGCGAACTGTGGGAAGACGCTGTGTGTATGTGAGAGAGAGACTCAACCAGCTGTCACTGCAGACTCTTCCCGAGAGTCTGGGTTGGAAGAATAGCCACTTCTCAATTTAGACTCTTTGAAATAACAATGATCAATCAATCCCATTTATTTGACAGATCTCTTTCTACCATCAGCAGTTGTCACAATGTGCTTATAAAGACGCCCGGTCTAAAACACCAACGAGCAAACCATGCAGATGTTGAAGAAAAGTGGCTAGGAAAAACTCCCTAGAAAGGACCTAGAGAGGAACCAGGCTCCGGGGGGAGGTCCTCTTCTGGCCGTGCCGGGTGGAGATTATGATAAATCACTCAAATAGGCCCAAAATATGAAGGTGACCTTCTAGATATATAGGAAATTGACTTTGATACAGCAACATAAGAATAAAGTGGAATTGGAGAAGAGTGAACATCTAAAAAACAAAGATCGAGACGATAGCGTCCCCATAACCATTAAACCACTACCTTGATTTAAAAAGTACTTTTTCCTTGAATGAAACTACCGTTCTTCAAAAAGTCAGCCTGGGCAAGAGTGCCTTTTTGAGAGGGAGCTGAGCAAATTGATTGAAACTTTCTCCAAATTGGATGAGAAAGGTAGCGGCTTGGGCAAATGCAGTCTGAACAAAGAGTCCGTTTTCTCTGTCCAAACCCGCTTGGCTCCTCATCAATAAGACCTTAGATGACCCAGGCCACTTAGCATATACAGTAAGTGATAGTGAAATTGACTACTAGAGCAACATCCTGCAAGGTTATAAACTAGCTAGAAACCTATCCAAACCTGGCCTCACCCAAGATTCGGTCGCAATTGTGTCGTTTTCTTTTCCTGCCAGGACTGTTTTTATCAGCCAATAATCAGTGACGGTTCTGATCCGTCTTTGTGATAAGGCGTCAATCTCTGGAAAAACATTGGCTTAAACTGAGCCCTTGAATGACAATTTTGTAGTTTGAGGTGTTGAGGCGTTGTTAGTTTCTCACTCAATCACGGTCTTTCAGTCACTGCCATCAAGTCTGTATAAAGCCAGCAGGGAATGTTGTTTTAATTTCCTACCAGTATTGCCGTTTGTCAGCATATCGTCTTTGTGATGCTTCTGATCTGCCTTTGTGATATGTCATTCAACCCTGGACAAACATTGGCTTTAACTGAGTGCTTGAGTAACAATTTGAAGTATGAGCTTCTCACTGTCATCGAGGGAGCGCGGGGGAGGGAGAGGGTGTCACTCACTCACTCACTCACTCCAATCAGACCAGAGACCACACTCCAATTCAGCTCTTTAGCTGTGGCCAACTCTCGATTGCTTCCAGCCCCGTCCAGTCAGCCATTGTGAATCTCTCCTCTTCAGCTTCTTCTAAACGACTGTGACTCACCCTCAGGCCAGTTGTAACGACCAAAAAAAACAAGAAGCAGGGAAATGTGTAATAGCTGTGTGTGGTGTGCATGCTTGTTAGGCTACGTTCACACGGGAAGCCCAATTATTGGCAAAAGAGCTGAAAGATTGGTGTTGGGCTGCCTGTACACTTGTGCATGTGACCGTGTGTGTGTGTAAGCAAACAACCCTCGCTGGTTCTCTTTAACAAAGTACAGCATTATTGCACTGGAAGAAAGGAAACATGTCCCCCTCTTCCCTTTCACCTCCTGGACATCCTATTCCCATCTGTTGCTTTTCACAACTATAAATACCATACCTCCCCTAAAAACGGACCAAGAACACAAACCTCTAATTACTTCCCGATGTGTTCAGGAGTGCTATTGGCTACGTTCTTGAACATCCCCCTGAAAGTCAAAGCCTCATCATGAATAAATGCATAGTTACAAGGTACACTATATATATACAAAAGTATGTGGACACCCCTTCAAATTAGTGGATTCGGCTATTCCAGCCACACCTATTGCTGACAGGTGTATAAAATTGAGCACAGAGCCATGCAATCTCCATAGGAAATAACATTGGCAGTAGAATGGCCTTACTGAAGAGCTCAGTGACTTTCTACGTGGCCGTTCCAACAAGTCAGTTTATCACATTTCTGCCTTGCTAGAACTGTAAGTGCTATTATTGTGAAGTGGAAATGTCTAGGCGCAACAATGGCTTAGCCACGAAGCGGTAGGCCACACAAGCTCACAAAACGGGAACCCTGAGTGTCTGTCCTCAGTTCCACCACTACTACCGAGTTCCAAACTGCCTCTGGAACCAACGTCAGCGCAATAACTGTTGGAGCTTCATAAAATGGGTTTCCATGGCCGAGCAGCTGCACACAAGCCTAAGATCACCGTGCGCAATGCCAAGCGTCGGCTGGAGTGGTGTAAAGCTCGCTGCCATTGGACTCTGGAGCAATGGAAACTCGTTCTCTGGAGTGATGAATCATGCTTCACCATCTGGCAGTCTGAGAGACGAATCTGGGTTTGGCAGATGCCAGGAGAATGCTACTTGTCCCAATGCATAGTGCCAACTGTAAAGTTTGGTGGAGGAGGAATAATGGTCTGGGGCTATTTTCATGGTTTGGGCTGCACTGAGCCCTGACCTCAACCCCATCGAACACATTTGGAATGAATTGTAACTCCAACTGCAAGCCAGGCCTAATCGCCCAATATCAGTACCCAATGTCACTAATGCCTTCACAGAAGAGTGGAGGTTGTTATAGCACTAAAGGGGGACCAACTCCATGTTAATGCCCATGATTTTGGAATGAAATGTTCGACGTGCAGGTCTCCACATACTTTTGGTTATGTAGTATATCTTACAGTAACTCTCCTTTGCGAGTGCAGACCTACCTAGAGCAATGCAATCTGGGACTGCAAGTGCCCAACTGTACCTTTTGTACATGCCAACTGTACCTGCAAGTGCCCAACCAGGCCCAACTGTATCCTTTAAAAAATGGCTAAGGTCTCTCACCCAATTGTTATGGTGAAGACGTTATAGGTACCACACCGGCACACCCACTGGTTGCTGTAGGAGTGTTATGGCAGAGACTGTTTTCCATGAAAAATGTACTCCGAACACTAGCTTTTATAGGTACATGTATTGAAATGGAGCTCTTTATTATCGGTTTCATTAGTGGTGGCAGTTTTAATGGTTAGCATTAGCAACAGCAGCTGTAGGGCTACCAGGAGAGGGCTAATATTGCAAGGCTAACCTTACATACAGTATATTGGCATTCATGCAATTGCTCAAAGATTCTGCCCACGTTCTTGGCTACATCTTTCACACCCCCCCTATGACTCAGAAGCCATGTTTGCTTAGATCAGACCTGTGATTATTGGCATGAAATACTAGTATGGCTCCTTTCACAACAGATAGTGCACTATCATTACCTTTAATATCTGTGTTCATTGAAATAGATTAACGATAATGTTCAAAGCCCTTTGATTCAGAGGTGCAGGCCCACACAATCTGAGGTTAATCAAGACACACACTACCTTATACACACACTGTCATACAATGTTTGTCCTGTGCAAAGTTTACGTCATTCATTTGTGTATGAAGTTAAGCCCCTTTCCTGCAGAAACACTGGGGTTGTGGGAGTGTTTGTTGCCTCATGAGATTGTTTCTGTACATGTGTTTTGGCCTGAAGTTAGGATGTGGTAGTCATGCTCTGTGTGTGTTAATGGTGCGTGGGTCAGCAGTTTTTTTTTTTCTTGTTTTTTTCTTCATCCGCCCCGCAATAGCTGATAACCCATCCGCAACCGCCCGACTATGCCGTGGATTCGGAAGGAGTTCAGACCCCTTGACTTTCGCCACATTTTGTTCCGTTTACAGCCTTATTCTAAAATTGATTAAATAGTCCCCCCCCATCAAGCTACACACAATACCCCATAATGACAAGTAAAAACAGGTTTTTAGACATTTTTTGCAAACGTTTTAAAAAATAAACTGAAATATCACATTTACATTAATATTCAGACCCTTTACTCAGTACTATGTTGAAGCACCTTCGGCAGCAATTACAGCCTTGAGTCGTCTTGGGTATGACCCTACAAGCTTTGCACACCTGTATTTGGGGAGTTTTTCCCATTCTACTCAGCAGATCCTCTCAAGCTCTGTCAGGTTGGATGGGGAGATTCGCTGCACAGGTATTTTCAGGTCTCTCCAGAGATGTTCGATCAGGTTCAAGTCCGGGCTCTGGCTGGGCCACTCAACAAAGCCACTCCTGCGTTGTCTGGGCTGTGTGCTTTGGGTTGTTGTCCTTTTGGAAGGTGAACTGTCGCCCCAGTCTGAGCGCTCTGGAGCAGGTTTTCATCAAGGATCTCTCTGTACTTTGCTCCGTTCATCTTTCCCTCAACCCTGACTAGTCTTCCAGTCCCTGAAAAACATCCCCACAGCATGATGCTTCACCGTAGGGATGGTGCCAGGTTTCGTCCAGACGTGACACTTGAGAGTTCTTTAAGTGCCTTTTGGCAAACTCCAAGTGGGTTGTCATGTGCTTTTTTACTGAGGAGTGGCTTCCGTCTCGTCACTCTACCTTAAAGATGTGATTGGTGGAGTGCTGCAGAGATGGTTTGTCCTTCTGGAAGGTTCTCCCATCTCCACAAAGGAACTCTGTCAGAGTGACCATCAGGTTCTTGGTCACCTCCCTGACCAAGGCCCTTCTACCCCCAATTGCTCAGTTTGGCCGTGGGCGGCCAGCTCTAGGAAGCTCTAGTGTGTGGTTCCAAACTTCTTTCATTTAAGAATGATGGAGGCCATCAAGTTGTAGAAAACATCTCAAGGATGATCAATGGAAACAGGATGCACCTTGAGCTCAATGTCGAGTCTCATAGTAAAGGGTCTGAATACATGTCTCATAGTAAAGGGTCTGAATATGTGTAAATAAGGTATATCTGTTTCTTTTCTTTTATACATTTGAAAAAATGTCTAAAAATGTGTTTTTGCGTTTTTAGAGGGGTATTGTGTGTAGATGGTTTAAGAATTGGTTTTATTCAGTCCATTTTAGAATAAGGCTGTAACGTAACAAAATGTGGGAAAGAGAAGGCTTGTGTATACTTTCTGAATGCACCGTTTGTGATAGGCTAAAGTGAAAATCTGTGACCCCGCACCTGACCCTAACCCACTAATATAGAAAATGCGCTGCGGGCCACAGTCAGAGACAGCGGAACGGGTTTTTGACAGGGGGTGCCGGATTTCTTTTGCCTGATTTAGATGTTTCTGCTTATAATTTCAGCCATTTTGGGAGGCAATTTTTTGTTGTTGTCAGCTTGTGTATAATTTAGATACATGTAACTTCTCTTCTGTCATTATATGTTACCCTAGAAGACTAAATAAACTCTTGCTCACCAAAGTAATGTCATAAATTGATGGAATGAATGCTTCAATTTAGTTGACATCGGTGAGGTTTTCTGTCGTCTCTGCAGAGTGAAGAGATTTGGGGACCGGGGTGAAAATGCAATAGGTTAACTCAAAAAAAAAATATATATATATTTTTTTTAAACTGTAAAGATTTTCTGTGCAAAATGTCCATATGACATCAATTTGACCGGTTGTAAATAGAAACATTTGAAAACGACCCAGTTTCTGATAACATTTCAGTTTGGCTTGGATGTGTATTTTATGTGGTTGAAATACTATCAGCTTTCATGATACTAATAGAGATGGCACCTCTATATGAACAGAGGGTTGGTGCCACTTTACTTGGGGAGGACAGGCTTGTGGTTATGGCTGGAGCAGAATCAGTGGAATGGTTTCAAACACATGCTTTGATGCCATTCCATTTGCTTTGTTCCAGCCATGATTATGAGCCTGTCCTACCCTCCAGTCTCTACTGATACAGACGGTATTTAACTGCACATTCGCATTCTCTCAAGATGCCGAAATAAATCATATATCTCCACTCCTGTTCCTGAGTCCAAGTTTAGCCTACATTTTGTGTATCATTTTACTGCAAGAAATTCTTAATTTTGCAGGAGTTAATATATAGGCTCAGTTTCCATTTAACCCGGTAGGCTACAGTTCCCTTGACGTGCCATAGGCCTATTTGAAGTCCCCGTCTTGTGACTGTCAAATTTGTATGGCGCCTCACAATCTTCACACTTAACAAAGCCTGCACTGCTATCATCATCTTTTACCACTTAGCCAAATCGTTCCCAAACATTAATTTTCCGGTCTTTCTCTTTATTTTCAACTCTCCTTTCGCAGCTTTTCTCTTATTTAATTCAACTCTGAAATTGACCTTTGTGCCTCCGTGGTTCGACCTGACATTGTTTTTCTGCTCGTTCCCAAAATGATTGACGCGTAGGCTATTTGGCGCCTGACAGTTAAGCCCCAAAAGCTTAGGTTTACGCACTAATACCAGATAGCCTAAAATAATGAAATAAAAAGCCTACAGATATAAATTGCACACGAATGAGACATTTATGGATGTCTTAAGGTAGGCTATTATTGTCTTTTTATTCAATCCGCCACCCACTCGCCCTTCATCCACACAAAATCGAATGACCCTAAACCCTCCCGCCCTGCGACTATAACAGCGCGTGTGAGCGAGAACGAGCCTGGGAGAAAGCGAGTGGTCAAACAATACTGCATGGATGAGTGTATCGACAAGTGAATAGATCATGTTTCATTGCTCCTGTACACAGTCCATTGCATTGTCTCTCCCGTACGCTTTTAATTACTTGGTTACATTTTTGGCCACAAGTTTTTTGGGGGTTTGTTTTGCTTAATGCTTCACGCACAGTTGATCAAGTCAGCTGATATTTGCCAAAAGAGAGAGTTGGAAGGCTGGCTTTTGATTCTGGTTTAAAGCCAGCGGAGCAGATCCTAATTATTGTGTTACGATACAACGGAGTCCCGTAAACCGTGTTTAGACACGTAAGCCCAATTCTGATATTTTATTCCACTAATTGGTCTTTTGACCAATCACATCTAATGTGAAAAGAGCTGATCTTTTTCAGAACTGATCTGATTGGGCAAAAGATCAATTGTTTAAAAAAATCTGAATTAGGCTGCCTGTCTAAACTCGGCCATAGAGCCTCACAACCACATTTTTTTAATCAAGACTCTGAGATTAGACTTCCTCGTTGCTTTAGGACCCTATTATCTGTAGGCTGCGGAGCATCTACTCTTCACAATGCTGGTGAATATCAACATTCCTTAGTGGACATTGTGCCCTACCTCACCCACTTTTGAGTCAGGTGTTTCCTATCCTTAATTAGAGTACAGTAGTCTTGATCTCCCCGCTAAATTCTAAGACCTCTTCAAACAAGTGTGTGTGAAGTCATGTTTGCCTGTGTATGTCATCATGACCAAGTTCATGGAGTTGAGAGAAGAAAGAAAAAAAAGTTTGCCTCTGATTTTACATTGCAAGTGTGTGGAATTTCAACTGGCGAGAATATATGTGTACTGTAGGTAATGTATCAAAACCATGGCATAGTGTCTAACACGCTGTTTTTAACCAGAGCCTTAGATATACAGTATATAGCTATGGTTCTAAAGTATAGACCTAAATGAATCCAAAAAGCTTCTACTACTGTAATATTAATATAACTGGAAGATATCTCTTTAGCGTCACTCTCTCATTTCCTTAATATTATACTGGGTGAAATGTCACTGTATTCTTCCATTGCTGTTGTTGTTCTGTCTCTGTGGTGTGTGTGTGTGTGTGTGTCCAGTGAGAGGCCTGGCTCTGCACACGGTTGGCCAAGTCCGTCTGAACACAGACAGCAGACAGAGACTCCCTCCCAGCAAGCCTCAAAGACCCCATTGTGTGTGTGGAGTGGAGCCATGGTTCTGGTCCAGAGATTGAGTGTGTGGGTGTATCGAATGAAGGCATCACTGGAATCCGTCTGTCTCTGAAAAGAGAAAACAGTCTTGTCAGGCCTTAAGGCGAGGGATATATTCGTACTTTCAAGCCGATAAGCCAAACTGGTTCTCCTCTTGGGAGGACTTGCGTGTTTGCTTGGCCACTGCATTCTTACCCAACCGTTTAAAGTGTTGTTTTTGCCTTACGAGCTAAGCAAGGCGAAACAGTCAAGTGGCTTTAGACGTTCTTAAGAAACGCCTCGCCGAGTGCTCAGTAGTAAGTGGGTGAGAGGCACTCAGTCAGAACCACTCCTCTCCTCAACCCTCAAAAGGGAATAAGCCCACTTGCATTATAAATGATTATTATCAACAACAATGACGTTTAGAGGATCGCTTGACTGCTATACAGTGCTTGTGTCAGCATGAGGATTGAGTAGTAGCATAGGCTATATCACCTGCAATGACAGTAGGTAAAGGGTTTTAAGAAGGAAGGGAAAGTAACAATCTGTGAGTCACTTTCACACAATAAAGGAAACGATAAGCTCCCCAACTTGGATATGATGCATGGGAAGGCCTGAGGGAGGAGGAATAGGAGGTGGAGAAAGAGAAGAAGAATGTGGCAGTATTCCTAGTTGACGTTAACCGTCAGTCGTGTGCGTCCTCTTGGAACGGACTTTGGAGAACGGAAGCCACACCCACTGGATGCCAGTTTGGCCTGGTATCAGTCATTGCATCACATGAACCCGCTGTGCCAGATTCTCATGGTATA
Organism: Oncorhynchus tshawytscha; assembly: GCF_018296145.1. Taxonomy (NCBI): domain Eukaryota; kingdom Metazoa; phylum Chordata; class Actinopteri; order Salmoniformes; family Salmonidae; genus Oncorhynchus; species Oncorhynchus tshawytscha. The sequence goes on from NC_056438.1 coordinate 29,252,764, forward strand.
TAAGCCTCTTCAACCCAGTAGATCGCAGAGCTGTTAAGGCATGTTTGAAACATGATTCATGGTGATACACCCCCGTGGTCGGTTTTCATTTCATCCCACAGAAACACTGTTTTTTTTAAGTGCATCATCAAGGTTCTTACAGATCCATATGCATGATACAGAATACGCAGGCTATGTAATTCAAACCACCATGCACATTGACATGTCAGGTGACCTATAGATGACTCTGTACTTGTTAAATCAATTCAAACGTTATTGTCATAGAACGTTTTACAAAAGTAGACCCGGAGAATCAGTCTATTTATCCATGATCAGGTTCTTAATCAATCAGACGACTTAATCTTTCCCCCGACCCTGGGAGACATGACAGTTTTATTGGACTGCGTGGTCATTGGTCGGTATGGTTACCATAGCAACATGTGTCCAATTTAGGGAGGAGGAAGTATTTCATAAAGTGATAGAAGAAGCAGGGGATTTTCCAACCGGGAACTTTAGACACACGCACAACAACACACACACGCAAGCGTTTTACAATTGATGCCCATTCAAAATCCTATTTTCCCTAACTCCCTAACCCTAATTATAACCCTAAACCTAATCCCTAAACCTAAAATAGCATTTGTTTTCTTTTGGGAACCAGTGAAATTGTGGGGACTGGCAAAATGTCCCCACAAATTGTCCTTGTTTTACTATTCTTGTGAGGACTTCTGGTCCTCGCAAGGATAGTAAAAACAAACACACACACACACACACACACACACACACAAACTGACACACAATAGAACAAATGTTGCCAACCAAAGCAGGAAGTTGTGTAGGCTGCAAAGAAGAAGAAAAAAAGCTGCAGTTGGCTCAGGGTCTGATCATTAGTCACATGACATGTGGATTGCGACACCCTGGAATGCCTTCTGTCTCCCTTTCACCTCTGAGGAAATCAGTTGGAAATGTAAACATACAGGATGATAGAATAGATCTAATCCCAACATGTTGTACACACAGAGAAAGTGTACATCTGTGGTGATTGATTAATAGCCAACAGATTAAAATCCATTCATTCAACACAACCTGATGATAAACAAGTCTTCCGACTGCCATGTCTCAGGAAATTCGCAGGGAACGTGGACATAGACAGAATTTATAATGGAAAAGGCCCGAGACGCTCTTACTTTAGAGAAAGTAAGTCTGCGGACACTTAACAACCATTTGAGCTAAACCTTGTTCCCTAAACACAACCTGATGATAAACAATGAGAACATTCCACTCCTTTTTGCGAGGCTGCCCCTGGAAATTGCAAACGGTTGAGAGAACCAGAAACACATGCGCTTAGCTCCTTTTCTCCTAATAACGGCAATGGTCTCCTGCCTTTTATTTTTGATAAAAAAATGGGACTTGATTCAGTCAGTAAGCAGCATCAAAGCCTCGTGATATTGAAGTGAATAAACCATTTCTCTCCAAACTCATCGACACTTTCATCTTCTCCTTCTTAAGTTAGAAAACAGTGCTGGATGGGCACGTTAATGTTGGCTTCACAGGCCCACCTTCATGGACAATGTGTGTCCTGTCTCTTTTGAGGAAGATGTGTGGGCTGTTAGCAGTATTTACAACACTCACTGCGGTCATGTCTAAGTGTGCCCATCTTTTTGAAGTTCTCCCTTCTCTACAGTTCTTTCACGGTATTCCGCGTACGCATTGCTACTGCTTGGTTTATACCACTTCTGTGGGAGTTACAATGGCATGACATCATGGAGTTGGATATAGGCTCCTCATTGGTTGTCCTAGTCCGTACTTAGCATTTACCAATGGTTCATCTAGTTCCAGACTATCTAGTTCCATACCATCTCCTGATTGGTTGTCTTGGTCCACCTGCACAGATGATGTGTCGGCAGGCAGCAGCGCTGAGTACCCAGACCGGGTGTCTGTGATGGAAGGGCGCCTTCAGTTGCAGGAGAACGAGATCACTCTGCTCAAGTCATCATTGGCCGACGCGCTGCGCAGGCTCCGCCTCCACGACCAGCTGATCCCCCTGCTCAAACAGCAGCTCATCGCAGGTGGGTGGCCAACCATCACACCTTAGATCAGATCGCTCGGTTTGACTACCGACTGTCAAACAGTCTACAAGTACCCGAAGCCAATCTCATAGAATCTAATAAAATAGAATGTTATCCCATCCCTATGACCATTGTCTTGTGCTTCAATGCCATGTCCATCCTCAATGTGTGTGATTGTGTCTTATTGTATGTGACCTCAGTGAACCCTGCAGCGGCCCGTGTCCTGAACCAAGTCTTCTGCTCTGATGGTTTCTCCAGCTCCCGTAAACTGTCGTCCAGCTCGGCCCTGGACGGCACCCGCCACCCTGCCACCAGGTACTGTACCAGCACAGAGGGACTGTGTGGGTAGGAGAGACCTATATAAAGATAGTGCTCTTAGATTATCAACGTGTGTAAATAGGGCATCGTTTGTTCAGTCAAAACATTGGACTTAGTGACCAGAATGTGGATTTCTAGCTGTCAACTTGAATGGTAAAGTCTTATTGGGTTCATTTTGATATTGTATGATGTTTTCTACTTGTTGATCTCAACTCTACACTGTGTGTGTCTCTAGCCAAGTGGGAAACAACATTGAAGGTGAGAATGGTCACTATGGGGACAATGGATCCCTAGCCCCTATGTGTAAGGCCCCTACATATGATCGGGCTACCCAAACAGAGCTCACCCCGCTGGGGCAGGACCAGGGGCTAGACGGAGTCTCCCTGGCTCTCACCAGTGACATCCAGAGCCTCTCCCTGGAAGATGCCCTCCCCAAGGGTATCTCTCTGACTGAGGGGTCCCAGGCCAAGCTGCACCGCACCCAGGGGCTTGAAGAGGAGGATGAGGAAGTGGAGAAGGAAAAGGACCTGAGCAGGACGTCTTCTGTAGAGGAGCCCATCCACCCCACCACCATCAGGAGCCTCCAGAGAGAGGACCTCCAGGACCCCAATGGCTCCACAGAGAGCCTGAGTTCAGCCCGCCAGACCCCAATCTCGGGGTCCCCAGTCCCCCCTAAGGACCTGCCCCCCAGCCCCCGGAGCGGACCTCTCTCCACTATCCTGGAGGGCCAGAATAAACCCTTGTGCGTTATCGTCTCCTTCTCCTCTTCTCTATTCCTGCCTGATTGCATGGCTTTTGGGGATAAATCTCCTATTCTCTATGCTTGCGTTTCTACAGACCCCCAGTGTCAAAACTCTAATCTATGAATCAGTTTGCGGTAGACTGTTGACTGGGGAGTATACATTACGTTCTCTCTCCCGATGGATCCGGCTGCTGTGTTATTTTTCCATGTGTTTGAGCCGGGGGCTAAATAAGGGTGATTGGGAACATAAGGCTCTGTGTCCTCATAATGACAGCGCTCATCGTATGCTGAGTGACACGTCCTTGAGAGGCAACACACACACACACCGAATCAAGCGCAGTGGAAAAGGTGTTAAGGGTCATGCGGCTCAGCCCTGTGTATACAATAGCAGTGAATGCTGGGATAAGCTGGGGGGGCCATGTCAACACCTCTTTGATGTGGGGATCTAGAATACAGCGTTTCAAAATGGCCGCGTTGTCCAAGCAGCAGCCGCGCAGTCTAGTTATGTCTAGAACAAAACTTGATCTTAGCCCAAAGGAGTGGTAGCCTAGTTATGCGTGTCAGATGAGTAGTGGCCAGAGTTTATTTAAAAAAAGAAATTCTCCCGTCAATATGATCTGATCAGGAAAAACTGTGGACCATAGTTAAACTCCATGCCCTACAGATAAGATCAATGTTAAGGGTTGCGTTCAGAACAACTGGGGTTTGCCGTTAAACACACGTTGAGTAATTCACACGGTGTAACAATAACACTGGGGTTGCGTTCAGAACAACTGGGGTTTGCCGTTAAACACGTTGAGTAGTTCACACGGTGTAACAATAACACTGGGGTTGTGTTCATGAATCCACACTAACCTGATGATCAAACCTGAGCGTCACCCTTTAACAAAGTTCTTCTCCTTCAAGCATGGATTGATTCCGCATGATTTCCCGCATGTGGACATTTCAATGGGGGCTTTTCATTGGTAGATTTTTTTTGTTGTTGTTGTTGCTGCATGCCGCTCCATAATCACAAAATAATTGCTACATTATTCCTCTGATTTGTGTTCTGTGTGTGTGTTGATGTTTTGTTTGCTAGTTATGACTTGGAAGAGGCCTATTGCTGATTGATAGCATATGTTTTAGGTAGCTCTATCATGCCACACCATGAGAGCCACCGGTGCTATGGATAGGAAGTCTTAAGTTATGAAGTACTTTTATCCAGATCCAAACCATTAATATGAACTGGGCTATTCAGTTACATGACATACTTAGACACAAATGCTGTCTACATAATGTACCTAGTGTGTGTATAATCAGTAGGAGCCACAGGCTTCAGGGGAAGGGAGTCAGCTGGGTTTCACTTCCTAGTTCTACTTCCTGTTACATACCTCGAACATCCCTGTCACATGACGAGGGCAATTTCCTCTGATTATTGAGCACATCGTCAGGAAAATGGTTGTGGCTTACAGGAAAATTCTGTCCCGTCATAGAATACACAGAAAACACAGAATACACGTTGAAACACACACATTTATAGTTCATCTGAGCGCGTGTGTGTGCATGTCTCTGCGCAAGTATGTGTTTGTGTTCTCAAGTGTGGTTGTCTGTCTCAAACCCTGCACATAAATCCTCTTACACAGACTCCCTATCCTCATTGTCCAGAGTTCGCAGGAACAGTGAGAAACTGGCAAAGGACCCCCAGGAGAAGACCAAGAAGCGGTTGGACAAAAAGGCAGCTTCTTCTGCCAACCTCCTCACCCGATCCCCCAGTCTGGAGAGGTGAGAGAAGGCCCATCTGATCCATCGGCAAGATCCGCTTTCAAACTCATCGCCACATCTCATTTTCCTACGGCCGCAGAAACATATTTCACTAAATAGTCACTCATTGGAAAACAAGTGCCCTTTATTCTAGTATAATAAAATTCCTTTCCTTTTGAAAAGTCTTAGGATTTCCCAAGTTGCGTAAGCTGGGCCCAAAGACTGTATAATATAACGGTTGGTCCAAGTGTCTTGAAAGAGTCTCTTGGATATAATGTCTTAACAGTTACGGTTGTTTTTCTTTTCTCACAGCCGGACCAAAGATCTCATCGCCAGTGCAGGTCATGTATATCCAACAACACTACTCTCTCCAGACTCTCTACAAAGTATTATCCAACCATAGTCTCTATATTGGCTTAAATGACTCACAGACAGACTGCAGGCCAGATCTGGATAGGATGAATAGCCCATACGTACATAACAGCTCCAGCTAACCTGTGTTTTACTCTTCCTATTATTAAATGTGTCTATAGCCTCCCATTTAGGGGGCCTGTAAATGATTAAACATAGTTATAGCCTTTCAGCCTATCTCATTTTTGGTGTGTTAACTTCCCATTCTTTAGTTGGGGACACGAAACTGCATACTAGATGTCAAAGATGGTAGCTTTTATGAGCGTTGGCTTGAAGTCTGGTTTAGCTTTATAATGGGGACTCATTCCTAAACCAGAGCGAGTTAAGAGGACATTCCCTCTTTGATTGTTTCTGTGTTTTTACCAGTTGGACCTAATGGGGATTCAATTGGCGGAAAATCGGTTTGATGCGCCCGTCCGATTAGCATAATAGTCTGTAAATTTGATCAGTGAGCCACAAGACAAGGGGTTTCTACTAGACAAAGGGTGCATGGAGTGAGCCTTAAAAGAGCTTATGTCTGTATATACTAGGAGCGTACTGCAACTACAACAAGAACAATATTACTACTACTAATACTCTACACATTATAATAATGACAGTCGTAAAAAGTGACTGGCCACTGGACGTTGCATCCATCCTCTAGTCGTCTCTAGGCTCAAAGGTCACTCAGAGTCCACCACAGTCCATCCCTCTGCCACAAACTAAAATAAGCCTGGTCAGAAATATCCCTCATCATACCGTGATCACAGAGAAACTTTTTTTACACTTGCGTGTTAATGAGGCAGCGCGGCAGCCATTCCTGATGTTAAACACAGAGTGTCTGTTTTAGTGCCCCGCCACTCCGTTCTGGGTTGGGACGCTCCCATTGGACTCTCCCTGGAAAGCCATCCATTGTGGTTAACCATGCTGCCGCAGCACTCCGGGACTCCTGACGGGATGATGGATGACTGTTTTACCCGAGAAGGACAGTTTTCAAAAAAATATATTGATTTATTTTTTCTCTTTCTGTGAGCTTGCCAGGGCTAGATATATTCCCGTTTTTTTCACTGTCTCTCCGAGCTGGCCCGGGACAGGTCTGCCTGAATTCAACACGAGTTAGGTCATTTCTGCAACTGACTCTTCTGCATCGTGAGAGGGTTGTAAAAAGTGTAACCAGGTCTTTAAAAAAACATTTGAACTCACTATATCCTAACTGAATGTCCATACTTGGAAATGTGAATGGCAAGAGTGTGGAAATACCTCTACATTTTAAACCAATCAAAATCTGTCATTGATTTGATTCGACGGGGTCCAGGAACAGTATGAAGCAGGCCTATGGGAAAATTCCATGTAGTGTCACCAATGACTAATAAAAGAGCTAGATAATAACTTACAGTAGTTCAACTGTACCGACTTTCCCTCCCATGCTCCTTCAACCTGTGGCGTGGGCCCTGCCTTTTTTTAGTTTTAACAACTAACAACCTTTTCATAGTGAGACATGCAGATGGGTCAAGCCCCTTTTCTCACCAGAAACATCCCAAACCAGAACCTTCCACAACACGTGTAAAAAAACAAAAACAACAACCTCTCCACTCCCCAACCTTTTTAAATTGGAGTGTGAGACGTTATTGGTCCCAGATTGCAGTCCGTTTCGAGAGGAGATTCACCTGGTTATTGAGCTATAATGTATACACAGGATTCTTTAAGCTAGGACACGACTCAGACAATCCCTCTTCTTCCACCTCCCTAAAACAGTATGTTATGTTCTCTGTCGAACATTTTGTCAGGCTCTGATGTTTATTTTTTGGGATTTGACCAACAATTACGCGTCCCACAGTTTGGGAACCACTGGTTTAGGTGACCGCCTGATGTTGGAAAACCTCCCCACTGGTTTGCTCATAGATCACATTCGAGCGGCTCTGAAACTGGTCCCAGTGGATCCGTAATGTCAGAGCAGGATCTGCTCTGCTGCAATCAGCTGTGATTTTAGTTCTGCTCGGATCCCTGTGTTTATTTGTCTCTTCCTCTCCTCTCATAGGTTCTCCCGGATCGAGACGAGGAACCCAAGGTACGAGACATCATAGGGGATGTTATGTGTTAACAGTTATGTCATTCAACTACACGCAGGTCTGAGACTTGGGCTTGGGATTCATACAGGTTAATGGCACTGCACTGTTGACTTAACATTATTGAATGAATTAGGATCTAAATGTGATTTGTGGTGTAGATATTGTAGCATCACCAGGGCTTTGGTTGAGGATAGGTTTGCGAAAGTTCATATTGAATCATGGTAGCAATTGGAGATGTACAAATATGTATCCATGGTCCAGTCTTGTCATACATGTTTCTTCATCTGTCATTGGCTGACAGGTCAATCAATCAAGATGTTCATCCGCGGCCGACCAATCACCATGTACGTCCCCTCCAACATCCAGAACTACGATGACCTGAGGATGGAGCCACCTGTAGAGAAACTGGAACTCGATTGGGTGTATCCTTCCTAAGTCCCTCCCACAAGTCACGACCAATAGGGCTTTGATATAGCAACATACTGTGTGTTTTTAAATCCCAGTCATGGTTGTTTAGAATATTTGATATCCTATAGTACAAAGTTTATTGGATGAAAGCCATTAAGTCCATTTTGCCCATGAGTCAGATAGAGAAATGTATGTAAATTCCCTAATGTCCATGAGCCAAGCCATCCGCTCCTCAGGTCAGTGGAAGTTGTGTCATCCATAAATCAACAATTATTATGGGTGTAGCTGTGGGTGAAATTGCTTTAGGCTGAATTAATGATTTAGACTGATCAGCCAATGAGACATTTCAGTGATGTCACCTTGACTGGAGCCGCATAGTTACGGTTACCGGGGGCGCGACTGTCGAGCCAACCTGTACCTGCTGGCGTCGGGGGAGGCAGTATACTTCATCGCGTGTGTGGTGGTGCTGTACCACATCAACAACCGCACTCAACGCCACTACAGCAAACACACAGACTGTGTTCGCTGGTGAGTGGCTCACGTTGAACCATGACCTCTCATATCATAATTCAAGTTTGTTTGTCATGTGTACAAAATACAACAAACTGTACAAAATCAACACAAATTGTTGTTGAGCAAGCAAAATGTGAGAATTGATTGTCAAGTGAAAAGAAAGTGATGCTGTGTAAAAAATCACAATTTGTCTGTCCTTCAGTCTAACCATCCATCCAGACAAGGTGCGGGTGGCGTCGGGACAGACGGCTGGGGTGGATAAGGATGGCAAGGTGAGGCAATTTATGAATGAAAAATGTTTACTAAATCTATGTACTGTAAATGGTCACACTTATCATCAAGTCCTATGCGTCTAATTGTGTCTCTCAGCCCCTGCAGCCTTATGTCCACATATGGGATTCCTCCACACTGATCACCCTACAACAGATAGGACTGGGCACGTTTGAGCGAGGTGTAGGATCTGTAGCCTTCTCCTTTGCTGTAAGTGATCATCCTTTACTACAAAACACCCTTCCTCCCACACACTAGATGTGACTGAGTATAACGGGTCTATATGTTTAAGTACCTTGTCCTTTGTCAACTCACGAAGGCTTTTGAAGAACTCCTGACGCTAAATCTCCATGCAACACTCACAAACAACCAATGCAGGCTTACATTGAGAGAGATGGATAAACTCAGCAACAACAAAAAAGTAACGTCCCTTTTTCAGGACCCTGTCTTTCAAAGATCATTCGCAAAAATCAAAATAACTTCCCCTATCTTCATTGTAAAGGGTTTAAACATAGTTTCCCGTGCTTCATGGTTCAATGAACCATAAACAATTAATGAACATGCACCTCTGGAACGGTCGTTAAAACACTAAACGCTTACAGATGGTAGGCAATTAAGGTCACAGTTATAAAAACTTATGACAGTAAAGAGGCCTTTCTACTGACTCTGAAAACACCAAAAGAAAGATGTCCAGGGTCCCTGCTCATATGCGTGAACGTGACTTAGGCATGCTGCAAGGAAGCATGAGGACTGCAGATGTGGCCAGGGAAATAAATTGTCCGTACTGTGAGACGCCTAAGACGGTACTACAGGGAGACAGGATGGACAGCTGATCGTCCTCGCAGTGGCAGACCACGTCTAACAACACCTGCACAGGATCGGTACATCCAAACATCACACCTGGAACGCCTGTTGTAAGGCAGGTCCTCACCAGACATCACCGGCAACAACCCACCTTTGCTGGACCAGACAGGACTGGCAAAAAGTGCTCTTCACTAACGAGTTGCGGTTTTGTCTCACCAGGGGTGATGGTCGGATTCGCATTTATCGTCGAAGGAATGAGCGTTACACCAAGACCTTGCGCATGTCTGAGACCTGTTGGATTGGAGGATGAGGGCTAGGGCCATTCCCCCCAGAAATGTTCGGGAACTTGCAGGTGTCTTGCTGGAAGAGTAGGGTAACAAATCACAGCAAGAACTGTCAAATCTGGTGCAGTCCATAAGGAGGAGATGCACTGCAGTACTTAATGCAGCTGGTGGCCTCACCAGATACTGACTGTTACTTTTGATTTTTACCCCCCCCCCCTCCACATGTCTGTGGAACTTGTCCAGTTTATATCTCAGTTGTTGAGTCTTGTTATGTTCATACAAATATTTACACATGTTAAGTTTGCCGAAAATAGATGCAGTTGACAGTGAGAGGACGTTTTTCTTTTTTTTGCTGAGTTATATATATATATATATATATATATATATATATACTGCTCAAAAAAATAAAGGGAACACTTAAACAACACAATGTAACTCCAAGTCAATCACACTTCTGTGAAATCAAACTGTCCACTTAGGAAGCAACACTGATTGACAATAAATTTCACATGCTGTGGTGCAAATGGAATAGACAACAGGTGGAAATTATAGGCAATTAGCAAGACACCCCCAATAAAGGAGTGGTTCTGCGGGTGGTGACCACAGACCACTTCTCAGTTCCTATGCTTCCTGGCTGATGTTTTGGTCACTTTTGAATGCTGGCGGTGCTTTCACTCTAGTGGTAGCATGAGACTGAGTCTACAACCCACACAAGTGGCTCAGGTAGTGCAGCTCATCCAGGATGGAACATCAATGCGAGCTGTGGCAAGAAGGTTTGCTGTGTCTGTCAGCGTAGTGTCCAGAGCATGGAGGCGCTACCAGGAGACAGGCCAGTACATCAGGAGACGTGGAGGAGGCCGTAGGAGGGCAACAACCCAGCAGCAGGACCGCTACCTCCACCTTTGTGCAAGGAGGAGCAGGAGCAGCACTGCCAGAGCCCTGCAAAATGACCTCCAGCAGGCCACAAATGTGCATGTGTCTGCTCAAATGGTCAGGAACAGACTCCATGAGGGTGGTATGTAGGCCCGTCGTCCACAGGTGGGGGTTGTGCTTACAGCCCAACACCGTGCAGGATGTTTGGCATTTGCCAGAGAACACCAAGATTGGCAAATTCGCCACTGGCGCCCTGTGCTCTTCACAGATGAAAGCAGGTTCACACTGAGCACATGTGACAGAGTCTGGAGACGCCGTGGAGAACGTTCTGCTGCCTGCAACATCCTCCAGCGTGACCGGTTTGGCGGTGGGTCAGTCATGGTGTGGGGTGGCATTTCTTTGGGGGGCCGCACAGCCCTCCATGTGCTCGCCAGAGGTAGCCTGACTGCCATTAGGTACCGAGATGAGATCCTCAGACCCCTTGTGAGACCATATACTGGTGCGGTTGGCCCTGGGTTTCTCCTAATGCAAGACAATGCTAGACCTCATTTGGCTGGAGTGTGTCAGCAGTTCCTGCAAGAGGAAGGCATTGATGCTATGGACTGGCCCGCCCGTTCCCCAGACCTAAATCCAATTGAGCACATCTGGGACATCATGTCTCGCTCCATCCACCAACGCCACGTTGCACCACAGACTGTCCAGGAGTTGGCGGATGCTTTAGTCCAGGTCTGGGAGGAGATCCCTCAGGAGACCATCCGCCACCTCATCAGGAGCATGCCCAGGCGTTGTAGGGAGGTCATACAGGCACGTGGAGGCCACACACACTACTGAGCCTCATTTTGACTTGTTTAAAGGACATTACATCAAAGTTGGATCAGCCTGTAGTGTGGTTTTCCACTTTAATTTTGAGTGTGATTCCAAATCCAGACCTCCATGCGTTGATAAATTTGATTTCCATTGATAATTTTTGCGTGATATTTGTTGTCAGCACATTCAACTATGTAAAGAAAAAAGTATTTAATAAGAATATTTTATTCATTCAGATATAGGATATACATATGCCGTTTTAGCAGATGCTTTTATCCAACGCGACTTACCGTCATGTGTACATATATTTTGCTATGGGTAGCCTCAGTGGAATGAACTTGCGACCCTTCAGACGGTTTCACAGTAGCTATTGATCTCCGTTTCCCTGTCCTTGTGACTCTGCATCACCTCTCCATCTGCCATATGGCCTCACTGGTTCCTTCTCTCGCTCGTACTTACGTCTCCGCCGCTTGCAGGACTCTGGAGCCTTCCTCTGTGTGATTGATGACTCCAATGAACACATGCTGTCTGTGTGGGACTGCGCCAAAGGAACCAAGCACGCAGAGGTTAAGGTAAAGCAATGCACCAAGACACACACTCATGCACACTTGGCATTCATGCAAGCACACAGGCACGGACACAGGCACGGACGCACCTACATGCATGCACACACGAACACACACACACACACACACACACACACACACTCATAGAGAGTCCTATTCATATTGCACAGTAGGTTTATTGCAGTAAAATAGTAATAATCATTATCATTTACAGTATACATCTGCTTCCTTGTGCTATAACAAACCTGCCCATGTACATGAAATAAGCCTCTAGTGTATCTTTGCTGGGAGCCAAGCCTGTCATTTGCGTGCGTAGGCTTTAAAGCCAGCATTCCTTAGAGTGCGAATCTGTAGATGCCTGAAAAAAGAGGACTGTTTGCGTAGATTAAGAAAAAAATATGGCGTCCACGTCATCTCGTTCTGTCGCAGACTTCTGTCCCAAATTTCTCAACTTCCCTGAGAGTAAGTTCAGCAACGTTGCCATGGCAACTGTGTAAATATTTTAGACAGTGAATTTGTGTGTGTGTGTGCGTGCGTGTGTGACTGTACGTGTGTGTTGGTGGGTGGTTTGGATATTAGGTGGGTGTTTATATGAGCTCATTTCCTGTCTTTGGTCCTCAGTTTCTTGTAGCACACATGTATGATTCGCCAAATTGATTTTGCATAAGCATAATTTGTCATGAGAGTGCCATAGATTCAAGAGTACAGTTTTGGATCTCCAGCAAAAATTGGGAGTGGTCACATGGTCGGGCGGGCGGGCGGGCGGGGGGGGGGTAGCAGCCCACATAAATATAGCAGTTGGTTCAATGTACAGTATAACATATGCCCATCCCCCACTGGACTGTAATGTAATAGTTCAATGCTTTTTTTCCATATAGTGCAGCTGCTGCCCATTGAGACTTTGGTGCAGGAGTGTTGGGCATTATACCCTCTTATACAACATTATCCTCAAGTTAATTCCAAGGGTGGCAACATCATAGAAATGCAGTTCTGAGATATTGGGATTCACAGTTTCAATTGATATTTAGCATTTGAATCAATTATTTCACGACTTGAACTCTTCTCCTGGTGTGTGTTCATCCAGAGCACCAACGAGGCAGTGTTTACAGTAGAGTTCAACCCCAACGACAGCACCAACATCATCACCTGTGGGAAGTCTCACGTCTACTTCTGGACGCTAAGTGCTGGCTCACTCACCAAGAAACAGGGCATCTTTGGGGTGAGTGTAATCCATTATAAGCCCCTACAAGTACATTGACAGCCTTTTTCACATTGTCAAAAGGTTAACAGCACCCTGTAAATATGACCTACTGGGTATATCAAACCCGGCTTATTTGAATGCCTCAAGAAAGACTATTATAGCCCACTGAGCTAAAGCCTAGACTAGTCTGCAGGGCTCAGGCAAGGCTATTTATCACTGAACCACCTCCACTACATATAGTCATTCAAACTCTTTTGTTGCATAAATGTTTGTCTTTATCTACTGTCAGAAATACAAAAGATCCCAATAAATATAGTCATTCAAACTTGTTTGATGTTTCCTCGCTCTTCTCTTTTAGAAATACAAGAAGCCCAAGTTCATCCAGTGCTTTGTGTTCAGCCTGACGGGAGACGTGCTGACTGGGGACTCAGAGGGGAACATCCTGACATGGGGCAAATCACCCGGCGACGTCAAGACACTGGGGAAAGGGGCCAAAGGTAACTGTCTGTTCCAAATTACGACTAGGTTCTCCATGTGAAATAAATGTAATACATTTTTTTTTTTTTAAATGGACAAAATATCATTTCATTTGATTTAGTACCTCCTCAACCAACAATGCTACCAGACTCCATAGCTGTGACTATTTTTTTCCCCTTGCTCTCCAAATGTGTGAGACCTGTGACAATAGTAAGTAAGTAGCCTTGGCTTGTGTGACCTGGAACGGCTCATAGGAGCAGGAGCCCATCTCCTGTTTCTGTAGAGTGAGGCAGCATGATGTATAAGTTACACCCCCTGGACAGGACGCTCGTCTATCGCAGGGCTTGTGACAATAGACAAAGTCATCTTCTCACTTCCTCCTTTTGCAGAGACATTCCAGATCATGCGGCAGACGCGGGCCCACGACGGCAGTGTGTTTACTCTGTGTATGCTGCAGGGGGGTGCTCTCCTCAGCGGCGGGGGCAAAGACCGTAAGATCATCCGCTGGAGCGCTGACCTTGCACCCGAGAGAGAGTGTGAGGTGAAAGACGCGCGCGCGCGTGTGTGCATTGTCGCTCTTAATAACCAAACTGAGCGCGTTACAACCCCTTTTTTGGCTATTTATGTATTATTTCAGAATAATACCTACGTTTTATGTATTTGTTATAGATTCCAGAAAAGTTTGGGGCGGTCCGTTGCATTGCGGATGTAGACGGGGAAGAGTTGTTGGTTGGTACCACCCGAAATGCCATCCTGAGGGGCACTTTCTCTGATGGCTTTGTGGCCATAGTACAGGTATGTAAACATTAGCATGATGGAGTATATGTCGAGTGATATGTGGAATGGTTTGCGGTTACACACCTGGTCTGCACATGTTCTGCGTTCCGATTCCCTACACGTCTCCCCGACGTGCACAGCGCACTTTCTCACTCCCCGTTGTGGATTTAAAAGCATTAGATTGTTGTATCCATGGTTGACACCTCCAGTAGTTTGACCCTTGTCTTACTCCAGTCCAATCAGTGTCGAGGAGTGAACATTGAGGCTTAGAGGATAGAAACCTTAAGCCAGCGTGTGTGTGATAGTTTGTATTGCTTTCTTCCGTGCAGGGCCATGTGGATGAGATGTGGGGCTTGGCCACACACCCCTCCCAGGATGTCTTCCTCACCTGTGGACATGACAGACTGGTGTGTGTGTGGAACACAGAGGAGCACAAACTGGACTGGTGCACCACGCTAGAGGTGAGCGGGCATAAATGCACACACCTACACACACACACACACACACACACACACACACACACACACACTACACACACACACACACACACCTACACACACACACACACACACACACACACACACACACCTACACACACACACACACCTACACACACACACACACCTACACACACACACACACACACACACACACACACACACCTACACACACACACCTACACACACACACACACACACACCTACACACACACACACACACCTACACACACCTACACACACACACACACACACCACACACACACACACACCTACACGCACACACACACACACACCTACACACACACACACACCTACACACACACACACACCTACACACACACCTACACACACACCTACACACACACACACACACACACACACACACGGTGAAACATATTCTTAAATACTTATCCTCATATTTTTCAGGAGTATGGACTGTGTGCTGATTTCTGTCCCAATGGGGCTGTGGTGTCTGTTGGGCTCAGCACAGGCAGGTGAGACACCCCACTCTGAAATACAACCGCATCAAACGCGAAGACGAGAGCAGGCAATAGAAGTATTTCATTCGTTATCAGCTAATCTACTGCGTTAATCAGTGTCGATGCGTTCCTGTTTGTCACGATGTCGACGCTAGATATTTAGCCCAAACTCCGGGACGATAAAGCAGACTCGTTTGCCTGGAGGATCAAACCTTCACACTGGTTGTGTTCCTCTCTCTCCCTGTAACAGGTGGCTGGTCCTTGACCTGCAGACCAAAGACATAGTCTCAGACTACACCGACGGGAATGAACAGCTGTCCGTAATGAGATACTCAACAGGTCAGAGGTCAAGCTCCTTCAGTGTGTCACAATGGAGCGAACGTCAACCATGCTTCAGCAATACGTGCTGACTCACCACTAGGTTTGACCTCTGCTGTTTGTATTTATCTCTATATCTCTACCCTTTCAGATGGTAGCTTCCTGGCCGTGGGTTCCCATGACAACTTCATCTACATCTATAACGTCACAGAGAGTGGACGGCGCTACTCCCGCTACGGAAAGTGTAACGTAAGTTGCAGTGCCGTCCGGGGATGTTGCGGATGGTTGTGGATTATTTATGTCATGAATGAATGATCCATTGTGGGTTACAGTTTGGAGCACAGTGGCCCTGTTGTTCAGTCAGACGCGGGACATATTTGTCACGGTGTTTGGGCGTTGTGTCACTTTGTCATGTCTGTCACATTTAGGGTCACTCCAGCTTCATCACTCACCTTGATTGGTCAAAAGACGGGAAGTACATTATGTCTAACTCAGGCGATTACGAAATCCTTTACTGTGAGTGACTGTGCAAACATCTACATTTTTTTATTTGTGCATTTGTGTCTCATTTGAACACGTGTATATTTTTTTATATGACAACATGTCTAATATCCCCTAAGTCAATTATCCTAAGGACTATTTTACTCAAACAGGGGACATCGCTGGAGGCTGCAAACTGTTGAGGAACCGCTATGAGAGCAAAGACAGAGAATGGGCGTCCTACACCTGCGTACTGGGCTTCCATGTCATGGGTGAGAAGAACCAGCATTCAAACTATCACAAGCCTCTCAATATCACTCAATCCGTTACCTGTGGCTGAGGGGCTGACGTGTTGTGTGTTATTGTGTGTCGTCCCACAGGTGTGTGGTTGGAGGGTTCAGACGGTACAGACATCAACGCCCTCTGTCGCTCCCACAATGAGAGAATGGTGGCGGTGGCCGACGACTTCTGTAAAGTCCACCTCTTCCAGTACCCCTGCCCAAAACCCAAAGTCAGTAATAATTCAGTGCCACATTTTTCAATTGATTTCAATCATTTTTACTCCTTCCACCAGACAGCTCACCACATATCAAATGTCTTATTTGACCCATCAGGCTCCAAACCACAGCTATGAGGGCCATGGCAGTCACGTGACCAACGTGCGCTTCACCCACTGTGACAGTCACGTGCTCTCCATGGGCGGCAAGGACACCTGTATCCTCCAGTGGCGGGTCAAGAGAGGAGGGACGGGGGACAGCGGTGGAGACCGCCTACACTCCTCCTCTTCCACCTCAACCAGCTCCCCAGAACCTTAAGGGAGAGAAGGAGACATGGAGAGAAAGACCGAGACTGAGAGAATCAGAGAGAGGCTGATAGAGAGACAAAGGGGAGAGAACGTTTACAGAGAGAGAGGGAGGGAGCAACGTAGAGAGAGAGTGGCTTCTGGACCTGTGGCGTAGTGTTTGTGTCTGGCTTTTAAATCAAAGCAGGTTTAGGAATCACATACCTGATGTCCACAGGATTCTCTGTTCAAACACAATGGAGTTTTGTAATGCAGATATGAGCCACACATGACGTAATGAAAACATTTAATACATCTGGGCACAATTTACTCCTCAGAATGAGTGAAATGCTGTTGCATCTTTGTGAATTTCCTAGATTGATGCAATTGAAAAGGTCAAACTGTTAACAACTGACTGTTGGGACTGCCATCATTAATTGACGACAAAGGGATCAATTGTTGAAAACATTCCAAAATATCCTATTTTGTTTACTAAATTGTTTACCATGCCAACTTACCCTAGTGGTGTTTTATGGTTATTGTCTTCTCATAAATGTCATATAAAATCATACATATCTTGTGCTGTTGCGATCTATGACTATTGAACTTTTTATGTGCTTCTGACAAATTTAGCATTTTGCTACATGTTGACAATCACTCAAGTGCCTTAGAATTGAATAACAAAAATATTTGCTTTACTCATTGTAGTTTAAACTAATCTCCTGAGTATTAGTCAAATTCCGAAATGTTTACCTTCATTGTACACTTTGCTTTTGTATTGGATTTCTTCTATGTTTATTTAAAAGTACTTTTGAATGGGTCGTGGTTTTCTTTGTCTCCAGATATTTCGATCAATAAACTATGACAAACTAGTGCTTATGAATTCATAGCATCCTTCATTATAAAAGCATGCGTGCATTTCCAGTTACACTGTAGCGCTAAAAACTGTATGCTATCGAAATGAACGCTAGAGGGGAGTGTTGTTCAAATTATGACCTTTGAGTTGTCATTTTGCTTACTGCATCAATGTAGATTTTAGAGGAAGTCTGATGGAAGGCTGTTTCTCATCAAAGTGCCCATCTGCATACTCTTCATGCGAAATATGCGAATCAGATTATCTGCCTTCAGTACTACTTTAATTATATATATGGGCTGACACAATAATGTTGGTGTTGGTGATGGTTGGAGCAACTCTGTCTTGCTGAGAATTGTGTGTGTGTGTAATATGTAGCCGGAGTTTTCCGATTCGAAGTTACATTTTCCGGAGATGACGTTTACAAACGAGGGGGAGCAGTGTGTGTGTGTGTGTGTGTGCAAACTGAGCGGAGGTGAAGAAGAGGAGGATGAAGCTGGGAGCTGAGGATGGGAGGAAGAGTGGAGTAAGAGACAGGCTAGCTATCAAGGGCTGTGTATGCATGCCTGCCTGCAAGTGTGAATGCGTGAGTGAGTGTGGAAGAGGGAGGTCGTTATCGGACTGAAACAAAAGACGCATTTTGGAACCCCGAAACATTGCAACGGAAACTTTAAACTTTTACCCGCCAGAGCTTGGCTACTGTGCCGGGTCCCGGCTTTGTTTCGCGGCGGGTGAGGTCTCTAATAAATGCAGTGATAAAATAGCTCCAGATCGACATTTTTAACGCAGGAGGGGAATCCCTTTGGACAGTGTTTTGTTGGGGGTAACGAGAGAATGGCGGCCAACATGTACCGAGTGGGAGGTAAGTATTTTTTTTATTTTTTTATTTTATTTTGAGGAGCCCTCACGGTGAATGTTAGCTAGCTATGCTAGGGTAATTAGCTGGCTGATTTGCATTCGCTAGCTATCTAGCGAACGGTTGTTATTTCCGCGAATGCTGGCCACCAAGTTAGCAGGCTAGTGCTAGCTAACTTAATAGCGAGACGTGTTCAATTAGAACGCGTTCGTTGGCTATCGACCTAACGTCAGTTGTATTTTACGACTAGTTAGTCCACTTGTAGTGTAGTATAGTCAACCAAGTTTTTATATATAGCCTGCCGCTAATTGCTTTGTTGAAACCAATGATTTATGTCATTGGCTGAACCCGGCAAGTTAACTTGAGTCAAACATGGTTTGACCAGCAACCTTTTTACAGTCAGGCTACCTATGTTATCTAGCTAGCTAGCTGTATATTTTTAACTCGCAAATCAGCTTGCTAGCTACGTAGTTAGCGTAAATTAACGTTAGCATGCACGGCAAGGAAATGTATTATCGTTGGGGAAGACGTATTGTTACACTTCAAACTACTCTGCAATTTGTAACATATTTTGTAGTTACTATCATTTACCATTTAGCTGCATTGTTTAGCTGCCAAGGTCAATATAGTGCATTTAGCAAAATAACAACACTGAGGTCTGCATGTTAAAAAAGCCGGTAAACGTGCGTTGCGTTAGGTCGCAAAATGGCCAGAGTTAAGCCGGCTCCTCAATCCCTAGGGTAGACTGCTTAATTTGATCATCAACATTGCAATGATATGCGATACTATTATTGGTGGTGAGAAAGATGATCAACATCAGTGATCTTGACTTGGTTGGTGCAACGATGTTGTAATTCACGTTCCCTTTCATGTCTTGGCTCGAGTCAGTGTTTTGGTGGATGCACAGTTACTGTGTCTGTGAAATATAGCCATACGTTCTGGCTATTTTATCGATGTGTAAGGTTTCAACAAGAGCGTCTGTATTTAGGTCACGTTGATTAAACCGTGCTGTCTGCTTTCTGTGCATAATATAACTTGAACAATATAGCCTACAGCAGGCATTGAATTCTACATAATTGATAAAGACATATACAGACGTCTTGCAATATATGTTGATGTTGAGTTGGGCTGTTTTACAGGCAACAGCATAGATGGATTTAACTACTGACTGTCTGAAAGACATGACACTGCTGAGACTATTATTTCTTCCATGTCATTGTTTTAGTTGCAGGATTATGCAGTCATTGATTTCACCTCTACTAACATGACAATTTCAGTTTGGCATTTCAGCCTTTTAATTCCCCCCCACCCACAGTGTTCTATGCTGACTTTTTTTTACAAGTTGAAAAATATTCGAGGTAATAGAATCTGTAATTTTTCAAGGTGCACTGGTGCTCCTAAATAAAAATTTGAAGTTGCACTGCAAAATATTTAGGTGCTTATACCAGTAAAATGGTCTCACTGTAGAGCCCCTCCCCCCTCGGTCATCTTGGCCTTGAGACTGTGCCCGAGATGGCACTGCCCCACAGATGGTAGTGTCTTCCGGCCTGTCTGTCTGCAAGGCCTGCTTGCCTAATCCCTCACAGCACTGCATCCTAGCACCTCGGAGCGCGACAAAATGCTTATTAACCCGTGTACCGTCGCCCTCCTGGGGGGAACCTTCCCAGAAAGCGCTCACACAAGGCAGCCATTACATCTATTGTTGTTCCACCGCTGAGGAAAGTGATGTTCTTGCCAATTTTCCTCGCTCCAGTCAAGGTGGTCACATGAACCACTGCCTAGCAAAATAAATACCCAGTTGGGTAGCTCTGGGCCAGTGTTTCCGAGTAGGTGTACTGATCTAGAATCAGCCCCCCCCCCCTGTCCATTCAATCTTATTAATTGTGAACTAAAAGGTTGAACTTATCCTTTATCGGCACTCCTACTCTGAGACGTGCTATACATATGGTCACTAGTCTAATATGCAGTGGTGTGTCAAGGAAACTTGTTCTTGTCGAATTTCATTGTATAATCAAAATGGTGTGTTTAGCATATTCTGTTATCCTCCCAAACAGTAGAGACAGACCATACACGACTGCTCTCTTCTTTTGGCTGCTAAGAGTCCTTGAAAATATGTTTTCATGCTACTTCCCTCAATAGTTGAATGACTCACAGCTACTGACTGTGTTGCTCCATGTCTGTGGTAGAGTTTCTGCTCTGTAATGAAATGACGTGTCACTCTTGACAAATTGTGTGTTGGCTATGAAATTGTGCTCTAATTATTCATTTGAATATGAGGGCGCTATGTTCTATTTGCTCAGTTGTGGTTATTTCTGAGGGTCCCGCGTGTCATAGCTTTGCCACTTTTGTCTGGACTTTGTCTGATCTTGGATAGTCTGCTGGATTTAGGCTTGCTACTGTATTTACCTCATAAGATGTCCCTTCTGGTGAATTGGGTTTTAAGCTGTTACTTGTCTCCATTAGTTGAATTGAATGCCTTGGTCTCGGGCTAGGTCCTGCTTTATAGCCAGAGGAGCCCATTGAAATCAACATTTTATTTGTCACATGTGGCCGAAAAACAGATGTAGACCTTACCGTGAAATGTTTACTTACGAGCCCTTAACCAACAACGCAGTTTAAAAAATATTTACTAAATAACTAGAGTATAAAATAAGAAGCAACACAATAAAATGACCGTAACGGGGCTGTATGTGGGGGTACAGGTTAGTCGAGGTAATTTGTACGTGTTGGTAGGGGTGAAGTGACTATCCATAGATAATAGACAGTGGCAGGCTGGATACGGGTCCTGTTGATATAGTGGTGCAGCGGTCTAAGGCACTGCATCTCAGTGCAAAAAGTGTCACTACAGTCCCTGGTTCGAATCCAGGCTGTATCACATCCGGCTGTGATTGGGAGTCCTATAGTGCGGTGCCCAATTGGCCCAGCGTGGTCCGGGGTATATAGCTCATGGAAGGAATCAGTGCTACTGGGTGTAAGGGGCTAATGCAGGGTCAGTGAGATTGAGACCCGGGGCCCCAGGCTGACCCTTGTGTAGTATTGACTGTTTTGTGACATTTGCTTGGTTACATGGGAGTTCATCCTATAGAAGTGTATGGAATTGGTGAAAATCCACTCACCCGTGTTTCAGTCCAATGTCTCAACAGCAACATGCTATTAATGGATTGTATGTTGTTAGTGCTTGCCACGGGTGTTTTGTAAGTAGCAATAGATGACCTGGTAAGACTGTGATCCTAAAACGATAGAGCATCCATTGCTTCATGAAAGGGCAGATCCTAACGGCACCGCAAGTCATTATAAATGTATAGACCTAATTAGGCAGTTCTTCAGATTTTTTTAAAGGCTCTCTCCACTCACTACTCTGAATCCACCCACAAGCACCTAACACACTGCGACACAACTGCCACCGTACAGTAACTGCAATAGACGAGAAGCATATTACGCTTCCTGCGATTATTTGTCCTTCAAACAACAATTGGTCATATTGAAATGTTTAACCTACAAATTGAACATCGTAGGCATCTGGTTAATGCTGACTGACTGACTCTGAGTGTCTGAGCTGAGGTTGTCTTTTCAGAAGGGCAGATTGTGATCCCCATTCAAAAAGCCCCTGGTCCTTTGATCCGTGAGGCACCACTTTAGTCTGCTGTCTCCCACCGTTTTCATCCAGGCAGGCACGGTGCCCCCATAAGCGTGGAGAGAGGGCTTCATGGTTTCATTTGTCCCGCTGGGGCAAGACCGAGAGCCGAACATCGATGAATATGGAGAAAGAGGGGTGAATGGATGACGGGAAAGAAGAGGGTGACAGTGCTGTGTACGGTCTTTTCTTTTCTCTTGAGCCAGTGTCGGTGGTTACATAATGGCAGCGGGGGAATTTCTCCCGTCATCCACGACGTGTTCTTTTAACCTAGGAGCGGAAAATATTTTTGGTATCTCTTGATTGTTCTGGCAATTCTCACATAGAAACTTAATTGGTAGGGATGATTGTTGTCTAAAAATTGGAAAATTTTAAATTGTCCTAAAATGTCAAATTTCATCATGATTTTCAATAAAGTGGTTTATAAGACGCATGTAAAAAGCATCCTTCCAGTTTTTTATGTGAGAGTTGCCAGAACATTCTGAGATACCGAAAATATTATTTTGCTCCCGCTTGCGTGGAATTTCCCCTGGGCTACATCCTGTAACTCTCCTTCTATAGAATAGATATGATTGCTGATGCATTCCAATGTTGGTGTCCGCCTTACGGTTAGTGTCCCTGATCGTATCCAAGGCGACAGCATTGCTCGTAGACACTCATTTTCAATATGTTTTCTGTATTATCCAGATTTGACTGGCTATGTCTTGGTGTAGACAATGTCCAGTCTCCACGATAGTTATAGATATTGTCACATAATTTGCTTGTATTTCCTAGATTTATGTTGAACAGAGCTGTTGATTCATCAGGACAGTTATTTTGCTGAGAGTTATGTTACAGGGCCTTTGGCTTTTGCCAAATGACCTGCAAATGACCCCTAAAACACACTGGTGTGGTTCCCCTTCCAAAACACTGCTAGAACCAAAATATTGGCCACGCGAGCCAAAATATCACCTGTCATGCCTTAATCACTGGCAAGAAATAATTTCGAGGTGTTTTTGATATTGTAACCTAAACCGTATGAGTAGCCAAGGCCTATAATACTGGGCATACCAAAACAATTTTGGTGTGTCTTCAAAGACTGACTTCTCTTCTGGGTGATTAGTTAATTAGCCTATTATTTAGACTTCTCTACTTCAGTCATAGGCTACTATCAATGGGCTGTGGGGGAAGAGATTGAGGTCCACCATCTTTGTAGACAGTAGGCGAAGGTGCTGGGCTTTTGTTCTTTTAACTGAATTCCCATTTTTTTTTGTTGAGGGGGTGTCTCTTTTCAGTAACACCAGCATCTCTAATTATGTCATGAGATATGAGGGAAATTCCCGAGATGTCACATGCAAACAGAAGTCATCTTATAGTGGTACTGTAGTCTGGCGTAGCCTAGGATGGCTGAGTGAATATTGGCTCACTTGTCCTTGAAATGGCAGACACAGACTGGGTGTGTTGTGCAAGGCTATTAGCTCTCCCCACCAAGCACCTGTAGGCTTTTTGATGGATTGATTTTGCCTGGTGAAAGCCTGTCTGAGTGGTGGTTGACGTCATCTGCTGTTAGTGGTGGTGGGTTCCCCTTAGTCATATCAATAAGTGACTGTACCAAGACTCCGACAGAGTCCAGTCTCCACACAGACGCATTGCAATGATTCTCCTGTGAACGTGTTAAGAGTAACCGGAGAGGTCAAGTTCAAAGTCATGCTCTGAATTGAAATGCTACAGATTTTTATGATTCATATGACTCAGACTTTTCTTTCCCTTTCAGATTACGTGTACTTTGAGAATTCCTCCAGCAACCCCTACCTAATCCGCAGAATAGAAGAGCTCAACAAGGTTGGTACAATAATCTGTCCTTCACACCTACCCTCTGATTCGGAGCGTTTACATAAAAACTCGCTGACATTGACAGCCCCATTTTGTAAATGTAAAGCTTTTCATATCTGACCTGAGAGCCTGTGTGTTTGTAACTCATTTCAACACTGGGGCGGTGATGGTGGTAAAACACACACACACCCAGAGAGAGAGATTCACACACACCTCCCAGGTTCTAACCACAATCTTCTTGCCCCCCCCTGCCACCCTCTTCCCGATGTATTGTGCTTTCGTTAGCCAGCCCAGGACAACTACAGTAGTGACAAGATGCTGGTGCAAGAGCCATTACGTAATGCTGCTGGCTATAGCAGTAGCATAGTGGCGTATGACACAGCCTTGTTTCCCAGTCAAAGGATTAAGCTCATTTATATAACACTCTTAAATGGAAGGGGTTGTGGCGAGCACCACTAGCAGAACCCTGTCCTTCTGAGCACTAATGGAAGTGGAGGAGGAGGGGCAATAATAGATATTATTATGACTGAGGCTGCGTCTGAAAATTCCCTTCCCTACGTAGTGCGCCGCTTTTGGAAAGAGCCCTGGCCAAAAGCAGTGCCCTACATGGGGAATAGGGTGTCGTTTCGGACATTACCTTGAGTGTGAATTAGATGAGGAGCCCAACATTGAGGCCTCAGTTTTGTGGTTTCTCTCTCCCTCTCTTCAGATCATGGTTAATCCAATGGTAATGATGGAGAGTCTCGCGTCACCCCTCGTCACTTACAGCCCCAGTTTAAGTTCTAGCATATATTCAATACATTTGATTCAATTCAAAATGGCCGATTTTTCCATTCATAGATGGGGAAATCGTATCTATGAATGTGGCATGCCGTTCAGAGAATAATATTGTGATATGGCAATCATTCGAAGTATTGGCCGGAAGTGACTGACCACTCTTGTCGCACATGTCTCTCAGACGGCCAATGGGAACGTGGAAGCCAAGGTGGTGTGTCTGTTCCGGAGGCGGGACATCTCGGGCAACCTCAACACTCTGGCCGACAGCAACGCGAGTGAGTACAACAGCCTTTATGTCCGTGTAGTCTCATCGCAGTCCATCGGTGCTCTGCTCCTTCACCGTGTTCAGAAAAAGATCAAGAGGCCTATTACACAAACCACTTGAGAGAGCCAACTCTTTGCTCTATGCCAAACTCTAATGCTGTGCGGTCTGTGTAAAGTTATTGGAGAGCATTATTAGAGCAGACGTCTCTTTCGTATAAACCAGTTTATTATCTCCATCCAGAATGAGTACTGTGTTGCGTTCCAATCAGATTGGGATCTCCCTCTGCGCTACCAGCAGGCAATTGGCACTCGCTCTAAGCAGAGGGATGCTCTGCCTGCGTCCCAAATGGAGCCTAATGTAGTTTGCTGCTTTTGACCAGGACCCATAGGGAGTGCACCACATAGGGACTAGGGTGCCATTTGGGGCGGACAGTCTGTCTCCAGCTGAAGCAGAACAGCGTCTGTAAGAGTGTGCTTACTGCGTTGTGCTGTTCCACTACAGCTGCCAGTAGGAGTTTGATACTAATGTAGGATTCATTCACAATGGACGAGGGGAATTGTTTTTTTTGTGTGTGTTGTTTTTCTATCATGAATAGTGCTGTACTTGGTTGTTGTAGGAGTAATAGTGGCTGGCTATTGGTTTGAGTGTCGGTGTTTATCACACACGTTTCCAGTTAAAGGGGGTCGCCCACTAGAGTGCCCTGAGTGGTGCATTTGTGCAGATGCCCAGGGATCAGAGAAAGAGCTGCAGAGTGGGGGAAATGGAGAGCGAAGTGGCCGCCCAGGTAGTGTTGTGATGCTAATGATACTCAGATTACCTAGAGCCCTGATCGACTTCATTTATACACACACACACACACACACACACAATCAGTCCTCTAACATAGTGGGCTGCATGCAGTGGCAGGGCTCCAGACAAGACATTCAGATCCACACCCCAAAATGGATGCATTTACCAGCAATCTGTAATGCATTTTATAATGTTAACTACTACACCTATCTAGCTGACAAAGTTAATTTGTTTGACTCTGGATGTAAATTTTATTCCATGTTTTACCTGTAGGCCTGTGCAGTGCCTCCGGTTTGGTTTCATGACAGAGCCTACTTATTGCAAGTTACTCTGGATAAGAGCTTCTATTTGCTGAATGACTAAAATGTCATAAAAAAAAGTCATTTAGCGACAATAGGAGATAGGATCTCCAGTAGGAGGCAGGGATGGCTGGGGGTTGCTGGGTAGTTGGGTGATCTCCTGTCCTGCCCCCTCAGCCCTGGAGCCCCTGCTAGCTGATTGGTAATGTCACCGTGGTGTGTTAGCGTTAACTGCCCCTGTGTGCTGCGGAGGTATTCAATCTAACCTCTCCTGGGGGGGTCAGTGGAGAAACACAAAGATGGCCCTGAAACTGGCTGCAACCAGTCGAGAGAGCGAGGAAGGCTGAGGATGGGTTGCAAACAAATGGCCACAGCTGGGCCGGTGTAGAGACCCTAGTGCCCAGTCTAGCTCCAGCCCTCCTCGCGACCTGGCCCAGTTGTCTGGTTCACTCTGATCTGACTCCCCGCTACACACACACTGTCAGCTGTTGTGTTATGCTGCGCTACTGTACGTCCCTCTCCTGCGTTTTGGCTCGGGCGCCCGAAAAACGCCTCGCTCCCGCCTCACTCGGCAGCACGAGCCACCGCTTTGGCACTGTCCTGTTACACAAGACCTGGGCTTCTCTCCCAGTCTCTCTCTCTCTCGCTCTCCCTCCAACAGTAACCCCCCCCTTCTTCTTTATTCAAATCCTTTATTCTCTTCCTCTACCACCACACCCCCCCAATTGCCCACCCTCCTCTTAGCTTGTCCCCAGCCCAGGCACGCTGCTCAGAACAAAAGGCCCTCGGTGTGTCCCACAGGGCTACGGCACGCAACGGGTTAACTCTGACTTGCCTTGTGTCTTTGTCAAGGAAGAAAGTGTGTGTGTGTGTGGAGGGAGAGAGCGAGCGTGTTCACTGCTCTGCTGGAGCTCCACTGCACGTGGGTGTGCCTTGAGTGCCTGTTTTTCTTTTCTTTTTTATGTATTTTTTTCTTGTGGGTGGGGGTGTATACATGATGGGGGGATGGGTGCCTCAGGTTTGACGCACAGGGTTTCCCACTTGGTCTGGCAGGGACTTGCCGGACAAGGGGAGGGAAGGAGGGTGAAGGGGGCGGGGGTTGAGGGGTGGCAGGAGGGGTTAACAGAGAGGTGTGGCCTGAGGTCCTGCCCCCCCTCTACTGACAGGGTTTCCTGTGGCTGAGTGCAGGGGCGGAGTCCGTGGAGATGGAGCGATAGTCCTGCCCAGTTCGTTCTCTCCCCCCTCAGTGCTCAATCCACCACCACCTCACACATTTCTGACTTGCCCGCCTCAAATTAGGAATGTGCAATTTTAGTCGTGTAAAACTAGATATAATACAAAAACAATTTCCATACGGGGGAAAAGGAATGTTTCTTTATCTACACGGACTAATTTTTGCCTGCCAGGTCATATAGGCTATATGCAGTCCTTTGTTTACATTGACTGTAAAGCTTCAGTGGGGCTATAGTAGGTCACTAGAATAGACCAGAAGAGTTTGTCCTTCCGAGTAGGGAATTATTTTCATTGTCTGGTATTGATGACACATAAGTACAGTTACAAGTTAAAGTTCCAGGTCACAGGTTATGATAGACTTGTCACAGTAGATAAAAGGACAATGTATATAGTCAGTTTCACTTTGCTGTTCAGCGTGTTTGATTTCAATAAAGATACTGCCGGGGGCTGGTCTATTGGCAGTGCTTCCACCCCTGGACCACACATTCCCATGGCGGCAGCGGTTGGATCCCCTGTTCCGTCACTCACTTTCTGAGCCTTATCCCCCTCGTTCTGTTTCCCCATCTTCATTTCTAACCGATATCTGTCATTTAAGACTTGAAAATGTCAAAACCAATACACTGCTGGATCGTTCTCCCCGTAGCCACAATTCTCAGTTGGTTATATTGATATGAATTGTGTGATTGAACAGATCACGACTATTAGAACCCATCTAACTGGGGAAATGTGCTTTGTCGCTAATGTGTCTTTTTGTGTTCTGCGTTTCATAGGAGACTTTGAGGAGGAGTCCAAGCAGCCCACTGTGTCTGAACAGCAGAAACACCAGCTGAAGCACCGAGAGCTTTTCCTCTCTCGGCAGTTTGAGTCTCTACCTGCAACTCACATACGGTAAGAGAGAGAGTGTGTGTCCCCCTGAGGTGGTCTCACCTCATAGCGGTAGCCGCAGACAATGGTGCTGCCGTTCAACCCTTTCAACTCTGACGGGATATGGTGTCATGTGACAGGACTGATATGCACAGTTAACTCTCAACCTGGAACGTTATTCTCTCTGGCCCATTCACAATCATTAAGCCACTGTGTTCAAACTGTCCCTTTCTATAACATGAACAATCGCCACTGTTCAGGCTCCTGATTTTAAAAGACAGTAAGTGGCGGTATTATGACTGTCAATCATTTAACTGTGTTGAAATGATTTTGCCTGTTCTGAAGTTCTTTCCCAGGATCTCCACAGACATTCTATTGTTTTCCAGTGCCTTATTGGGGATATAGGCTTGGTACAGCAGCAGGGTTAGGTGCAGCTCAGTTCCGATTATTGCAGGGTGCCGTTTTGACCTCCTGAATAACCCTCACTCTGTCTCTTCTCCTGGCGCCTCTCTCCCCTCCCCAGAGGGAAATGTAACGTCACCCTCCTCAACGAAACGGACGTCCTCGCCGGGTACCTGGAGAAAGAGGTGAGCTTCAGTCTCTCTCCAAAGCGTCACTGTTCATCACCAGCAAGTCTGTCCCACGTATTACATTGACTACTGCACTGTTGAGGAATTCATGGCAAAGGAGTTGTGCATGTTCTGCTAAAAGTGGTCTTTTTTTATTTTTTTAGGACTACCTTTTTTGAGTGAGGACCATTGTATCAAAAATATATTTTTTGATACAATAAAGCAGTGAAATATAGCGTCTATTGGCTGAGAATGTATCCACTCAATCCATTCCTAACATCTGTTGTTCATCTTTCTGTCCAGGAGTGTTTCTTTTATTCGCTGGTGTTTGACCCGGTTCAGAAGACCCTTCTGGCGGACCAGGGAGAGATCCGCGTAGGCTCCAAGTACCAGGCCGAGATCCCTGACAAGCTCGCCGAAGGTGTGTGGGGGGGCCTGGCTTAACTCTGACCTTTTGGAATGGGCTATCACGTTGTATCCTGTTGTGGTTGTCATAGTGCTCTGACTATACACTTGGGGTTAAGTTGCACCCCACTTAAGGTACTGGGTTGAAAGAAGGTATTTTATCACATCTAAATGATGGTGTATGAGTGAGTAGTGAGACATGGGTCATGTTCAGTAGGGCACACAGGAACATTTTTGGAATGGGGGGGAAAAGGGACATTTGTATTCCCTTTCAGTCTATCACTTGGTATAACATACTATGGGGAGTCAATGACCAATCCTATTCACCTGAAGCAAACTGAAATCACGCCCAAAGGGCCAATGGATGCCGAGCCCGCCCTAGGAAGCCCCTTTTTCCTGGCTATAATACCGGGGCTCGCATCCATTTCCCAAATTCTTTGCTTTTCAGCTCGCCTGAAGGAAGGATGCATCACGCAATTTACAAACTTTTCAAGAATATGAAGGCTATGAGATTCTGCCCCGTCATAGGTGTCTGTTAGTGGTAGAGAGTATTTGTCCCCTTTAGATGTTGCACGTTTTGGATCTCGGTATCGGTTTTTGTTTGATTGCCAGTGGTAAAAGTTCAAAAAGGCTAGCCAGCTGAGTTTGAACCTCCGACCGTGCCCTAGGGCACGTTGTTTCACAATGAAAAATAAATATACTCACGAATGCTGTCCTCTTGCTTGGGGTGGAAACACGCTCAGGAGGCCTCCGCTTGGACCGGTTTGTTTGACCATTGTCTCCGGCTGGGTTCAACTTCCTTTTGGAAGTCGAGGCTGACTTTGTGCGGAAGGTTGGGTGGTGGGAGTTGATAGGGGTGTCATCCCGAGTGAGGCTCGTTCCGGTTTCTCTGGCAGTGTTCAAAGTCCGGATTCTGGGGATGATATTCAATCACTGATTGGCTCTGCAGTGTGAATTGGATGACATCAGTACAGGTTCTGAACCATTGGCGGTGAATGCAACTTTGGTGTTTTCTCCCCCGTGACGAGCTCTGCCCCTTCAGGAGATAATATATGGGATACTTTGAGCGTGCTCCATCCGGTGGCGGGCATGCACAGTTTCACCATGGGTGATGAGGACAGTGACGAGGGGGTACGGTCTGTGCACTGTGCATCCTCCTTTTCGTGGCGTCATTATGTCAGTGTTCCCAGGGGTCATAGCAACTGTCTTAAGAGGAGATTCCGTCTCTCTCTACTTCAAAAGAGGGCTATTCGGGTGTTCCCAGTGTCAGAAGTACAGAGTGGTTGTTACACCCAGTACTTCATAGTTCCCAAGAGCCCTGAGAGTCCCATTCTGGACTTGTGTGTTAAAGCAGTTATTTATTACTCTGTCATTTATTACTGTGTCAAAAAAAAAAGTTTTATCATGTCCCCCTCCATCCTTGACAAAACAGAACTGGAGTCATAACCAGTTTTAGGAGGGCTCGTAATACTGGTTTTCCCACGTTGCGCCTCCGTCTCCCAACAGTAAGGCCTGCTCCGCTCATTCTTCCGACAGTTAAGTGCAGTGCCCAGCTGATAATCACATAACTGCTTTGAAACTGATCCTTAACTATGCAAAACTAATTTCACACACGCACAACAACAGATTAATAAAATGAAGTAAAGTATGATGGGGGGAGGGGGGTTGATGCGCGAGGGGAAGCAAATGATGCATAGTTATTAATCACCAAATGTGAATGAAGAACCAGGCGGGCCACTCTATTGTATTGCTCCATTCTAATCTTAAAATGGTATGTACCTTTATATCAGTCCACCGAATCAAAGAAGTCTTATCAGACTACTCTGACCTACTTGGGGTAGGCTACACTGACCTACTTTGGGTAGACTACACTGACCTACTTTGGGTAGGCTACACTGTCCTACTTGGGGTAGGCTACACTGTCCTACTTGGGGTAGGCTACACTGTCCTACTTGGGGTAGGCTACACTGTCCTACTTGGGGTAGGCTACACTGTCCTACTTGGGGTAGGCTACACTGTCCTACTGTCCACTGTCCTACTTGGGGTAGGCTACACTGTCCTACTTGGGGTAGACTACACTGACCTACTTTGGGTAGACTACACTGACCTACTTTGGGTAGGCTACACTGTCCTACTTGGGGTAGGCTACACTGTCCTACTTGGGGTAGGCTACACTGTCCTACTTGGGGTAGGCTACACTGACCTACTTGGGGTAGGCTACTCTGACCTACTTGGGGTAGGCTACTCTGACCTACTTGGGGTAGGCTACTCTGACCTACTTGGGGTAGGCTACTCTGACCTACTTGGGGTAGGCTACACTGACCTACTTGGGGTAGGCTACTCTGACCTACTTGGGGTAGGCTACACAGTGAGAGCGTGCGTAGTTAGTTGTACATGCCGAATGCCTTTCAATATCTGGGAAAATATCCACCGGGCAGCAGGTGAGCGAGTGTTGGAGAATGTGTTGTGGAGCCTTACATTGGCAAGGGGAGAAATGTCACCATGGACAATTTCTTAACTTCACTGTCATTAGCAAACAATTTACTTGCAAAGAAAAATAAGTCTGGTTGGCACCATGAACAAAGTGAGATGGGAGCTCCCTCCCGCTGAACAAAATAAGGCACCTGCACAGCCATTGTGCTCCACAATGGTGCTAAATAATGACAACGGGAACACAATCAAGAAACAAATGGAGACTATTATGCACTACAAACAGAGGTGTGTCATGCAAGTAAAAGTTAGGCAACTGTTAGGGCATGGGAAAACAGCCAGATGAAATCCAACTGATGCCGTTGCGTGAAGACGCACGCTATGTAAGCATGAGCTGAAGACAATTGAGTGTTTTTGAATGCTGTATTATCGACACTTATATGAATTAAAATGCCATTATTGCTTTTGTGTTGAATTTCACAATCTATCAAAGCCACTTGGCGCTTATAATGGTATTTAGGCTACTGATGTTTTCATAATTTGACCGCACATTTTGGTGGTTGGGGTATATTTATTTTTTGTTGTTATAAAAATATTTGACTGTGTTCCAGCACATGTCCTTTCTGTTTCATAGTTGTAACAAAGGCACTCCATGAATATACAGTGCCTTGCGAAAGTATTCGGCCCCCTTGAACTTTGCGACCTTTTTCCATATTTCAGGCTTCAAACATAAAGATATAAAACTGTATTTTTTTTTGTGAAGAATCAACAACAAGTGGGACACAATCATGAAGTGGAACGACATTTATTGGATATTTCAAACTTTTTTAACAAATCAAAAACTGAAAAATTGGGCGTGCAAAATTATTCAGCCCCTTTACTTTCAGTGCAGCAAACTCTCTCCAGAAGTTCAGTGAGGATCTCTGAATGATCCAATGTTGACCTAAATGACTAATGATGATAAATACAATCCACCTGTGTGTAATCAAGTCTCCGTATAAATGCACCTGCACTGTGATAGTCTCAGAGGTCCGTTAAAAGCGCAGAGAGCATCATGAAGAACAAGGAACACACCAGGCAGGTCCGAGATACTGTTGTGAAGAAGTTTAAAGCCGGATTTGGATACAAAAAGATTTCCCAAGCTTTAAACATCCCAAGGAGCACTGTGCAAGCGATAATATTGAAATGGAAGGAGTATCAGACCACTGCAAATCTACCAAGACCTGGCTGTCCCTCTAAACTTTCAGCTCATACAAGGAGAAGACTGATCAGAGATGCAGCCAAGAGGCCCATGATCACTCTGGATGAACTGCAGAGATCTACAGCTGAGGTGGGAGACTCTGTCCATAGGACAACAATCAGTCGTATATTGCACAAATCTGGCCTTTATGGAAGAGTGGCAAGAAGAAAGCCATTTCTTAAAGATATCCATACAAAGTGTTGTTTAAAATTTGCCACAAGCCACCTGGGAGACACACCAAACATGTGGAAGAAGGTGCTCTGGTCAGATGAAACCAAAATTGAACTTTTTGGCAACAATGCAAAACGTTATGTTTGGCGTAAAAGCAACACAGCTCATCACCCTGAACACGCCATCCCCACTGTCAAACATGGTGGTGGCAGCATCATGGTTTGGGCCTGCTTTTCTTCAGCAGGGACAGGGAAGATGGTTAAAATTGATGAAGATGGATGGAGCCAAATACAGGACCATTCTGGAAGAAAACCTGATGGAGTCTGCAAAAGACCTGAGACTGGGACGGAGATTTGTCTTCCAACAAGACAATGATCCAAAACATAAAGCAAAATCTACAATGGAATGGTTCAAAAATAAACATATCCAGGTGTTAGAATGGCCAAGTCAAAGTCCAGACCTGAATCCAATCGAGAATCTGTGAAAGAACTGAAAACTGCTGTTCACAAATGCTCTCCATCCAACCTCACTGAGCTCGAGCTGTTTTGCAAGGAGGAATGGGAAAAAATGTCAGTCTCTCGATGTGCAAAACTGATAGAGACATACCCCAAGCGACTTACAGCTGTAATCGCAGCAAAAGGTGGCGCTACAAAGTATTAACTTACGGGGGCTGAATAATTTTGCACGCACAAGTTTTCAGTTTTTGATTTGTTAAAAAAGTTTGAAATATCCAATAAATGTCGTTCCACTTCATGATTGTGTCCCACTTGTTGTTGATTCTTCACAAAAAAATACAGTTTTATATCTTTATATTTGAAGCCTGAAATGTGGCAAAAGGTCGCAAAGTTCAAGGGGGCCGAATACTTTCGCAAGGCACTGTAATTGATTGAACTCTTGAATTGGAGTGTTTTGGTTGTTTTTTTTTTTGGTTGTAGTGTGTTTTTGTTTTTACATCTAGCCTACAGCCCTCAAACTCAACTCTGGACCTCGTAGTCAGTGCCACTTCATTTTGTCATTGTGCCCTCTAATCAGGGACTGATTTAAGACCTGGGACACCAGGTGTGTGCAATTATCAGGTAGAATAGAAAACCAGCAGGCTCTGGACCTTGTAGGGTAATGCAATTTTAAAGCTGATCCACCCCTTGAAAAAAATATTTTTAAAAATTCAAAAAATAAATTGTTGACTACCCCTGGCCTAGAGTAACATAATCTAATGAAAATGCTGTTATTATTTGAAATAAAGATCTGAAGGACGCGTATTTTCATATGCTATACATTCTCCCTATCGCCCCTCACCTTTTCTATGGTGGTGGAGGAGGCTTTGGCACCGGTGCGGTGCCAGAGGATCAGAGTATTGGCCTATCTGAATGATTGGCTGGTCATAGCGGAGCTCCGCTGGTTTCCCATATTCAGTCTCTGGGCTTGACAGTGAATCACAAGAAAGTAGTTTGTCTACGGCTCAACACATTTAGTTTCTGGGTCTCGTTCTGGACTCACTTCTGAATCATGCTCTTTGTTCGCGTTCCGGCTCTGTCTGGCACGCTTTCAGCTGGGGCACTCGTGCTTTTCGCGTGTGCCTATGGTTATTGGGTCGGATTGGCCTCTATGATCGCTGTATTGCCGCTGGTATGTCTGAGGCATCTGTTTCAGGGGTGATTGCTACGTGTCTGTCCGCTTCTCGCCACTGTCATGGATTACTCAAGGTATCCCTGTCGTGCCTAAGGGTTTTGAATCCTTGGGGAGACCGGCGAATGCTGTTGCTGTTTGACAGGCTCATCCTTACTGGGATGGGGGAGCTCTGTGTGTGGGCTACTCTGAAAGAGGGATTTGGTCAAGAGCGCAAAGGGCTCTGCATATCAACAATCTAGAGCTACTGACTGTTTTGCTAGCGCTGAGACGGTTCCTTCCGATGTTGTAAGGCCAGCATGTGTTGGTAAGGTCTGACAACAGGACGATGGTGGCATACATCAACAGGCAGAGGGACGCGGCCTCTCTGACAGCATGTAGTCGGGATCTATTGTCCCAGGCGCACGGGAGGATTTGGCACCCGCGACCGCAGATAACGGCTCTGTGTGTTTGGCCCCTGAAGGCTGAATTTGACGGCTACAGGGTTTACCGAGAGTTGTGTACATAAGTGGTGCACATTTGAGGGTTGGTGTCAGGTTGATGGATTTTCTCATTGTCTGTGCTCTTTGGTAGACATGATAGACACTTTTTGAGCAGGACTTTTCTTTTTCCACATTTCCGGTTTACACTATGGCCAAAAGTATGTGGACACCTGCTTGTCAAACATCCTCATTCCAAAATGATGGTCATTAATATGGAGTTTGTCCCCCTTGCTGCTATAACAGACTCTACTCTTCTGGCAAGGATTTCCACTAGATGTTGGAACATTGCTGCAAGGACTTGCTTCCATTCAGCCACGAGCACTAGTGAGGTCGGGTGCTGGTGTTGGGCGATTAGGCCTGGCTCGCAGTCGGCGTTCCAATACATCCCAAAGGTGTTTGATGGGGTTGAGGTCAGGGCTCTGTGCAGGCCAGTCAAGTTCTTCCACACCGATCTCAACAAACGTTTTTTGTATGGACCATTTCGCATTGGGGCGTTGTCATGCTGAAACAGGAAAGGGCCTTCCGCAAACTGTTGCCACAAAGTTGGAAGCACTCCAAAGTGACGTTGCGTCCTAACGTCCAACATTATGCCTATGTCTTACAGGTCTTTTCCTTTCTCACCACCACCGTTTGCTTCCAGTGAAGAACAGAGGTTGCATGGCCTGTGTCCAGTGCACGCTTTACGCGCGTACAGTGCATTCTGAAAGTATTCAAACCCTTTGCTATGAGACTTGAAATTGAGCTCAGGTGCATCCAGTTTCCATTGATCCTCCTTGAGATGTTTCTGCAACTTGATTGGAGTCCACCTGTGGTATATTCAATTGATTGGACATGTTTTGGAAAGGCACACACCTGTCTATATAAGGTCCCACAGTTGACAGTGCATGTCAGAGCAAAAACTTAGCCATAAGGTCGAAGGAATTGTCCGTAGAGCTTCGAGACAGGATTGTGTCGAGGCACAGATCTGGGGAAGGGTACTAAACAATTTCTGCAGCATTGAAGGTCCCCAAGAATGCAGTGGCCTCCATCATTCTTAAATGGAAGAAGTTTGGAACCTCCAAGACTCTTCCTAGAGCTAGCTGCCTGGCCAAACTGAGCAATCGGGGGAGAAGGGCCTTGGTCAGGGAGGTGACCAAGAACCCGATGGTCGCTCTGACAGAGCTCCAGAGTTCCTCTGTGGACAGAGAACCTTCAAGATTGAAAACCATCTCTGCAGCACTCCACCAATCAGGCCAGACTGAAACCACTCCTCAGTAAAAGGCACATGACAGTCTACTTGGAGTTTGCTAAAAGATAGTTAAAGAACTCTGACTGTAAGTAAAAGATTCTCTGGTCTGATGCTTTGGGGATGTTTTTCAGTGGCATGGACTGGGATACTAGGTTTGTGGGAAAGATGAATGGAGCAAGGTACAGAGATCCTTGATGAAAACCTGTTCCAGAGCACTCAGGATCTCGGGTGAGGGTTCACTTTCCAACAGGACAATGACCCTAAGCACACAGCCAAGACAATGCAGGAGTGGCTTTGTTGAGTGGCCCAGCCAGAGCCCAGACTTAAACCCGATTGAACATCTCTGGAAAGACCTGAAAATAGCTGTGAAGCGATGTTCCCCATCCAACATGACCGAGCGTGAGAGGATATTCAGAGAAGAATGTGTGTGGAATGGGTGTGGCAAGCTTGTAGCGTCATACCCAAGGCTGTAATCGCCACCAAAAGTGCTTCAACAAAGTACTGAGTAAAGGGTCAGAATACTTAAGTAAATGTGATATTTTAATACATTTTCTTTAATACATTCTGAAAGATCCTGTTTTTGCTTTGTCATTATGGAGTATTGTGTGTAGATTGATGGGGAGGGGAATGTTTTAATCCATTTTGGAATAAGCCTGTAATGTAACAAAATGTAGAAAAGTCAAGGGGTTGTAATACTTTCCAAATGCACTGTCTGGATAGGCACAAGCATGTCTGTGTTTGTGACCAGCTTTTTTGTCCGTTTCGCAAATCCAGCTTGGGGTAGGGTGCTTTATAAACTGTGTCATTCTAATTGGATTATGGAGGCTATCTCCCTGGCGTATAGCAAAGGGCAAGGGTTGCCTAGCGGTGTGCTTGCTCACTCTCTACTAGGGGTGTGGTGGCTTCTTTGGCATTGTTCAGGGACTTTGACGATTGTTGATATCTGTGCTGCAGCGAGTTGGGGTTCCCCACATACTGTACCCATGTGTTTTTGTATTGCTTGGCTGTAACTGCTTCCAGTGTGGCTCATAGTGTTCTTATGGCTGGGTCCGGGAGTGGCTGTTGAGCAGCGTGCAGGTTGCATATTTATCCGGGTTACCACAGTTGCCCTGTGGGATTTAGCCTTGGGCTGCCTTGGTTTCCTGCAGTGTGCATGATTTCAAGTTTTTCAGATTCAGTGAAATCCTTAGGTGTCTGTATGAGGCCTTTGTAACCGGTTAGGTCTATGGACTTGGTCGACGTTAGACAGCATTTTGTCTGGGTTACCACAGCTTCCCTGTGGTGTTGAGCCTTGATGTGTGGCACACAGTGTGCATTTATCAGGGTTACCACAGTTCCCTGTGGGTTTGTACCTTGGGCTGCTGTGGCAGTGTGCGGGTACTCTGTTTCCCGGTTACTGCAGGTTTTCTGTGGGTTTGATCCTCAGCTGCCGTGTTTCCTCGACTCTGGTCGATGCTATGTAGCGAGCGTGTGCGCTTTACCAAGTCATGACAAGTGTTGTATTGGACTTGTGGTTCCTTTTTGTATTTTCAGGCATTCAAGTTAAGTATTGTTCTGGGACCCGTGGGGTCTGGACTTGGGGTGCGGTGGCAGCGTGTCAGTACGCAATAGCCAAGTTGTAGCAGGTTCTGGTTCCCTATGTTGTGCTATGACAGTTCAGGTTTCTCGGCTAAGTATTAAGGGGAAAATGTGTTTTCTATAACACCTTTTTGGAGCTGGTGAAGCCTCCTAGTTTGGTGCCCTTTGAGCCAGCTTTGGGCATGATTGTATGTCCCCCGTAGTATGTTATACCTCGTTCCCTCCTTCAGGGAACAGTAGTTAGATTCATAACTGTAAATGTTCTTATTGGAGATTTTGCTCCCCACTGAATACGCCCATGGATAGGGCCCTTCAGGCAGGTGGTATGGTAAGCTGCTGCCCTCTTATTTTATGTTCCCTAGTGTAGCCAGTGTTAAGTTGAAGGTTGACTTTTTGTGGAAGGTGTTCGAGCCCCTGTGTGTCTGACACTGGTTCTGTCTGGCCAGACGGACATAGCTGTTCATCCTCTGGAGACTACGTAGGAGTAGTCTGGACTGCCTGCACACGCTGTAATTTCTGTCCCCCTTTCGCATCCTCTGCTCATTCATATTTTTTTTCTCTTCTGCTTATCCCCCTCTCCTCTTTCACCATTTCCTCTCCTCTCAAGTCTCTATCTTGTTATAGCCATAGACCAGTGTGTACCCAAATAGTGGGCCACACAACCAGTATCTTTCACTATCTGCTGTGTCATTAGTTAACGTGTCTGATCGTTGTTCTATTGGTATTGTCCCTCACAGGTGAAACACACACCCGTATCCAGGAAAAGCTGGAGACCAAGGTCTGGGACCCTGACAACCAGCTCAAAGACCCCCAGATTGACCAGTTCCTGGTGGTGGCTCGGTGAGTGTCCCCTGTCCCCCTTCATCTGTCACAGGTTGCCCTGGTTACGTTACAACCCGGCCCTGTTGCTATGGAGGTTCTTGTCGTCGGGACGTTGTCAGGGTGCCTCGTGAGCTTGGTGCAAATTCGGATTTGAGTTTCGATGTCCACCTTTTGGTTTAATTGTAGCACAGTCATTTCCTGTAGACATCTTTGAATGATCTTGCCTAAGCAGTGTAGTAGCAGGAGGACCCCAGTCAAACACACAGCATGTTTGTCCCTGTTTTTGGAGGGAATCGACATTGTAGCGAAAGACTCCTTGATTACATCAAGCTGGAGTGCCATCTTGTGGCCATATGATGTAAATTGACACATTTACTAAACCCCATCTGATTGGGTATCAAAATGCCCAGACAAAAATACGTTTAATGTGTGTTTCAGTACTGGGTTTGTCATAGATTCTAATTATGATATTTGATGGTTGTATATGTGTGTGTGTGTGTGTGTGTGTGTGTGTGTGTGTGTGTGTGTTCCAGTGCTGTGGGGACGTTTGCCAGAGCCCTGGACTGCAGTAGCTCCATCCGTCAACCCAGCCTGCATATGAGTGCTGCAGCAGCCTCCAGAGACATCACACTGGTGAGACACACACACTTTGTCCATGTCCCATGGTGACGAGACAGTCAGCAAGTGCTCCACTACCCCCTAAACTAACGGACATCTACCTTGCCGTAATTAGTAGCAGAAATGTACATTGTATCGTAATATTTATCTAATACTATATGCAATATCACATATTTACAAAAACCTGAATAATGCGACCTGTGCCAAAATCACCACGACATAATCCCCCCCCCGTCCCCCCCCCTTCTAGTTCCATGCCATGGACACCCTGCAGAAGAACGGTTACGACCTAGCCAAGGCCATGTCCACGCTGGTCCCGCAGGGCGGGCCGGTCCTCTGCCGTGACGAGATGGAGGAGTGGAGTGCCTCGGAGGCCATGCTGTTTGAGGAGGCCCTGGAGAAGTACGGCAAGGACTTTAACGACATCCGCCAGGACTTTGTAAGTAGTGAACACTCATCTCAATGACACCCCTACGGTCCTTCATTCATGACTCCAAGGTCATGTTCATTAGGGCACACAATGGAAAATGCTATAAAACATTTAGCCAAGAAAAGCAAAAATGATTCCGTTTGCCCCTACCTTTTTGGGGGGGGGGATATCATAACA
Source organism: Oncorhynchus tshawytscha (assembly GCF_018296145.1). Classification (NCBI taxonomy): domain Eukaryota; kingdom Metazoa; phylum Chordata; class Actinopteri; order Salmoniformes; family Salmonidae; genus Oncorhynchus; species Oncorhynchus tshawytscha. The sequence goes on from NC_056438.1 coordinate 29,292,767, forward strand.
CCTTCCTTGTTGTCATGATATGCACCTATGGTGTATGTTCTACTGGTCACAGATGGCATTGGTGATTCTGATTTGTGTGGTGTTTATACCTCTTCTTTTTTTTTAGTTACCATGGAAGTCACTAGCCAGTGTGGTCCAGTTCTACTACATGTGGAAGACTACTGACCGCTACATCCAACAGGTAATTCACCTCCTCTCACCTCTCAATGACAATATGACATGGTTTGTATTCATCAGTTGTTTCACTGATGTATAAATAGTGGTTTCATTCACGCCTATCAAATATTATTAGTCACATGCGCTGAATACAACCGGTGTAGACCTTACAGTGAAATGCTTATTTACGAGCCCCTAACCAACAATGCAGTTAAAAAAATATGGACAAGAATAAGAAATAAAAGTAACAAGTAATTAATGAGTAGCAGTAAAATAACAATAGTGAGACTATATACAGGGGGGTACCAGTACAATGTGCAGGGTCACCAGTTAGTTGAGGTAATATGTACATGTAGGTCTTAAAGTGACTAAAGTAGATAACAACAGAGTAGCGGTGGTGTTAAAGAAGTGGGGGGGGGCGCAGGTAATGCAAATAGGCTAGATAGTCATTTGATTAGTTGTTCAGGAGTCTTATGGCTTGGGTGTAGAAGTTGTTTAGAAGCCTCTTGGACCTAGACTTGGTGCTCCGGTACCACTTGCCATGCGGTAACGGAGAGAATAGTCTGACTAGGGTGACTGGAGTCTTTGACAATTTTTAGGGCCTTCCTCCGACACCTGAGGTATAGAGGTATACACCTGCCTGGTATAGAGGTCCTGGATGGCAGGAAGCTTGGCCCCAGTGATGTACTTGGTCGTACGCACTACCCTCTGTAGTTCCTTGCAGTCGGAGGCCGAGCAGTTGCCATACCAGGCAGTGATGCAACCAGTCAGGATGCTCTCGATGGTGCAGCTGTAGAAGCAATTGAGGACCCAAACAAAATGTTTTCAGTCTCCTGAGCGGGAATAGGTTTTGTCGTGCCCTCTTCACGACTGTCTTGGTGTGCTTGGACGTTGTTGGTGATTTTTATTTTACCTTTATTTAACTAGGCAAGTCAGTTAAGAACAAATTCTTATTTTCAATGACGGCCTAGGAACAGTGGGTTAACTGCCTGTTCAGGGGCAGAACGACAGATTTTTACCTTGTCAGCTCGGGGATTTGAACTTGCAACCTTTTGGTTACTAGTCCAACTCTCTAACCACTAGGCTACCCTGCCGCCCCGGTGATGTGGACAACAAGGAACTTGAAGCACTCAACCCGGTCCAATAACCTACTTGCTATTCCTGTGCTAATTGTATCAAATGTTTATATCCTTTCAGAAACGACTAAAGGCAGCAGAAGCAGACAGCAAGCTGAAGCAGGTGTACATCCCCACCTAGTGAGTATCGGTCTGAACTGCATTCTCCTCAATATTACTATCCTTGCGTCAAATACCATTATGACACATTTTCCCCTCCCTCCAGCACCAAACCCAACCCCAACCAGATCATGGCTCCTGGTAACAAGCCTGGCATGAACGGGGCCGCTGGCTTCCAGAAAGGACTGAGCTGCGAGAGCTGCCATAGTGAGTACATGTGTGTCTTGAAAGTCTCTCTCTCTGTCTCACTATATTGATAAATGCGTGTATGTATGTACCTTTTACGTCATGCAATTTAAAAAAAATAATAAATTGAACAAATCTTTATTCATTTTCTTGTTGGGCGGGGCTACACGCACAATACACACGTTCAGATAATGTAATAGTTGTCTTGCATCACAGAGCCAAAAAGTATGTGTAAAGAGAGAAAGAAAACATAGGTGAGCCTCCTCCCACCCCACCACTTGGAAACCATGTTTCCCACCCCTCTCCAGCAACCATCCCATACCACCCCTTCTCTGTGGGTCTGAAAGCAAAGAATGTAAAACAGATAAAAATGTGTACATTTACACTATCCTCAGAAAGAATTCACACCCTTGACTTTTTCCATATTTTGTTTTTACACTCTGAATTTAAAATGGATTGAATTTCAATTTTGTCACTGCCCTTCACACAATACACCCATAATTTCAAACGGATATTATTAATTACACTTTGGATGGTTTGTCAATACACCCAGTCACTGCAAAGATACAGCTCTCCTTCCTAACTCAGTTGCCGGAGAGGAAAGAAACAACTCAGGAATTTCACCATGAGGCCGATGGTGACTTTAAAATCTACAGTTTAATTGCTGTGAAAGAATAAAACTGAGGATGGATCAACAACATTGTAGTTATTCAACAATACTAACCTAATTGACAGAGTGAAAAGAAGGAATCCTGAACAGAATAAAATGTTTCCAAAACATGCATCCTGTTTGCAATAAGACGCTCAAGTAAAACCTTTTTTTACGGTATCTGTGACCAACAGATGCATATCTGTATTCCCAGTCATGTGAAATCCATAGATTAGGACCTAATTCATTCATTGAAATTGACGGAATTCCTTAAATGAATTGTATCTCAGTAAAAAAAAAAAAATGTTGCATGTTACATTTAAATTAGTTTACTTTGTGTGTGTCATATATATTTTCATGTTTGGCCTTAATAGATTGTTTTATTTATTGGGCTTTAGCTCAGATTATTCTTTAGTCAAGTATATTTGTCCAGGCCTCAATTGTTTTTTTGCCTCTCACCATTCATTCGCACTGTTTGATCATTCGTATGTTATAACTTCAAATACTAACTGTATCCACTTGGCAATTGGGAGTTGGTGAGGTGAGTGCCATCTAAGAGCCAACATCATTTTTGCTTTTTGCAGCAGTGCTGCCTGCCAGCAGTAATAGTCTCTGACGTATTGATTTTCAAGGCGCTATCATCGTTAAGTAGCATTAGTAGATGCAAAGTATTGAATATTTACATTCATGCACTTTGGGAATGAATGGTGTAATTTTGTCCCAGAAGCATTTAACTGCAGGGCACTCTCACATCGTGTGAGTTAGGGGACACGGTGAACAGTTGGGGAGTTGGGGCCAATTTCATTGCAAAATGTTTCTTGCTGTTAAATAGTCTGTGAACAAACTTAAAATGTGTAAATTGATGGTTCGGATTATGTGATGCCATGGTTATAATTTTGCATTTTCTGTGGTTAAAGGGTTGTTCATATTCACTTAAATCTGTGGACCATCGCTTGCTCAGAATATGAGCTTTCCAAAAGTAGTTTATATATTATAGAGATCAGTCCTTTTGGGAGCCCAGATAATTATTGTATGGTTCGGTAGTTGGGATTTCCGTGGGACTCCATAGGCCAGCATACTAGACCTAAGTTGTAAAAAAGGAGTTGCCTGATAATGTTTTTCAAATCTAGGAATGTTTTCAAACCATACAGTCCATGATATTGGCATGGGTACGGATTCCCAGTTACGTTGTTATAACATTTTGCGCCAAATAGAAAATTGTGTGAGCAATAATCGGACCAAAGCGTAGTTTACATTAAGGGATAGAGTGAGCTCAAAATATTGGGACAGTGACACATTTTTGTTGTTGGCGTCCACCACCGGGATTTGTCTATGATCTTCAAAGTGTTTTGGGAGGGATTGAGATATATCGTTGGCGTGATCCATCGAATGGAGATATTGGTGTAAATTCTTTCGATTGTCTAATTGACAGAGCCAGGGGCTCCATAGACAATACAAATAGTGTTACTTTTCTTGTGAGCTAATACAAACACCTTGCCTCTTCCAGCTGCCCAGTCAGCACAGTGGTACGCATGGGGTCCTCCCAACATGCAGTGCAGACTGTGTGCCTCCTGCTGGATCTACTGGAAGAAGTATGGAGGCCTGAAGACCCCTACACAGCTAGAGGGCGCCGCAAGATCTGTCTCGGTACGTCTGCTTTCACTAACCAGCTTCCCTAAACCTCGGTTCATCTCCGTAGCCTTAAGTGATACATTGGACAGGGAAGAGTGCGTTCATATTTTCATTTCATAATCCCTGGTGGGCATCCACCTTGTTGATTTCACCTACCCTGTGTTATCAGATCATTACAGCGGCAGGAGACGAGGAGAGGAAGCCACTGTAGACTAGACTAGTGGGATGGCTGTGCTAGCCGGAATCCTTCGGACATCCCTACGCTAACCCTTAATCTTACCATAACCCTTAGTTAACCATTTTACATTTCAACTTCAATGGGGGGTAGGGACGTCCCAAGGATCCCAGATAGCACGGACCCTATTGCAATGGACCATAAACAGTCAGTCTGACCAGTCATGATATTGCAATATGTTAACTTGACTCTTTTGGCCCCTCAGGAGTCCACTCCGCGCGGTCACATGACCCGCCAGGAGGTGCAAGGCCTGTCCCCGTTCACGACGAGCGGGGGGCGCGCCAAGCTGCTGGCCAAGAACCGGCAGACATTCATCCTGCAGACCACCAAGCTGACGCGTATTGCCCGCCGCGTCTGCACTGACATACTGCAGCCCCGCCGCGCGGCACGCCGCCCCTACGCCTCCATCAATGCAAACGCCGTCAAGGCCGAGTGTGAGTAGAGGAGATACTTTATACACACACACACGGTGTGTATACGGTGTGTATATGTAGACACCCACACACACTTAGACATGTGATTTTCACACACACACTGCTTACCGTCATCTTTTCTTCCTCAGGTATGATAAGGTTGCCTAAAGCAACTAAGGCCCCTATAAAGAACCGCTCTATCCCTCGACCACCGCTGGCCACTATAGTGAAGGAACTGGGTGAGAATCTACCAACCACCAGAGAGCTCCTAAGAGATCTTTTTATTTATTACTTCTCAAAATAGCATTGTAAACTATTGGGACTCAAAACACTTGCCTGTGGCTTTCCGCTACAATCCTCTTTTGTACTTCTATGTCAATTCTCTTTCGATACTCTTTATAGCTTCAATGCAATAGTTAGGCTCCTTCCTGTTGTAAGTGTCTTGATTTTGGTTTGTGATTTATGCCTCTCCTGTCCTCTCCCTAGCCATCCAGGCTCCACTCAAGCTGAAGGCCCCCAGAGGCGCTCCCACACCCATCAACCGCAACCAGGCCAACCAGCCCCGCGGGGGATCAGGCCTGCTCGGGAAGAGGCCCTTTGACAGTAGCGTGAGTACTCCTCAGTCCTCACACACAAACACACCACAACCACCATTTTGACTTCCCCGATCTGTCAGTCAAACCATATATTTGACACTGACTGGTTCTTGTTTGGTATAGACGGCCTGTTATCTTTCCTCTGTTATTGTAACCTTGGATAGCGTCTCTTGTCCCAGGCTACTCAGACTGTGGAGAGGGAGAGACTAGCAAACTGGTTCTGGTTCCTCCGTTACAATGGGAGATTCACTGACTAGAGCCCGACCGATAAATCTGTTGACCAATATTGTCGGCCGATATTAGCCTTTCACAGAAATATATATATATATATATATGAGTTTTTTTTATTCCACAGATAAAGCGCCAATATTATATACATAGAATAAACAAATATGTCTGCACATTTGCGGTCATTTTTTATTTTATTTTCAATGGTTGCCTGACGAGGGCTCTCTACCAGCTGCTCATTGAACATCGTTCAGCCCTAGGTCACAATGTGCACGAGTTGGCATGGTGGTTTGACAGTGAGTAGCTTGTTACATCCAGTGTATTTGGATAGGTAAATCATCAAAAGTACACTTCAAGCAAACAGCCCTGTCCTCATCACATTCTCACTTAGTTATTAACATGGTTAGCTTAGCTATCAAGCCAGCAAGATAGTTAGCTAGCTAGCAATCTGTTCTACTTATGTGCTGACATTGAACTGGTGCAAAAAGTCAACACGTCCTAGATACAAAATAACTCTTACTGTCTGGGCCTATTATGTGAGCTATGGGATTTATTTATTTAGTTTTCCCAAATATGCAATCTGCAGCAAATGTCTTGCTTTTTTCGGATCTATCATTCATCTGTTTGTATTCTTTATGAGATGAGTAGCTAATGTTAGCTAGCTAGCTAAATTAGAACGTGCGACTAAAACCAGTGCGGAAAACATTTGCCTGCATGTCCCTTGTGACACAGTTGGTAGAGCATGGCGCTTGCAACGCCAGGGTTGTGGGTTCTCGTTCCACGGGACCAGTGCGAAAAATCTATGCGCTCACTACTATTAGTCGCTCTAGATAAGAACATCTGCTACATTACTAATAAATTAAAGAAATGTTTTCAGTCACCATTTGCAGTTGAAATGTATAGCCAATACATTTTGTATACCACCCTGCATCCCACTGCTGGCTTGTCTCGGAAGCTAAGCAGGGTTGACCATGACCGGTCCCTGGATGGGCGAACAGATGCTGCTAGGAGGGCCAGCAGGAGGCACTCTTTCTTCTGGTCTTAAAAAAATAATAGTCTAATGCCCCAGGGCAGGGATTGGGGACATTGCCCTGTGTAGGGTGCCGTCTTTCGAAAGGTATATTAAACCGGTTTTCTTGACTCTGTGGTCACTAAATATCCCATGGCACTTATCGTAAGGGTGTTAATCTCGGTGTCATGGCTAAATTCCCAATCTGCCCCTTGTACCATCACGGTCCCTTAATCTTTCCCAGCTTCCAATTGGCTCATTCATTCCCCCTCTAACTATTCACCAGGTCATTGCTGTACATGAGAATGCGTTCTCAGTCAACTTAGCTGGTAAGTGGTTAAATAAATAAAACATTGTATTGTATAACAGTGTAATGACGCGAACATTGTCGTAATGAATAGCTAGCTTTTGCTTGTCATAACATACTCACATTGCTAGGTTGCCATTAAGTGTTTGCATGACCTTTTGATTCTTGTAAACCCTGTAATATATCTACTCAATACAAATGCTGACACCTAGTGGTGACATTACAAACGGCATGTTACTGCATTTCAAAGCTTATTTGTGAACAGTGCAGTTTCAGATTTACTTTGAAGCAGTTTAATTCAGCCAGCCACCCTTTGTGGTGGTTTAGCACAAACACTTCTACATACTTCTTATCCACTGCTGTAGATAGGCATATCTTTAAGTGGTAGCTAAAAAGGTCAACTAAAATAGTTTTGTATTTACTGTCGTATTTATAGAGGATAAAGTTGGTTTTGATGGATTATCTGTAAACCAGAAAATGTTCTTAAATGTACATGTTAAATATTTTGTTAAGAAATCATAATTTAGAGTGTCTGCTTATCCTTTGGAGCACAATTTGTGCAAAAAACATGTTTTTATCCTTTGTACATGTTAAATATTTTGTTAAGAAATCATAATTTAGAGTGTCTGCTTATCCTTTGGAGCACAATTTGTGCAAAAAACATGTTTTTATTCCACCTCTAAAAAGAAAAACTATATCGGCAGGGGTATTGGTAATCGGTCACTTTTGCTTCCATAAAATTGGTATTGGACCCAAAAATTCCATATCAGTCGGGTTCTACCACTGACCATCTGTCCATCTCCCTCCTCCACCTTTGCGCAAAGCAGCATCACCACAACTTGGGCCAAGTGGCTACACACAAACACTCACTTGCGTGGCACACCGCGTCAGCGCACACTTCTTCCCTCACAGTTCTTCTCTCATTTAGTCACAGGCGGCAGGGCTGCCGTTCCCCACCAATGGGAGGCCGTTCACATCAGGCATGAGGACCACCTCACAGTCGGTGATCAAGCGTCAGAAAGTGAACCAGGGAGACGCACCCAACCCCGTGGTGTTTGTGGCCACGAAAGACACCAGGTACTGTCCTTTTGTACAGAGTACTTTCTGTATATAGTAGCAAGCAGCAATTGGGGATACTAATTTAGATTCTGTCCTTTTTTTTTGTGTTGAAAAATATACAGTGTTGTACCCTGAGTGTACAAAACATTAGTAATGCTGCTCTTTCCATGACACAGACTGACCAGGTGAATCCGGGTGAAAGCTATGATCCCTTATGGATGTCACTTGTTAAATTGACTTCAATCAGTGTAGATGAGGGGGAGGATTTTGAGACATGGATTGTGTATGAATGGGTAAGACAAAAAATGTCAGTGCCTTTGAACGGGGTAGTAGGTGCCAGGCACACTGGTTTGAATGTGTCGAACTGCCACACTGCTGAGTTTTTCACACTCAACCATTTCCCATTTGTATCAAAAATGGTCCACCACTCAAAAGACATCCAGCCAACATGACACAACTGTGGGAAGCATTGGATTCAACATGGGCCAGCATCCCTGTGGAATGCTTTTGACACCTTGTGGAGTCCATGCACCGATGAATTGACGCTGTTCTGAAGGCAGAAGGGCTGCATCTCAATATTAGGAAGGTGTTCCTAATGTTTTATACATTTGTTGTATATGGAATACCTGACATAAAGGGTATCAATCAGGTCTCTGGCAGTAAATTCAATGGGATAAAAAAAAAATAACCAAAAGGTTGCATTTGTTGATTAATGCGTAATTTTGCATTCAACTAGTTTGAAGACTAGAAGGATTCACTTCTTTGCATCTGTGCACTTTGACATTAGACTCCTAGGTGTGCAAATGTGGATCTTGTCAGTCCTATAGCTAATTCACTGTGTTGTGTGTTTCTCTCCTCTCAAGGGCTCTGAGAAAACACCTGACTCAGTCTGAGATGCGGCGTGCAGCCAGGAAACCTCACCTCCCGGTCAGAGTCAAGCTGCCCCTAGGTCCCCGGACCCTGGTTCTGCCCACCCTGCCATCCAGCACCAGCGAGCCCATCGTCCTGGAGGACTAAGGGGGGGGGGCTGAGACCCACTGCGACACGGGGGGCGCACCACCCTGCACGCCCACCTGCTAGTGCAACAGCGCACGCCATACCAGTCCAGTAGTCGTTTTCTGTTGTCATATTTTTTTTGTTCTGTTACCTCCCAAAAGCTGACGTGCTGCTCACCGCACACACACACACACACACACACACACACACACTTTAGTGACACCCACATGCATACTTTTCATTGAGCTCACACATACACATGCCAACATTACTTCTCTACACACACTTACACCCACATACACGCGCTAGGCTTTGGGCTTTGTAGTATTTTATTCTGGCTCTTTTTGCTTAATTATTTTGCTCCCCTTTTTTAATGGCAAATATTTTTAACTGTGTAATTTAAACTCTGAAATATTTCTCATCCTGAAATAATGGTGTTAAAACACTTTTATTTTTTCCTCCAGGTCTTATTTGTGTAAATATTTGCAGCTTTTTGAGGGGGTGATACCAATTTGGTTGGGGATGTGGGAAGGCCATAGAAAGAAATAGAAATTCTAGAAGGGACAACGTCTCTCAGACCACGGCAATTTGACTGAATGTCCATTCTAGTTATTCTATTTCTATTGGGAAGGCTAAATGGGGCAGGGGTTTATAGCATGTTTATTTTGATTATTTTTCCGGGAAAGTCTATTTAGATGTTAATGAAACCATGTTCCTTCATAGGTCTGGGAGGTTGAGGTGAAGTACTTTGTATGACTCATCATTCAAGCATACTTGTTAAATAATCATATTCTACTTTTGGACACTCATTTTGTTAGACTTTAATTTGCACTATCACCCTGCCCCCTTTCCACACACCCAAATAAGAACTGATCCCCCCTATATCTCTCCACAAGCCTATCAGAAGTTACGTTTGATGGTTTGATAGTGAGGGGGGGAAATGCTGTTGGCCCCTAGTAGTTTGAGCTCTGTTTTTCTTGTTTGTCATCACAATCCATTTGAGTCCTGCCTTGTCTCCTATCACTTGATTGTCATGCTTATTACAGCCACGTTTTACCCATCCGGAGGTGAGTTTTGGTTTTGACCTGCGAGAACGACCTCTCGAGTACAACGGTCTTGCATCATCAATACAATGGTAGGAGAGGGTAATGGTTTAGGAAAAGGTGTAATGTAGGTTAACAGGGTAGAAGACATTAATTTCATGTAGGTTTGGAAGATATTCAAAAGTGTGTTCTGGATATGGATCTGATGGGTTACTGTGGTTTGAGACATACGGAATAGATGCTGTTGTCTTTAAGGCCCTTATTGTGAGAAAGATGGGTTATTTTTAGTGAATGAGACAGAATTAAGCCATAAACATTCAAGGTGTGTAAAACTCCATTCTAAGATGGCCCCTGTGCATGTTGCCACCTGTACGTATAAAACATGCATTCAGATCCCCCACCCATAGGTTAAGTCACAGCAGTTATGACAATGGACTGTTTCGCTCTTGCTTTTGAACAGACATGGCAAATTATGTTACGAGCTGGTCGTCAGAATGTCATTACTAAAGCAGCAATATGTATTGACTTGGGTACAGAAGTCATGTTTTTAATGATATGATGGGAGAGGAATCTCCGGTGATGTCTTTACTTGTGGATTGATTTGGTTTGAATCTGTATTTTACCTTTTTGTGTTTTATGATGAAAGGGTGCGTTAGATTAAATCGATGCTTAATTGGATATTATAATTCCTCATGCTCCCTCAGGCATTGGGAACTGACAGCCAGTACTGGGGTAGAAATGAAGGATTTATATGCAAGTTTGGTCCCAATGTGGGCTTTTGTAATGTTTCTAAAACAAATTTTAAGTGTTAAAATGCTTAGTGAAAATACTAATCTGAAGAAAAAAAACTTGGCCTATTGATAATGTCAGTTTTTTTTATATAAAACCTTTTAAAAAAAGCTTGTAATTACTTCATATTTTGGAGAAGGTTAAAATACTGTACATGTGAACATTGCTCTCTGTCATTGACTGGGTTTGGGATGGGAGACTGGGATGGTTGGCCATCAAACAGTTGGGAGGGATGGAGAGGGGGTTAGAATTTTGTATGTTGGAGAGATAATTATGCTACAATTACATTTTTTTTCTCAAGTGTTTTTTATTCCAATGTGTCTGTATCCTTTTAATGTATCTTGATAAGAAAATAAATAAAGTTTTTTTTTTTCTTTGTGGTCATATACACATTTCTCTTCCATGCGAGTACTTTTTCTGGGTGTGTATGAAATGCATTGTCCCCTAGTTGTCAGTGACAAAAGTAATTACATTTGAATCATTTGTGTTTCCATCTCACATTAAATGTGTTCCTATAAATACTGTAACCCAAGCTAGATGAGTCCCCCAAACATGAAATGTGTATTTTAATCATTTCAAACAAGGGCATTATCAATCACCATCACACAAAGGTTTATATTTCCCTACATCAGAAAGCATTTAGAAAACGAATTACACTGGTGCCAGGTTGACCAACTGTGGTGTAAATTGCCAGAATAGGTGTTTGTTCTCAATGGGCTTGCCGTTAGTAGTCAGGGAAGTAATTGGCAAACGTTTTTTTTTTTTTATCAATACATAAAGCACATGTATTGATTTGGGAAGGCTAAATACTTATTTTCCTCCATAATTTGCAAATAAATTCATTAAAAATCCTACAATGTGATTTTCTGGATTTTTTTTCTCATTTTGCCTGTCATAGTTGAAGTGTACCTATGATGAAAATTACAGGCCTCATCTTTTTAAGTGGGAGAACTTGCACAATTGGTGGCTGACTAAATACTTTTTCGCCCCACTGTACTTACAATTCTAACAGCTTTTTTGTTAGTAGAGCATTTAACTGTCTTAAAATACAGTTCAATTTATTTTTTTAGGGTACGAAAATGTGGTTTTCTGTTTGTAAATGTACATTTGTGTATATGAAATTTGGCCAAAAGAATAATGAAATGAATTACATAAAAATGTTTCAGCTTATTTCTATTGTATGTAAAGAATCCAAACAGTACATCTCTCCACAATAGTATAAAATCTTCATAAATGTGTTCAATTATAAACCTACTGATGTCTTGCCACAGTTTTCTTACATGCATACAATGCCAAAAAAGAAGCAACACTGTTTCTGGGTGGTCATTACAAAAGGAGCAATTTGAGTTGATGTTTTCCTTAAACTTCTTCATATAGTGGTTGGCAGGATAATATTTATGAATAATTTTAAAGGAAACTTCCTTAATTTTGTTAACAAGTAGTTATGTGTGTGGCAACATCCAAACTTTTTTCCAACAAGATATTATCAATAAATCCATTCCAATAAGGCATGACATAATGTATAGATACAACATCCTGCTGAAACAAGGATCGTATCACTCTGTTGTTGAATGGACCAAAAGAAACAAATCTTTCCTACTGATGAGTCAACAGGGTCAATAGAAGGTAGGCTCTGAGGGTCAGGTCTTGACACGTTCCTGAATAACATAGCAACACCTGAGGGAATGGCATCTAAAACAATTGCAAAATCTTTAGGTGTTACAGGGACCTTGTAAAGTGATAAGAATTCTTTATAACTGAGTAAAAGACCCTCTGCATTTACCAGTTGGCTCACCAATAGGATATTATTTCAGAACCAATATTCCAAAAACAAAGAGGTATTTTTATACAATATATCCTGATTATTCCATATATAACATCTGTGTGGAGAAAAATTATTTATAAATTAACGACCATGACAAGAAAACGTGCTGATGAAAAGCAGAACGTTTCACTGGAACTTTGTCAATATTATAATTGCAAAACAACATGAAGTTAAGGCCACCAAAAGTAGAGAAGACATGATGAGGAATACAATTCCAGATAGAAGTGGGTCTTCTTAGGAATTGTTTTATCCAATTGATCTTAAAAGTATTATTTAAAGTAGTAAAGTCCAGAAAATTCAGTCTGCCATTCTCATAAGTGTTCATTACAACAGTTTTCCAAATGTAATGGGTACGGTTTCTCCAAAGAAAGTTGAAAAGCATCCTTGCTTATTTTACTGTCAAGATATAAAGATAGAGCACCATATGTTAGTCTAGAGATACCTTCAGCCTTGGTTATTAGGACTCTACCTTTTAAAGATAAGTCTCTCTGTAGCCATTGATTTAGTTTCTTCTGGGTTTTTTTAATTAAGAGGGTTAAAATTTAGTTAAACTTCTGATCCTTTGTAATGGTTATGCCTAAATATGTAAGTTCTTCTTTTACTGGAATACCATAATATGAAGGTATCACACAATCTTTGACAGCTATGAGTTCCCATTTATTAATGTTAAGATATAGACCAGACGCTTTGGAAAAGGATTGTATCACATTGATCGATATGGGAATTTGGTTAGCGTCTTTCAGAAAACGTGTAGTATCGTCAGCCAGCTGACTTATAATAATTTCTTTACCAGCTATGGAAATACCTTGTACAGGACTATTATTTAAAGAATTTGGAAGAAGTTGGGTGATTAATAAAAACAGGTACGGGGAGATAGGACAACCTTGCCTAATTCCTCTCTTTAACTCAAATCTAGGTGAGGTGCCATATTTCAATTTGATAGAGCTGTTACTATTTGCATAGAGAGTCTTAATAGCCTTACAGAAAAAAAACCCAAAGCCAAGTATCTCAAGGGAGTGGAAGAGAAACTGATGCTCTACTGTGTCAAATGCTTTATAAAAATATAAAAATAATATGAAGCTATCCTCAGTTATTAGGTCTGAGTAGTCAAGTATGTCTAATACTAGTCTGACATTGTTAGAAATATGTATGTTCCTCATGAAGCCAGACTGTGTTTCATCAATGATTGCATCCAGGACTTCTTTAATTCTTTTTGCAAGTAGTAAGGCTAATAGTGTCACGCCCTGGTCTTAGTATTTTGTGTTTTCTTTATTATTTTGGTCAGGCCAGGGTGTGACATGGGTTAATTATGTGGTGTGTTTTGTCTTGTTTTTTTTGTAGGTATTGGGATTGTGGTATAGTGGGGTTACCTAGAAAAGTCTATGGTTGCCTGAAGTGGTTCTCAATTAGAGGCAGGTGTTTATCGTTGTCTCTGATTGGGAACCATATTTAGGCAGCCATATTCTTTGAGTGTTTCGTGGGTGATTGTTCCTGTCTCAGTGTTTGTTTGCACCAGTATAGGTTGTTTAGGTTTTCATGTTACGTTTTTGTATTGTTCGTGTATCATCTTCATTAAAGATGTATCGAATTAACCACGCTGCATTTTGGTCCGCCTCTCCTTCACCGGAAGAAAACCTTAACAAATATCTTATAGTCATTATTAAGGAGACAAATTGGGCGCCAGTTATCGTTGAGCAGCACTTCTTTTTTAGGCTTAGGTGTCAGTGTTATTAACCCCTGACTCATTGTAGGAGGGAGAACATTGTTTTTAATACTCTCTAAAAAGACTTCAAATAGGAAGGGAGCTACTTGTTCAGAAAATAATTTGTAAAATTCTGATGTAATTCCATCAACACCTGGTGATTTATTGTTCTCTAGATGTTTGATAGACTCAATCTCTTCAACTTTGATGGGTTCATCACACTGTTTAGATTCTATATCACTGATAGAGTGAACATTATTCAGTGAGTTAAAAAACATATCTGTGGATTCCTGACAGTACGTAGAGCTATACAATTTTCTGTAAAAATTGCTACAGTATTTAGCGATTAATTGTTGGTCATCTGTAATAACACCATCAATGTTTAACTTATGGATAGTGTTATTTTTAGAGTGAAATTTCTCAAGTCTAAAGAAATAGGATGAATTCTGTTCTCCCTCCTCAATCCATTTTTTCCTAGATCTAATAAAGGCTCCTTCTGCTTTTAATTTATATATATTATCCAGTTTATTTTGTAACTCAATTAGTTCCATCTTCTCCTCCCCCAAGAGGTCAGCTGGGGACCTCTGAGAATGGGAAGTTCTTAATGATCACCTTTTCCTCCTCAGCACTGCTGGTCTTAGCAAGATTACTACCATATTTTCTAAGGTATTTGGACACCTCAAATTTAAAGAGCTCCCAGTTCTTGCAATAAGATTTTTCTTCACGAGCCCTTTCCCAAAAGTGTGAGAGCAGATCTTTAACCTCAAATTTAACTATATCATTATTTAATAATGAGCTATTTAGCTTCCAGTAGGATGCTCTACCAAGGTTAGGATCAGGGGTAAATATTTTGATATCAATGTAAATGGCCCTATGGTCTGTGAGGGGAGTAGTACAAATATTTGTAGTAACACACTCACTATCAATACATTTGGATATAAGCCAAAAATCTATTCTGGATTGTCTGGAACCTGTTTTGTTACTCCAAGTGAATGATCTTTCGGCCGGAAACCTCTCTCTCCATATATCAGTAAGATCAAACTTTTCCATAAAAAGTATTAAACCCAAATTCTGATTGGTTGGCCTACCTGGGAGCCATCTATCAGTTGAATTATCTATTGTAATGTTAAAGTCCCCTCCTATCAATAATAGCGAATTGGGAAATTTAGATAACCAATGAAGTATATGTTTTTCTATAGATTCAAGCAACTCATCATTCTCATGTTTGGTGTTGTACCTGTAGAAGTTTACAGTAATGAGCGTAATGTCAGTGCAACTGATCACAAGACAAATAAAGTGACCAAAGGGGTCACATTCCGAGTGTAGAATATTACCACCAAAGGTATTTTTCATTGTAGTGACACCAGCAGAGCGTTCAGTTCCATGGGAGAGCCAAATATCGTTGCCCCACTGTGACCTCCAGAAGTTGGCATCAGCCGAAATTGAGTGAGACTTGAAAAAAGCAAAAATCTGTTCGAAATTGTTTAGCAAATAAAAATAAGACCTTGCGCTTCACATTGTTTCGTAACCCCCTAGCGTTAAGAGAAACTATAGACAAAGACAAAACAACAAAGATTATATAACAGTAGAAACTGTAGTAGGATGAGTCAAAGACGTAGGAGCAGTGAACGTAAACGATAAGGTACCGAGATCTGCACCATTTAAGTCAATTTAAAGTGAAAATAGCTTATTCCATAACCTTTGAGCTAGACGTTATCTGGCTTTGAAATTCAACTCAACTGAAAATTATGTTCAAGACCAAACCAAGGGTTCTTGCAGTAAGAGAGACTAAAAACCCTCTTTAGTGTAATCAGGAACTATTCTGAGAAATAAAACAACAAATAATAATTTAAATTAAAGGGTACCTACTATTTTAAGTACATATGAAAACTGATAATTAAATAATTGAATAAAAAATGTTTTACATATAAACGTTCCTAAGACCTTTTTTGGAAATAAGTATTAATAACTAAATAGAGCGATAACCGTGTAAAGTCAGAGCAGACCTGTATGCCCTTTAAAACAGTATCTTAGTTACTGTATACATCAAAAAGAAATACAGCTTTCAATCTTCTTCGTAAGTTTGGAAACAAAATAGGTCTTCTGGTCAAGAACAAATAATACATTTTTCAATTTCACCTTTATTTAACCAGGTAGGCTAGTTGAGAACAAGTTCGCATTTGCAACTGCGACCTGGCCAAGATCAAGCATAGCAGTGTGAACAGACAACACAGAGTTACACATGGAGTAAACAATTAACAAGTCAATAACACAGTAGAAAAAAAAGGGGAGTCTATATACATTGTGTGCAAAAGGCATGAGGAGGTAGGCGAATAATTACAATTTTGCAGATTAATAACACTGGAGTGATAAATGATCAGATGGTCATGTACAGGTAGAGATATTGGTGTGCAAAAGAGCAGAAAAGTAAATAAATAAAAACAGTATGGGGATGAGGTAGGTAAAAATGGGTGGGCTATTTACCGATAGACTATGTACAGCTGCAGCGATTGGTTAACTGCTCAGACAACAGATGTTTGAAGTTGGTGAGGGAGATAAAAGTCTCCAACTTCAGCGATTTTTGCAATTCGTTCCAGTCACAGGCAGCAGAGAACTGGAACGAAAGGCGGCCAAATGAGGTGTTGGCTTTAGGGATGATCAGTGAGATACACCTGCTGGAGCGCGTGCTACGGATGGGTGTTGCCATCGTGACCAGTGAACTGAGATAAGGCGGAGCTTTACCTAGCATGGACTTGTAGATGACCTGGAGCCAGTGGGTCTGGCGACGAATATGTAGCGAGGGCCAGCTGACTAGAGCATACAAGTCGCAGTGGTGGGTGGTATAAGGTGCTTTAGTGACAAAACGGATGACACTGTGATAAACTGCATCCAGTTTGCTGAGTAGAGTGTTGGAAGCAATTTTGTAGATGACATCGCCGAAGTCGAGGATCGGTAGGATAGTCAATTTTACTAGGGTAAGTTTGGCGGCGTGAGTGAAGGAGGCTTTGTTGCGGAATAGAAAGCCGATTCTTGATTTGATTTTCGATTGGAGATGTTTGATATGAGTCTGGAAGGAGAGTTTACAGTCTAGCCAGACACCTAGGTACTTATAGATGTCCACATATTCAAGGTCGGAACCATCCAGGGTGGTGATGCTGGTCAGGCGTGCGGGTGCAGGCAGCGAACGGTTGAAAAGCATGCATTTGGTTTTACTAGCGTTTAAGAGCAGTTGGAGGCCACGGAAGGAGTGTTGTATGGCATTGAAGCTCGTTTGGAGGTTAGATAGCACAGTGTCCAAGGACGGGCCGGAAGTATATAGAATGGTGTCGTCTGCGTAGAGGTGGATCAGGGAATCGCCCGCAGCAGAAGCAACATCATCAGCAACATAATACATTGAAATACCTGAGTATTCCTGAAAAATAGTCACCTGATACTTGTTAGGTAAACAACACAAGGAAAATGAGAACACCATGGCTGAAACCATCAACCTTTTCCTTCTGGTGAGATTTTAGGGAGGAATATGGATTTCTGAACCGTTGATAATTGACAAACGTTTATTGCGCCTGTGTGCTGCCCCTCTGATCATGTCTAATTTGATAAGGGGCGGTTTCATCCGGAGCTGAAACTGCAACGTTGTCGCAGAGCTTCAACGCAATTGGCTGGTTGCTAATGAATACTAGCAACATTTTATCTGGTTGGTTGGATTCGAACGCCCCCCTGACGTCTAGTGTTGCACAGCTGAGCCTCATTTTAAAGGGAACTGGGTCAAGATTAAGATATTTTAAAATCAACAGTGGACACAGCGACAGATAGTACATGTGACTTCGTAACAAAGCAATCAGTGTAGCATGTTGTCTAAGTATTTACTGAAATACGTTTTCCGGATCGTTCCTGTTATTTCTACGAATTGCATACCGAAATAATATTCATAGAATTTGGCTTGAACATTGGGGAAAATCTACTCATCTGGCAGTATTTCAATCTTCTCGACATAAAATGTTGGATAATTAGGACTACAGCGCCCTCTCCTATCCCTGGATTGGGGTACATTATCAGAGACATATCTCGCCCCGGTTCTGTGGTGTCCTGATCATTGCAGCCTGCCATTCAGATCTTAACAGGGAAATGAAGTCAATCTTGATGTTATCATGTGGATAGATCAGATTAGTATGACTGTTGTCGACCTACTCTAGATTTGACACTGATTTTTTTATGTCATAGTTGTATCTTTGCCTACACAATACATTGAGACCAGAATTGCTAGTGTACTGTTGCATTTTTACCTTGCCTCTATATCCTGTTTTTCATGGGCCTAAATAGTGTAGGCCTACCATCCAAATTAATAATTTAACCCTGATATTAAATATGCTTTTCTCAGACCAGCAGTAACAACCTGCCCATGTTCCACTACCAAGAGGGGACAGATGACCTGTTCCCAGGGGAGCAGGGCTCAGCTGGTGTTGGGGAAGACTTGTCCCTGGTTAAGGCCCCCCTGCACCTAGTAGAGTCTCAGTCTCTCCCCCTGATCCTCTGGAAGTGTTCCACCCGCTACAAGACATCGAGTGTGATGGTAGCGGCAGCCTCCGTGATGGCGGCCTGGTATCCCGGAGTCTCCAGGATGAGGATAAGGCCCCCATTGGCGGGCCCACACACTCAGGACTGGAGGCCCTGTGGGGCCCTGTGCTGCACCTTTGGCTTCGGCCTCTACGGCACCCACTGCCGCATCCAGCACAACCTTCCCAGCAACATCAGAGGCTCGGACTCCACCACTCAGGGGGGTGCCTACACTCAGCTGTTCGGTGGGAGAGCCCTGTCCACAGCCTCTGACATGTTTTCCTCCTGCTCATCCAAATCCCCCTCGCCCCCATCTGGACTACCCTGCCCGGTCTGGCCAGACTCGTCGTCTTTAAGTTTTTCACTTACATTTATTGTGATACTTCTGCCGCAAAGTCAGCTTCTTTTAAAAAAAAAAAAGCATGTTCTGTCACTGAACTAGCTGGAACTTCTCACTGCTCAATGAACTCTTACTTTTTTTGTTGTTTTGGTCTGCGTAGGCTTTCTACCTATTCGGGTTTATTTGGCCATCAGGCTTTACTTTAGATTTGTTGCATAAACCATGTTCTCCAATGGCAACTTTTCTATCAATGTGCTTGCCCATTTTGGGACGCAACCCTCAGGCTGTGTGGATTCGAATGCACTCCTTTTACTAAAGACATTATTTTATCTTCCTGGCTCTGCTGTTGCAGATGCATATTTACTAAAGACATTATTTTATTTTCCTGGCTCTGCTGTTGCAGATGCATATTTAAGGATCTACTTGCAGTAACGTTTGTTTTCCTCTGAAACTTGGCATTCAACCAAGTCTCTCTGGATAAGCACATCTAAATGAAAATGTAATGTAAATGTATAATTGCATAGGCTCACGCATCTATCAAGACTAGTATATGACTTGACTATTTGGGCAATTCAAACAGACTGCTTGATTCGAAAATGTGTTTTAGGCGCCGTATGGATGATGGGACGCAATTGCGGCGCCCCGGGATACGCAGATGCCAAATTGAGCTCATTATTGCTGTGCGCCTCTATTTTTGTAAAGATGTGGATGGCTCTGTATTGATAGGATAATACAGGACCTCCTGTCAACCAAACGCACCCACCTCTTGATAACTCCCTTCACAACAGCGCTGCTCAGCGGCGCGTAAGAAGTGTGAATGCCCTGACTTCTGCAGAGTCCATATCACCCTTAATACTGCACCACCAATGCAGACTTGGTGAAGGTAATACCTTAAAATTGGCTGCCAACCGCCATAATTACAAATAAAAAAAATCCACAGAAGAATTAAGTAGCGGTTGTGGGAGTGACGCACATTTGAGTGACATCGAATTGGACCAATCTTTGGAAGGCTGGCTTTCCGGAAAATGTCGGCGCACCCGAGTGAGGTTCCTGTGTGCGGTTTAGAACGATAACCTTGCAAATTCATACTGTCCAGTTGCACCAGTTGGTAAGTGATTGTGTCGCATTGAGCTATACAGACTGTTGGCATTGTTTTCGTATAAACTTTTAATCGTCGCCTGCACGAATCAAGATAAATTGGCTAGCTAATGCTAACAAATCATATTCGTTAGCTAGTAAGCTAACTATACCAGCAAGATACACATGTGTGGTTATTTTGCAGGTCTCTCTCCTCAGATCTGTGGGTCTACCGGGACGCTGCCGTGAGCATGGAGGAGAGGCGCTTCGCTGAAGTCCCCAGAGAGTCTGTCAAACTCATGGCTGAGAGTGCGGGAGTAGAACTCAGCGACGATGTGGCTGCATTGTTGGCTGAAGATGTCTGCTACCGGCTTAGGGAAGCCACACAGGTAAACAATAAAACCGGTGCCAAATCGATGTTGATTGTTCGATGTCGTGAGGGCCAGGAGTTTTCCCTCACCATTTGTTCTGACCAGGACGAACTCTGAGCCCCATTCATAGGTAAAGTTGGTTATTTCTAGATATTTGTTTGTCTGATGTGACTTTGACCAACACAGAGCAGCTCTCAGTTCATGAGACATGCCAAGAGGAGGAAGCTGACAGTAGAGGACTTCAACAGAGCACTGCGCTGGAGCAATGTGGAGGTGAGAGAGTGCCTACTGTTTTATTGAATGTATACATGCAATTAGTGTACTAATTATTAGGAACACCTTCCTACTATTGAGTTGCACCCCCTTTTTCTCTCAGAACAGTCTCAATTCGTCAGGGCATGGACTCGACAAGGTGTCGAAGGCATTCCACAGGGATGCTGGCCCATGTTGACTCCAATGCTTCCCACAGTTGTGTCAAGTTGGCTGGATGTCCTTTGGGTGGTGGACCATTCTTGATACACACAGGAAACTGTTGATAGTGGAAAAGCCCAGCAATGTTGCAGTTCTTGACACAATCAAACCGGGTGATACCTACTACCAAAGGCACTTCAATCTTGTTTTGCCCACCCTCTGAATGGCACACATACACAGTCCATGTGGCAGTTGTCTCAAGGCTTAAAAAACATGATTTAACCTGTCTCCACCCCTTAATCGACACTGATTGAAGTTGATTTAACAAGTGGTGTCAATAAGGGGTCATAGTGTTCAGCTAGTCAGCCTGTCATTGAAAGAACAGGTTTTCCTAATGTTTTTACACTCAGTGTATACATTGTGTGAGCCTGTTTCAACTGAATCCCGCTTGCTGGGTGATGTCTGTCTTTATTATTGTTACTCTAACTGAGCTCCTATCTGTACTGTCTTCTCTTTTTGCCAGGCCATAGCCGGCTACGGTGCGCAAGATGCCCTACCTTTCCGACCGATCAAGGAGGGCGAGCTATTCTTTGTGGATGACCGTGATGTCAACCTGGTTGAACTTGCCCTGGCCACCAACATACCCAAGGGCTGTGCCGAGACCATGGTGCGAGGTATGACCGCCGATGCTTGTTATAGAAATGCGTCTCACTGACTTACTAGATACTAACCCGCCACCTGCACATCAATTGTCAAATCGATACTCATTCTACTTGTAAGAGATTTAGTAGATTTTATGGTGACTATGATTTGTTCTCCTACTAGTGAACGTGTCTTATCTGGATGGGAAAGGCAACCTGGAGCCTCAAGGTACAGGTAAGGGCTCAGAGTAAATTTGAACATTAGGTGATATTTACTCCCATGGCTTTTGCAGAGTGGTTGATCCCTCCTTTTACTCTCCTTCATAGTTCCCAGTGCTGTACAAACTCTCTCGGAGGATCTGCTCAAGTACTACCAGCAGATCACCCGGGCCATACTAGGAGAGGACCCACACCTTATGAAGGTACAGTTTTGTCCTGGTGTCGACATGTGATAGAACACATTAGATTGGAGAAACTGTTGAAATCGCTCAAACATTTTAATCCATGGTGGATTAACTATTTCCTCATCAGGTGGCTTTGCTGGATCTCCAGTCCAACTCCAAGATTGCTGCCCTCCTGCCATATTTTGTATATGTCATCAGTGGGGTATGTTATACTTATTTGAAACACAACATCTAACGTCATGGATGCATTCAAATCTCTAGTCGTTTAGTGCCTATAGGGCAATGAGTTTTTCCTGACCAGGAGAAACTCTAGAAAACCCTAATCATACAGTAGCCTATAACTATGCCCTGGATTTGATCCTCGTCAGGAAAAAGTCCTGACCGTATCTTTACTAAATGTAGCTAGCGCTGTACTTCATATCTACCCCTCTCTCCACTCTGCCCACCAGGTGAAGTCTGTGAGCCACGACCTGGAGCAGCTGAACCGTCTGCTGCACATGGTGAAGAGTCTGGTGCAGAACCCCTACCTGTACCTTGGCTCCTACGTGCGTAGCCTGGTGTCCAGCGTCATGTACTGCATCCTGGAGCCGCTGGCCGCCTCCATCAACCCCCTCAATGACCACTGGACCTTAAGGGACTACGCAGCACTTCTGCTCAGCCACATCTTCTGGTATGACTGACCACCCATAAAGATGCACTATATATACAGTATAGATATGTACAGTAGAATGACTAGACAGACTGGACAAAGCCCCTCAGACCATGGCAGTTTGACTGATACACTTATTGGTTCATGAGGGGGAAAAAACAAAGGCCTGCACACTGTAAGGCTCCTAATACCACCTTTAAATAATGTTTTGGTCAAAAGTGGACCATCTTAGTCAACAACAGAATCACGGCCATCTTGACATAATTCTCTCCAAAACATGTGTCTTTGTCAGGACCCATGGAGACCTGGTCAGTGGTCTGTACCATCAGATTCTGCTGTCTCTGCAGAAGGTTCTGTCAGACCCGGTCCGCCCGCTGTGTTCTCACTATGGAGCTGTCGTGGGGCTACACGCACTCGGGTGGAAGGTAACTACGTTTCTTTTATCTTGATCATCTTTGAGTGAGAGTGTTTTCTTTCGTTTCTGTTGGTTCATTTTTAGGATCTTTGCTGATCTCTGTGTGTCTTTTGTAGGCTGTTGAGCGGGTGTTATATCCACACTTGCCAGCCTACTGGGCTAACCTGCAAGCTGTCCTGGATGATTACTCCGTCTCCAACGCCCAAGTGAAAGCAGACGGACACAAGGTCTACGGAGCCATCCTGGTAAGTGCAGCAGACCAGTCACTGAGTCTGTAATATTGTAGGTTTTCTGTGACGCGTACTAGAGAACGACCGTTAATCGGCCAGGCCGATATATCGGGCCGATATTTGCCTTTTCTAGTCTTTCGGCCCTTCTCTATTGGCTTTGTCGACAATCCCTCTACATAGTAAAGCTGCTGCTATGCCAGCCGCCCCTCACTGCTTGAGCCACGAGCACTGCCCAATGCTGAGGCTTGTCTAGCTGGGAAAATCAGCAGCAGCAAGATAGCTCATTCACCAACAGAAAGGTGTAGTATTGGTGAATTGACACAGTGACTCCTGTTGTTAATATTCATTTAGTTAAATAACTTATAATAAGGCCAATGTCTACGTGTCTGGACATGCATGCAAGCAAGTTAAGCAGATAGCAAAAGTTACTATAACCAACCCTTTAATTTGTGGTGTTAGCTAGGTGGCTATATGAGACTTGACATTGTTGTCATTCAGCAGATGCTACGTACCTACATTAGTGACTGCATACATTTTCCATACTAAGTCCCCCGTGGGAATTGAACCCACAACCCTGGCATTGCAAGCGCTGGGCTCTACCTACTGAGCTACATGGGACTACTATGCTGGCTAGATGTACATGGTACTAAGATATCAGATAGGAGATAATAGCCAACGTCAGCTGGTTCTCATTTTGAACATGCACCATTTTTGGCAGCGAGCCCTCTGACTTGCGTTGTAACGTTAGCTATTTACTGGTGTGCTGATCTGACCAGCAGCTATCGGATCTGTAAATTGACAGTTGATGGTCGGATTAGATTATCACAATCGGGAAAGAAGGAAGTGTCTTAAAATGCCCAAATGAAGGTTGTCAATAGGTTTAGCTGCCTAAGAATCTTCCTCCTTGTTTATGGAACAAGAACGCTTGCATTGAACATATGTTCTTTTATATTCTCAAACTAACAGCAGTGCCTATGTCCTTTCATACAGACATGACACTCTTTTGAGTGATGCTTTTTGTCAAATGTTGTTGATCAGTAGGCTAATATGAGTCCAAAATAGAAGGCTAACAGATTGTTTGTCATCTGTAGCACCGTACACTCCACCGATCAGCCAAAACAAGCTCAATAACTCAATGCATGCACACGCTCCTATTGAATATGCGTTCACCTGTATTGTGAGTAGGCCTATGCCATCTCCATTAACCCAGTTGATCAAGAGATTTACCATTCAAATAAAATTATTGAAATTGTTATGTAATTAGATTGGTAAAAATAACGTGAAATGTATGGTTTGATTTAAAAATGTATGCATTAATGCATACACGGCTATCTCTGGGTAATGTTGTCATTAAAATGTTATAATGTAATGACATTGAATATCGGCCTAAAATGCTAGCCTCGTTGTGGCCCAAAAAATCCATATCTGCCGTTCTATAATGCAATCAAAGCTTTCCAAAGTAATACAAGAGATTCCCAGTAATGTATTGTCACGAATTGCATTTATGCTGCGCCTTTCACCCGATCTCAAAGCGCTTTACATTTTTATGTTGGTAACACACCCTATCAACCTCCACTGTGCCCACTAAGTACCAATCTCCCCTCTGTCCTGCAGGTGGCGGTGGAGCGCCTGCTGAAGATGAAAGCCCTGTCTCTGTCCCAACCAGCGGAGGGGAGCAGCAGCGCCCAGCCGGGCTCTGGGGGCGTGATGGGTTTCAGGGTGAGTTCCCCCGGGCTCAGCCCCCCTCCAGAGCCCCTCTCCGAGGCCGCCCTGGGCATCGCCAGCCACCTGCAGGGACCTGGGGGGGCTGGCACCCCCTGGGATGACTGGACCCCCGTCCCCCTGCCCGCCATGTACTGTGAGCTCTACTCCTTCTTCGGTGACAGCCTGGCGGTACGCTTCAGCACGGGTCCCAGCTTGGGAGGTTGCCCCCTGTCAGCCCCCTCCCAGCCCCCTGATACGAGGAAGGAGCCCCCTGGTCCCGCTGCTAACCCAGACACCACGCGCAAGATGCCTCAGCTCACTGCTAACCTCAACATCAGCCCCCGGCAAGACGGGAGCCCTCGCACTGAGCCCGCCCCACCTAGTCTAGCTGCCACTGCTCCAGGAAGGTAATGTAGCATCTGTATAACTAGTTATATTATAGGAGGGTGTGAGAGGCACAGCTCTCACTCATAAAGTAAAAAATATCCTTTATTTATTTAGATTGCATACATTAACAGTACAATTTACAATGCACTTCTGTGCAAATAAATTATGATTTCTATTGCATCTTACACATTGTCCACATTGCTTAGTAGTGAAAAAATGCCAATTTTAAGAAGTGATAATGAGTAATGTGATCAGAGCGGGTGTCTCGCAGACCATAAGACAGCCTGTTTTAATCACACCATAGAGAAACCGGAGAAAGAAAGACAACCAGACAGCTGGTCCAGACAGAAAGCTGGTGTCTAACACAAAAAAATAAGTTCTTATGTTATACTGAAGAATATATACAGGTAACAACCAAAATAAAGGGAACTCCAAAATAGTGTCTTAATCGGGTGGTCAGAAAACCTTTGGCGTTGACAGAAATAATGGACAACTGGGTGTTTTTTATACATGACTCACCCTAAGCATGATGGGATGCTGTTTGCTTAATTAAATCAGGAACCACACCTGTGTGGAAGCACCTGCTTTCAATATACTTTGTACCCCTCATTTACTCCAGTGTTTCCTTTATTTTGGCAGTTACATGTACCTTTTTGAAGGCTGAAATTATTTATCTACTATAGCTAACATGTTCCTTTTACCTCTCTTTCCTTCTCTCAGGTCCCTGGCTCGCTCTTCCTCCTCATCCTCCATCCAGCGCAGAAACTCCTCCTCCCGGCCGGGACAGCGCTCAGCAGGTCCATCCCGCGACGTGTTCACCAAGGCCCGTTTCCCCCCTCCTCAGACCGGACCCCCCACATTCTCCTTCCTCATCGGGGGACGTCAGATGGGCCGGCGTTGCCAGGGTCGCCGCTTCCAGACCAGCTTCAGCTCTCCCCCACCCCTGTCCACTGTACCGCCCCGTGCCTACGCCCACAAGCTGCCCGTCATCGGGAGGGTTGGAAAACCGGTGCGCCGATGGACCTGCTCCCACTACTCCCTGCACCTGCCCCTCTGAGAAAGAGAAAAGTGAGACTATGGTTGGGGGTCAAGACCTTGGAACAAGGCTGAGGCTAACTCACTGCTCAGTAGTGCAGGTGGAGTTCCCTATATCCTCCCTCCCTATTCGGCCTATGACATAAGAGGTAGACTAGGACTAGAGGATAGCCACATTAGGTGGGAGGGACCCTACTGGAGTCGCATAAGAGACACTGACTCATGTACACATTGTTCTAGAGCTCCGATTTTCCAACCTGAAAATCACTGACGTCATGATTTGACCTCATTTGTTCTTGAGTTCCCAGTTGTCTTGAATGCACCATAAGGACGCTACTAATTTGACAACTTCAGACTAACGGGCCTGGTGTGTGTTGAATAGTGGGATCCATGGATATGGAAGGAGTATTCGCACCGAGCTGAGAGCTTGACACCGTCTTAAAACATGGACAATGTATTTTCTATGTACCTGAGTAATTTTACCAACCTGTACATGTATATGGACGATAGCCAATATCCTAAAATAAATATTCTTACAATATTACATATTTTCCACATTTGTTATTTACAGTGAAATTCAAACTTGATATGTTTTCGACAGTTTTTTCCTATTTTAATTTGAGTTAATTCATTTCCAGAATTGACATTCTATGGAGTTCTCAATGAGTGGAATGGTGTTTGAATTGTGTTTTAAATATTTAAAACAAGTGGCTCACCTGCGTCTGAGTGTTTGGTTACCTCCACTAGCGATACACAGCAAGGTCAGTCCGACAAACAACCATGATCTGTTGGGTCGACTCGTCCCAGAGGTTCTGTCGGAAGCATGCCTTCTGGTTCCTGCTCCTCAGCTACGTCCTCTTCACACTCTTTGGGGGTCTGGTGCTCATGGCTATTGAGCAGCCCCAGGAAAACAAGCTCAGAGCACAGGTCCTTGAACTCCGAGAGAACTTTCTGAGGGACAACTACTGCGCACCGGAGAGCAGGCTGGATACAATTATCGTGAAAGCGTCCTTTTCTGCTAATCGAAACATTGCTGTCTTAGATGCACACAGAGATGATTGGAGCTGGGATTTTATCTCGTCCATGTTCTTTGTGATCAATGTTTTGACTGTCCGTGGTAAGAAGAACAAATAAATAAAGCTAGTTGATTCCACAGTTAAAATTTACATCATTTCAATCTATGATTTATTGTAGGGCCAAATAATCACATATTGAACCACTTGAATAGTTCTCGTGCAATGTAGTTTATTGAGGAGAGTGTAGGCTACATCCTGTTGCCGCAGGCCAAAGTCAGATGCAAAAATTCAAAGATGGCTTTAGGGTCTATGTAGATGTGTGCACACGTCTCACAACTACCCTAGTAAAACATGCTTTCGGTTACTTGTTTCACATGGAAGTCAAAATCCCTGTAAATCCACTTTTTATGCCAACTGTTTTTTTTCCCAGGTTATGGTAACTCCAGTCTCCTTTCTGATGACGGAAAACTTTTCTGCATCTTCTACTGCCTGCTGGGAATCCCCCTCACCCTTTATGTCCTCTCCTGCCTGTCTGACCTCATGCTGCCCATCCTTACCCATGGCCCTGTGCGCCACCTCCAGACCTACTGGGGCCTGCCCTACGGCCAGGCAGTGCTGCTCCATGCCAGCCTCTTCTCTCTGGTCCTGGTGATACTCTTGTTCCTGCTGCCCGCTACCAGCCTCTGCTACCTGAAGCCAGAGTGGAGCTTCCTGGACACCCTGTTCTTCTGCGTGGTCACCCTCAGCACCATCGGCCAGGGGGACTACCTACTGGGGAAAAGGCGCAACAAGGCGACCAAGGAGTGCATGGAATTCCTCACCTCCTGTGAGAGTAGCCATAGCAGAGTTGGGGTCAATTCAATTTAGACTTTTTTTTTTTTTTTTTGCAGTTGATTTCAGAATTGGCAGTAATCAAGATGGAAATGGAATTGGCCCTAATCCTGCCTGGTCCTCCACACAGGCTTCTGCTTCCCCTCTTGTCCTCACAGCTTTGTGATAATCGGATGTATCCGTCTCATACGTCTGCCGTTTTTTTTTCTCTCCACAGGTTATTTAATGGCTGGCATCGTGGCGATTCTGACTTTCCAGGAGACTGCCACGGAGGTGCCACAGGTCCAAGCAGTGTTCCGGCTGTTCTGTGGACCCCAAGACAGAGCAGTGAAGGGAACAGACGGGGATGAGATGATGCTCAGTGAAGAGGACTCTGGACCCAGAGGAGCTCCAGTACACACTCCCTGACTCAATCGTCCTCTGGAACCGCCTGCACCCATACTGGACAGAGACATAAAAATTTTGTCCACGAGTTCATCTGACTCTGGGGAAGTAGATAAAGGGCTAATTGCCAAAATCCCTAAGTATCCCTTTGAGGTCATTGTTGATTTGTACATAAAATAATATATTCATATTGCGTAGATGGTATTGATTTTAGACTTCCTATAATAATGTAAATCAGGTGATGAGGTATTTTTTTAAAAATGATTGTAAACCCCTGATAGAAGGGTTGAGTTTGTGTATTCTGGTTATTTGAATTGTACAATACAGTTTAGTGTATTTTTTTGTGAAGATGAAAAGTGATTGTAATATCTGAGAAGCCAGACAGTCTTATTAAGTACTAATAACAGACATCTGCATCTGCAGGGCCAGTTGTTCTATCTTTTGTCATACAGACCCATTTAGGGAAGGCGTCTTGAGAAACAAAGCGTTCCCATTTCTCCCACTCCATACCATGGCTTAAAATGAAAATCATTTTATGATGTATTCCAAAAACAATTGTTAGTATCGAAGTCCTACACTTTCCTATTGCAAGTGTTCGTCAACTAAATTACTTGCCACACAGTCAGTCCCTGATGAATGTAATGGCTTAAGATTGTCATGATCATGAATGCACTAAACAGGTGAGGTAATTTTTTTTCCTGTGTCGTTTTTTACCCACTCTTATACTGGGCATGCTCTGTACATGTATTGTTGTTTTGGTTGCACCTTTCACTGAATAAAATCGTAAATGTACCATATCTTGTGAGTGGAGCTCTCTGATGATCCTTTGCCATTGACAGCAGCCCAGTTAGTGTCAGTCCTGCCCTGCTACGACTCTGTATGAAATAGAGGGGGCCCACGGAACACGATTCAGAGCCTGTGCCTTGTACTGGCAGCCCTGGCACCCTACCAGGCAGCCTCTCAGGCATCCTCTATAAACATATCCACGGTAGTGCTTATTGGGTCATTTAGAGGACCATGAATTGAGGTGGAGGGTGGTGTCTTCCTGGTTGTTGTTGTGCCCCAAATAATCCTATATCCAATCTCTCTGTTGCTAAGATTTGAAGCAACTGGCCATGTTTGAGAGCATCAATTCTGCTTAGTAGTTGACGACCAACTGAGCAGACTGACTGATCTACAAATCATAATTAGTAGTTATTGAGGGATGGGAGGTGATTGGTAGATCAGCCAGTCAGACTGATCAGAGTTGATGCTCTCAAACACAGCTACTCTCTTTCATGGATTAACCGTCCCGTCATGTGCCGCCCTTTGCTGCCTGAGTCACAGGTTTGCAATCCCAGTTGTCCCCATTTAGGTTGTGAGATGAACAGGCTGAGGCTGGTATGCACTGGTCAGAAGAACTACGGTGGAGGGATTCCCCCCCCAACGCACACCCCTGATTGGGTCGCTCTTATGTATGAGCACTGTGCAACTGTGGGTCACGTAGGACCCCCAGGACACGGTGGACAATCTGTCACTCCCTCTGACACATACAGTTGAAGTCGGAAGTTTGCATACACCTTAGCCAAATACATTTAAACTCAGTTTTTCACAATTCCTGACATTTAATCCTAACAAATATTCCCTGTTTTAGGTCAGTTAAGATCACCACTTTATTTTAAGAATGTGAAATGTCAGAATAATAGTAGAGTGATTTTATTTCAGCTTTTATTTCTTTCATCACATTCCCAGTGGGTCAGAAGTTTTACATACACTCAATTAGTATTTGGTAGCATTGCCGTTAAATTGTTTAACTTGTGTAAAACGTTTAGGGTAGCCTTCCACAAGCTTCCCACAAGTTCGGTGAATTTTGGCCCATTCTTACTGACACAGCTGGTGTAACTGAGTCAGGTTTGTCGGCTCCCTTGCTCGCACACACTTTTTCAGTTCTGCCCACAAATGTTCTATAGGATTGAGGTCAGGGCTTTGTGATGGCCACTCCAATACCTTGACTTTGTTGTGCTTAAGCCATTTTGTCACAACTTTGTATGTATGCTTGGGATCATTGTCCATTTGGAAGACCCATTTACAACCAAGCTTAAACTTCCTGACTGATGTCTTGATGTTGCTTCAATACATCCACCTAATAGTCCATCCTCATGATGCCATCTATTTTGTGAAGTGCACCAGGCCCTCCTGCAGCAAAGCACCCCCACAACATGATGCTGCCACCTCCGTGCTTCACGGTTGGGATGGTGTTCTTCGGCTTGCAAGCCTCGCCCTTTTGGGGAGCCATGACATAAAACAGCTTGGAAAATTCCAGAAAATGAAGGCACAGTCAACTTCGTGTATGTAAACTTCTGACCCACTGGAATTGTGATACAGTGAAATAATCTGTAAACAATTGTTGGGAAAATTACTTGTGTCATGCACAAAGTAGATGTCCTAACCGACTTGCCAAAACCATAGTTTGTTAACAAGAAATGTGTGGAGTAGTTGAAAAACTAGTTTTAATGACTCCAACATAAGTGTATGTAAACTTCCGACTTCAACTGTACATGCACACACACGTACACAGAGACAGGGGTTTCCCAACCAGGTGGTGACATTATCTAACTCCTAGCCTCATGGGACACAGACTGGTGTCTTGCGATTGCTGTTGCATATAATGTAGCTATTGACACAGCATATGTCATAGTGCACTCTCAAAGACCATAGGTAGGTAGTTTAGTGATATATTTAGAGGGGAATACGGTGATCTGACTGTGCAAAATCTGATCTGGTGCCAGGAATATATAGCTGCTCTTTTAATCCAAGAAAACTTGATTGTATATATTGCAAAAGCCCTATATGAACCCTTATATCCTATAGGCCTCAATTAGTGTTATGATATTCAGTGACCTTGTTAACATTTTTCCAGTGAGTCTCTGGGTTCTCGCTGTCACCATCCCCTTCATTTTGATGGACAGCCGGCAGGTGTTTGGCCCTGCGTGTCTATATTTATCAAGGAGGGGACTATGGGACATCGCTCTGCATGCTGCAGTGGCTCTGATCTCTCCATGACTCATATAACCACCATGTTATTTTCCACCCCTAGAAAGAGAGGGACATTATGGCCTCAACCCTTTTCTCAGTCAACTATTTAGTTGGCAACTTTTGGAATTCCTCTCAATTCCAATGTGAACTGCAGTTTCAACTTTGTCACATAGAAAACGTTTGTGACAGGTAATCAACTTGGCCCAGAGTCTAATTAACAGCCTTAACGATTGCTCTGACGACCTCTTGTGGCTGAGACTTCCAGCCTATTCATCCTCTACCAATTATGCCAACTAACCTGGACAGCATCCTTATTTTAAAGGGAGCTAGGTCAATCTTGTCAGAGACATGACACGCTGTACCCCATTTTGCCTCTAAATCCTCCATTTGAAGTCAGCTGTCTGCATAGAGTTGCCCTGAAGTTCCATTTCTCCCAGCACATCCTGTGGACCCAGGTGGCACTGAATGACACAAGTGGGGCCCTGCAGCTGGAAAATAGGATGTGCAGCGACCAATAGGTGGCCCACCCAACAGGAAAAAGATTGTTGTGGAAACATATTACCTCTAAATAACCTGTCTAGATGAGTTAACAAGATTGGAGAACACATTGGGAGGAAACTTAGACCATTCCTCCATACAGAATCTTTCCAGATTCATTCCAATGGGTTTCAGAGACTGAAATGGCCATTGCAAAATGTTGATTTTTGTTGTCAATTAACAATTTCTTTCTGGATTTGAATGTGTGCTCGGGGTTATTGTCTTGCTGGAAGATCCACTTCCCGGGTAAAGTTCATCATGATACCATTGAACTGAACAAGGGCCCCAGTACCAGTGGAAACAAATAGCCTCATAACATCAAAGATTCACCACCACCATATTTTACGGGTAGGGTATGGGGTTATTTTCTGCATTTTCATCCTTATTTTGACGTCAAACCCACCACTGGTGTATGAGGTCAAAGAGCACTATTTTCATGTCATCTGACCACAGCGCAGGTTCCAAATCAAGTGCCAATGCCGTTTTGCAAACTCCTGGCGTTTACATTTGTTGGATGACATGAAAATAGAGCCCTTACACTTTTGTTCTCAGGGCCAGTAATAAACTCCCCAGCTGCCTGTGTCGGTCGGCGTTGCGCCACAACTTATAAATAAACACCAGAGTAAACTGAAAAGTCCCCTGCTATTAGGTACAGTGTACTGTAGCCTTTGGTTTGCTGTATGAAGGGACTAAGCAAGAACATATTGCCCTGACATGTTTCCTGGCCCCCCAAATATCCTGTTCTTACATGTACCTATTGAATACCTCTTACCACACCTCAGCAAAGCCAGGACCATAGTGGGTTATTACCATGGGGTTACATTGGCATGTCCCCCTCCCCAACCCCCAAACACAGTGCACCCTTGGACTCAAAAAATATATACATTGCTTCCCACACTCATCTCAAACAACGAACTAGC
Source organism: Oncorhynchus tshawytscha (assembly GCF_018296145.1). Taxonomy (NCBI): domain Eukaryota; kingdom Metazoa; phylum Chordata; class Actinopteri; order Salmoniformes; family Salmonidae; genus Oncorhynchus; species Oncorhynchus tshawytscha. The sequence goes on from NC_056438.1 coordinate 29,325,748, forward strand.
TACAGTTTCAATAACAAGGAGATGCTTTCCTATTTTTCATACTTGTATTGTATTTTTAAACCAGTAGAATATTCTTTAAATAACATACTGGTCAAATGTTTTTTTTTTAAATAAAGTCATAGGCTACAAGTGAAAATACAATACCTCAATTGATGTTTAATAAAAAGTGTTATTGAATGAGAAATTGTTATGTTCATATCAAAGTTTTTTTTGCTTGGGGTGTCGTCTGTCTCACTGTTCGGATCTGTCGTGGCGTGCGTTTGTTTTGCCTGTATTCTGTGTGTGACATTCGGGACATGTGAACACCAGTCAGACTGTTGAACAGTGAGTGAACGAACATTGACGGTCTTTCTTTCGCAGCAAACGCAAGTGTTGCGGCAACAGACTGGTGTTTCCCCAAGCAGTGAGGGCAGAGGGGAACTGTGGAGAGGATTGAAACCAATGTCCCTTGAGAAAATAACATTATAGTCTCCAAACATGACTTCAGTTTGGAAGAGACTTCAGCGTGTCGGCAAGAAAGCCTCGAAATTCCAGTTTGCGGCGACTTTTCAAGAACTGACGGTAGAATGCACGAAGAAATGGTAAGTGAATATAATTTACATTTTAGTCATTTAGCATACGCTCTTAGTCTTATCTACAGCAAATTACAGGAGCAATTGGGGTAAGTGCCTTGCTCAAGGGCACATCGATATGTTTTTTCACGTAGTCTGATCGAGGATTCGAACCAGCGACCTTTCGGTTACTGTCCCAACGATCTTAACAGCTGGGTTACCTACCGCCCTTTACTGGATTTAGCCTTGATAAAGTTGTCATGTCTGAACCGATAAAACAACCTCGTGGGGTTTGAAACTTTTGTCACCTTGTCCTTCATTTCCTTGTCCCCTGCTTGAGATGTAATTTAATCAGGTCATACTTTCAGGTTCATATTTGGTTTGTGTGCAATGCCCAATGATATGTTTGTTGTCCGTTTCTTACCGCTATTACACTGACTACCCCATTTTTGTTGATCGTACACGTTTATTGCACAGTGCACAATGCATGAATATACTGTAGCCTACAACTGTCTTCAACAGTCAAAGCACTTCCGCATTTGTCCTCATGCTGTTTTCCCATTCTAATCATCGTCATGCGACAAGCATCCAAATTGACATTGTTGTTTTGAGCGTAAGCAAAACATATTTTGTCCAAATGTGCCTAAGCTTTGACGTGTCACAGGTGTAAATAGAGCCAATTGTAACTGGGGATGATTAGGAATTTAGCCATGACACCAGGGTTAATAGCCCTACAATAAGTGCCATGGGATCTTTAGTGACCACAGAGAGTCAGGACACCTGTGTAACATCCCATCAGAAAGACAGCAACCTACACAGGGCAATGTCCCCAATCTCTACCCTGGGGTATTGGGATATATATTTTTTAGACCAGAGGAAAGGGTGCCTCCTACTGGCCCTCAAACAACACTACCAGCAGTATCTGGTCTCCCATCCAGGGACCAACCCTGCTTAGCTTCAGAAGCAAGCCAGCAGTGTGACACTGGGTGGTATGCTGCAGTGCTGAAAGCTCTCTCTCAATGGTCAGGTGTGTGAGTGTGCACATTCTTGTTCCATGCAGTATAGAGTTAATATGGGTGTCCTTTTCCCCAAAGGTCACATTATACAACAGCAGCTGGGCTGTGTTTCTTTTACACTATTCCACTTTGGCTTTCTGTGTCCTCTCTGTTTTAACTGGGCCAGTTGTCCAAATTCAGAGGAGTGTGTTTATTGAACAGTTAACTTAATCTCCATTTATTATTTAAGTAGTTTTACCTTTTTATATAGGCCTATTTTAGACTGGCATGTTGCCTTAGCTCCAGGAGTTCTCGTCATTATAGACAATATAGTCTGTATGTACTGTACGGTACAGTATTTCAGGGGCGCAACTTTCACTGTGGTCAGGGGGACTTGACCCCCCCCCCACATTCTGAAATTGTATTTTTGTACCCCCCAGTTTCATCATTGCTCTGTGATACAAAAAGTGGCAACGGTGTGCTTTAGGACCATGCGGACACCTCAGTGCGGTCGGGTAGGCTGTTTGGCGATTTGAGCCGGCTGGATTTAGGACTGCGCGGACCCCACAGAGCATGCAAACAGAGGTAGCTGTTGTCTGTGTGTGTGTAATGCTTTTTCTCCGAGTTGTAAAAGCAAGCAGAGCAGAAACTGGCTACTCTTTATTTGACTGTTGTAGCTGGCAAGGTAACTGCTGTTTGGAAGAAGAAGAAAAAAGATTCCCAGTGCTGAGCTAGTAGTGTAACTGACATGTAACTTTAGCTAATGTTTCATCCCCTCTCGATTGAAATTCTGTCTGAAGTGAATGAACTAGCTAGCTAACGTTAGCTAGTTAGTATCTACCACAGCCAGTTCAGCTCTAGTCTCAAGCTATCTGTCAGGTAGCAGTATCTAACAGCTGTTGTGTGTATGGAAATGTTTTGTCCTGTTTCAACAGAAGTAAATTAACTTGGCTAGTTTTTGCCAGATGATGTAGCTACCATTAAAGAGAGCCAAAAGTTGGCTAATGTTAGCGAGCTAGCTCACAAACTTTAGCTATTATTTTTAGCTCAATAGACCTGAATCAAATTATGAAACCAGCAGCCAAACAATTGAAGACCAATATTATTCTGACGTGCAATGTGAGGATTTATTAGAGTCAATATAGCAACGCAATGTTATTTATCTGTCAGTTTCCCGAGGTAATTCCCTACTTTTCAGACTGACATGGTATTAACAGCTCTACAGGCTTCGCTGTTATGGTGTACATCACTATGCTCATCATGTCTTGGTGAGATGGTGACAGGGTCAGACAGCAAGGGAAGACCAGCCCACGGCGCTCAGGTGAATTTTGCAGTATATTATAACAATCAGTGAATGGATACAAAGTCCCATCTTGAGTTGATGGGTAGACTATAGTCAGGGATCTGAGAATAATGGTAATTTCAATTATTGAACCATTGATTCTATTCTTGGATAATACAATGTATAAATGTACACCAAGGTCATCTTTTATCGTGCTTCATCTGAGCAGCATCAGATGGTGACAGCAGGGACAGGCAACCAGGGATGATCAGTCTGTGACGGCACTGAGATGAACTTTTGCAAATGCAACTCTTTATTCTCACTGTGTGGGCAAAAACTGGACAAGCCAGGATCTTCAAAGATTTAAACTATTTAAAGGCAGTCTGACCCCTAAAGTTGATTTCCAAACTGTATTAAGGGTCGATAGCGTCTTTTCCCCGATGACACAAGACGTGCCAAACAAACATGTGAGGAAGACCTGGTAGACAGTATTGTTGATGATGAATGGATACAGATATGTTTGAATACCCCAGCCATGTTCATATCATCTCAGACATAAATTACTGCAGTTTAAGACCATCCATAGAGCATACTATTATGCCAGTGGAACTGAATATCATGCACTCAGACATGTTATTCCTCTGCTGGAGGTGTAAAACACAAAAGGGGACATATTTGAACATGCTATGCTCTTGTGAAGGCTGGCTGAATTCTGGCAAAGTGTATGTTCTTACTGGAGACTGTCATCAGAAGAAACTGTTACCTAGCATTTATAGGGTCTAAGAAATGCATTGCCGTTAAATTGGAATGTTGGTTATCTTCCCACAATGTCACAATGGATAGCAAATTGTTTTATTTAATTTTATTTAATCAGGTAGGCAAGTTGAGAACAAGTTCTCATTTACAATTGCGACCTGGCCAAGATAAAGCAAAGCAGTGGAGTAAAACAAACATACAGTCAATAATGCAGTAGAAACAAGTCTATATACGATGTGAGCAAATGAGGTGAGATAAGGGAAGTAAAGGCAAAAAAAGGCCATGGTGGCAAAGTAAATACAATATAGCAAGTAAAACACTGGAATGGTAGATTTGCAGTGGAAGAATATGCAAAGTAGAAATAAAAATAATGGGGTGCAAAGGAGCAAAATAAATAAATAAATAAAATAAAATAAATACAGTAGGGAAAGAGGTAGTTGTTTGGGCTAAATTATAGGTGGGCTATGTACAGGTGCAGTAATATGTGAGCTGCTCTGACAGCTGGTGCTTAAAGCTAGTGAGGGAGATAAGTGTTTCCAGTTTCAGAGATTTTTGTAGCTCGTTCCAGTCATTGGCAGCAGAGAACTGGAAGGAGAGGCGGCCAAAGAAAGAATTGGTTTTGGGGGTGACCAGAGAGATATACCTGCTGGAGCGCGTGCTACAGGTGGGTGATGCTATGGTGACCAGCGAGCTGAGATAAGGGGGGACTTTACCTAGCAGGGTCTTGTAGATGACCTGGAGCCAGTGGGTTTGGCGACGAGTATGAAGCGAGGGCCAGCCAACGAGAGTGTACAGGTCGCAATGGTGGGTAGTATATGGGGCTTTGGTGACAAAAGGGATGGCACTGTTATAGACTGTATCCAATTTGTTGAGTAGGGTATTGGAGGCTATTTTGTAAATGACATCGCCGAAGTCGAGGATTGGTAGGATGGTCAGTTTTACAAGGGTATGTTTGTCAAGTTACATATCACTAGATTTGATTTATTACAAGATTAAGGGTATACTGTGCAACTTTCATAAGGTCTGGATGCCTTTGTGGAATACTGTACAACAAAAAGGAGTCTGATGTGAAAACATGCCCACGTCAGGGGAGATAGCTATTAAGGCAATCCCTAGCTGCTGGGCTGCTCAGTCCTGGCCCTGGGGGTCTTCCATACTGCTGCTTCTCACTCTGGCCTTGGCCTAACACCTGAAACCAATAATACATGTTTTACTAAGATCCTAAAGCTGAGTGGTGTGTGTTAGGTTGGGGGCTCTGCAGGGCGGTGGGACCCCTAGGGGCAGGACGGGGCGATCCAGCTGTATTGTGTCAAGTAAAGAGAGCTCTACAGCCCTATTAGTCCAATGACATGAATTACAGTGCCCTCTGTACTTATTGGGACAGTGAGGCATATTTTATTTTGTCTCTATACTCCCAAAAGTTTGATTTGGAAATCAAAACAATGACTTTGAAGTTAAAGTACAGACTGTCCACTTTAATCTTAGGGTGTTTTCATCCATGTCAGGTGAACCGTTTAGAAATGACTGCACTTTTTGTACATAGTCCCCCACCATTTTAGGGGAGCAAAAGTTGTTGGGACAACTTCACTTGTATGTTTATTAAAGTAGTAAAAAGTGAAGTATTTGGTCCAGCATTCATAGCACGCAATGACTCTACACATTTGTTTAGATGCATTTGCTGTTTGTTTTGGTTGTGTTTCCTATTATTTTGTGCCCAATAGAATTGAATGGTAAATGTATTGTGTCTTTGTGGTGTCACTTTTATCGTAAATAAGAATAGAATATGTTTCTAAACACTTCTACATTGATGTGGATGCTTCCATAATTACATAGAATACTGAATGAACCGTGAATAATGATGAGTGATGAAAGTTACAGATGCACAAATATCATACCCCAAAGACATGCTAACCTCTCACCATTACAATAACAGGGGAGGTCAGCATGTCTTTGGGGTATGATATTTGTGCATCTGTAACTTTCATCACTCATCATTATTCACGGTTCATTCAGTATTCTATGTAATTATGGAAGCATCCAAATCAATGTAGAAGTGTTTAGAAACATATTCTATTCTTATTTACGATAAAAGTGACACCACATATTACATTGTGTAGAAATGCCGCAAATGAGCTTTAGATGCCCCCCAAAATGTAGAATTTTCAGCAGATACTGTATCTCTTAGTAGAACCTAACCCTAATCTACTCATGTAATCGTTTGCTCACGTGGAAACAGACTGTCAGGCTGGCGAGGCTGCGTGTTTTACAGCCCCACCGATGGCATGATGCACTATGCTAATTCAATCAGTGAATCGGATGAAATGCTGCATATGACTGCTCTGCACGGTAGGTGCGTGTACACACTAGAGGTCGACCGATTCTGATTTTTCAATACCGATACCGATTATTGGAGGACCAAAAAAGCCGATTCCGATTAATCGGCCGATTTGTATTTTTTTTATTTGTAATAATGACAATTACAACAATACTGAATGAACACTTATTTTAACTTAATATAATACATCAATAAAATCAATTTAGCCTCAAGTAAATAATGAAACATGTTCAATTTTGTTTAAATAATGCAAAAATAAAGTGTTGGAGAAGAAAGTAAAAGTGCAATATGTGTTATGTAAGAAAGCTAACATTTCAGTTCCTTGCTCAGAACATGAGAACATATGAAAGCTGGTGGTTCCTTTTAACATGAGTCTTCAATATTCCCAGGTAAGAAGTTTTAGGTTGTAGTTATTATAGGAATTATAGGACTATTTCCCTCTATACCATTTGGATTTCATTAACCTTTGACTATTAGATGTTCTTATAGGCACTTTAGTATTGCCAGTGTAACAGTATAGCTTCCGTCCCTCTCCTCGCTCCTCCCTGGGCTCGACCCAGCAACACAACAGCCACCATCGAAGCAGCGTTACCCATGCAGAGCAAGGGGAACAACTACTAGAAGGCTCAGAGCGAGTGACGTTTGAAACGCTATTAGCGCAGGCTAACTAGCTAGCCATTTCACTTCGGTTAAACAGCGCAATGCTTGACGCACAACGAAGAGCGGCTGGCAAAACGCACGAAAGTGCTGTTTGAATGAATGTTTACGCGCCTGCTTCTGCCTACCACCGCTCAGTCAGATACTTAGATGCTTGTATGCTCAGTCAGATTATATGCAATGCAAGACACGCTAGATAATATCTCGTAATATCATCAACCATGTGTAGTTAACTTGTGATTATGATTGATTGTTTTTTATAAGATAAATTTAATGCTAGCTAGCAACTTAGCTTGGCTTACTGCATTTGCAAAACAGGCAGTCTTCTTGTGGAGTGCAACGAGAGAGAGACAGGTCGTTATTGCGTTGGACTAGTTAACTGTAAGGTTGCAAGATTGGATCCCGCGAGCTGACAAATTGTCGTTCTGCCCCTGAACGAGGCAGTTAACCCACCGTTCCTAGGCCGTCATTGAAAATAAGAGTGTGTTCTTAACTGACTTGCCTAGTTAAAAAGGTATACATTTTTTTTTTTATCAGCAAATCGGCGCCCGAAAATACAGATTTCTGATTGTTATGAAAACTTGAAATCGGCCCTAATTAATCTTCCATTCCGATTAATCGGTCGACCTCTAATACACACGCGCACACGCGCACACACACAAACACACAACACACACACACACACACACACACACACACACACACACACACACACACACACACACACAACCCACACACACACACACACACACACACACACACACACACACACACAAACCCGACAGCATGGTTTTAACTTAAGTCAGCTCCTATGCATGCATGTTATGTGCACACAGCCAGTGGTGCTGTGGTTCCTATCTGGGCTCTGTCACTGCAAGAGTTCCATTATTACTCACACCTAGCATGTAGCCTACTTCCAAGCTTTCGCTTGCAGACGAGCCTAGCTCTCTGTCTGTCTCCTCATTGTTGTCGTCTTCACCGACTTCACTAGTAACAGCATGTTAGGCCTATGCTCTTGGGATGGCAGTCTATCGAACCGTCCTACACGTATTCAGTTCGATGATAACATCCTTAATTACTGTCTAATTCTAATGATATAATAATCAAGCCTGGCGAGTTTAATAACCTCTTATTCATAGAAGATGACGTGACACTTATGACTGTTTGATTATATGGAATGAACACAAGCATTGTTATGTGTTGGGGGCGGCAGGTAGCCTAGTGGTTCGAGCGTCAGGCCAGTATTAAAGGTATTAAAAATATATATATATGTCGGTGTGAACAAGGCAGTTAACCCACTGTTCCTAAGCCGTATTTGTAACTAATGATGTGTTCTTAACTTACTTGCCTGTTTTAAATTTAAAAAACTGTCTGCAGGTGATTGTAGTCTGTATGTTTTGGGGATCTGACTCTTAGCTGCATACTGTGGGCCTGCTTGTTCATCAATACTGTCATGTGATGCTATGAAACCACAAACCTCACGTCACATTACTCTCTCACAACGAGCCTCAGCAGCCCAGGTCTGTAACAAGGGTCGGTCATGTGCACATACTATGTTTCGGCCTACTGTGTTCACCAAAGTTCTCCGATAGTTCAGGGGTGTGTTTTTGTTGTAATTCAGACATGTTAAACCTGTTACATTGTGGTCTTGGTGTCTGTTCACATACAGAGTATAGCAGGAACCAGACCATAGTGTTTGGGTGTTCTGGTTGAGGTTACCATGTTTCCAGTTGGCAAGAAGAATGTGTCAAATGTGGATCAGCTAGACAGGCCATCCCACTTAACTGATTAGCAAAACGGCTGATCACTAATGTTCAGTTTGCAGAAATAATGTGTGTGCGTTATCTGTTCAAGGTTCATTCTCCGAATACAGCACATCAGTCTCTCAAATGTGTTTCCTCCAGAATGCATGCTGGGAGTGGGATCAAAAACATACACTCGTGTGACATGATGGAATATGGGAGTACAGTACAGTACATCCTTTCTATAACACTGTAGCCTGTAAGATGATGTGGGAACCATTCACACAACGAAGGTTATTTGGCTACTTATTGGTATAGCTACCCATGTAAACACAGTTTCAGTTTCATCAGCATGTTGAGTGACCCAATTCGATGACAGGTCAGTGGCAAGCTCTGGTTGCTTTTCGACCCTTACGTCTCTCATGTATTTCACAAATAGGTACTGTCGTGCAACACATCTGTGCTTGAGTTGGGCCGGGTGCTCACCGCCGCCTCAAATTGTCCACTGCGTGAGTACCGGCACCTCTTCTAGAATATTGGCTCTAGAGAACTACAGGCACCGTGCAATTCATCAAGAGTAGACTGCGGTGTGTAACTATGCTAGAGCGCGTGGCTGGCAGGTACATGGGGTAGGCGGATATTTGGCTGGCGGTGGGTGAACTGAAGCAGCAGTTACCTAATGGTTAAGACCAACCATTCTACAGGTCTATTTCTGTGCCCCCCCACCTTTCCCCCAGCCCCTTCCCTTCCACTGTGCCCTTTCTCTTCAATCCTCCCGTCTTCTATAACTGGCCTGCAACACGAGAAAGAGGCCCTGTCAGACTGTTCACACTCTGCCCTTACTCTCTCTCCTCTCTATATGTCTTCTATTCTCTTTCCCTCTGCCAACAGAAATACAGTGCTGTGAGAAATGATATGCTCCCTTTCAGATTTTCGAAATACTTGCATATTTTTTGACACTGAATGTTGTCAGATCTTCAACCAAACTTGCTGCATGACCCAGCTGCACTTCAGCTCACAGACGGATGGCCTGACGTTTTCCTTTAGAATTCTCTGATCAGAATTTATGGTTCCTTCAATGATGGCAAGTCATCCAGGTCCTGAAGCAGCAAAGCATCCCCAAACCATCACACTACCACCACCATGCTTGACCTTTGTTGGTATGAAGTTATTGCTGTGGAATGCAGTGTTTGGTTTTTGCAAGACATAACGGGACCCGTGTTGTCCAAAAAGTTCCACTTTTGACTCATCTGTCCATAGAACATTCTTCCAGGAATCTTGATGATCATCCAGGTTCTTCCAGGTGCTTTTTTTGACAAACTTGAGTCAACTTTTTGGATGACATAGGTCCCGTTATGTCTGGCGAAAACCAAACACTGCATTCCACAGTGAGGACCTCGCACAACGGTCAAGCGTGGTGGTGGTAGTGTGATGGTCAGAAAGGGGGTAAATACTTTTTCAGGGCACTGTATAGTTTTACTCATGGGTAGCTAGACTTTTAAGTAACTATGTTAATTTTAATATACTTCAAGACGTAACAGTGTATTCTGTTTCACTTCAACATGCAATTAGCCTGTTGCATGTTTACCTTTTCGGAGTCGCCGGACTGACTGTATGTGAACAGCAATATCTTGCTCACTCACTATTGGTTCTTGTTGTCGGGAGTTGGCAAAGGTAAACAATACAATGTTATTTCACGTCCCTGCAAAGAATATCTTCTAGGATTACATAATTGCTGTTCTAGTCTAGAACAGATCTGTTGAGTGACAACCCTCCTTGTGTGACACACATGTAGGAGGTTGCTGGCTGAGGCTGGAGACAAATTGAAGTATTATGCCCTGGTGGTTGCTAGGGCCACACCCTCTATTGATAGGGCCCTGAGGATTGTAAACACAGAAGAAGAAGAAAAATGCCCCAGCTGGGTCATGTTCAGTCAGAGTGAACGTTTTGAAATGGGGATGTACAATAATGTTGTAAAATGTTTTGCTATGATATGCCCTACTGAACATTCCCCAGCTGATGTCTCCCATACTAGAGGAACTCTAGGAGGCTGCCACTCAGGCCGTAGCAGGGAAGTTAGTTTGTCGACGTTGATCCGATTATGGAGCTCATTCTCTTCCTCTGAGATGTCTGTTAGTCAGAGCACTGAACAGAGTCACAAGATGTAGGTTTTTGCCCAGGCTGAAGCCCCCCTTCTCTGTTTTTTTCCTCACAGCAGTGTGTGTGTGTGTGCTTGTGCGTGCATGCATGCTTGTTTGTATTTAAGAGAAGGCCAACTGGTCATGTCTTGAGCTTTTATCTTTGTTCCTCTTAAATTCCAACACTCTATGGGGGTGGGGGGTGGGGGGGGTGGTATGTATTTCTGATGGCTCTAAAATATAGCCACGTTCCAGACAGCCTAGCCTATGGACTAAAAGCATTCATCAGTATTAGTATGTGCATTGATACTGTTCATAGTATGTGCTTACATTCAACATGACTGTGCCATGTTATAGCCTGAAGGAACAGGATGCACAGGGAGCTCAGTCCTGTAAACGATCCTACGCTAAATACCGGTATTTTCCTATGTAAAGAATACCTCCAGTTGCGGCCTATTTCGGTCCTATGATACGGGTTAGGAAACCAAATACTGCATTATCAATGGAAACACTGGTCGACACTGAAGTCCCTACTTATGTACTTATGTAGTGTTTATATACGTCTGTACAGTCATTAAATGTTGTCCTTTCTCTACTTACAGGCAACCAGACAAACTGAGAGTGGTATGGACCAGGAGAAACAGACGAAACTGCACCAAGGTAATATGGGGAAAGCTACTTCGTTCAACAAGTAGAGGAGTGGCATGTGTAGCCTATTTGTCGAACACTTGTCATCATGATGAAGTCTGAGAAGGCACCAAAGGTATGTAGCCTACCTGAGGGTGTGTAGCCTGTAAGGGGAAAGGTCAGATTTGCTTGTGTCTGAGTAAATGGAACCATCTAGATGCAGAAGTGTATAGGTATGAGATTTGAGCTTAGCCATAGATACATCTGCCTTTATTTATCACAGTTATTGCTTTATTAATCCCATCACATTAACTTCTAGTAACATTCAGCACTCTATGAGACACACGTGGCTTATTCAATATAAAATGCATATGGTCAGCACATGCTCTGGTCCTTTCCCTGACCTGGGCTTTCCAATCCTCAGCTGCATGGATGGCAGCCGGGCATCAAGAACCCCTACAGGGGCACGGTGGTATGGCAGGTGCCCGAAAACCTGGACATCAATGTCACACTTTTCAAGGTATGGCATCTCAACCCTAGGAAGATGTGTGTGAATGATTGGGAAATCATTTAGATTAATCTGCATTTGAATTGTCAAAACATTGTTTCCTTATTCTCAAAAATCTCTCACATTTAGGAGCCGACTGCAGACGAATTTGAAGACAAGGACTGGACGTTCATCATTGAGAATGTGAGTGAATTAATGTTTCCATCAATTCTGAATTCCATTTTTAGTCAAGGCGGATTCATGGAATACGTTTGACAGAGCTGTCAAGGATGACATGGTACATGCTACCCAAAAATGTCCTGAATTAAAGCCTCTTATATACTGTGAAGTGAAATACATTGGATTAAAAACAGCATTATTTTGAACACATACGATTGGCTAATGACCCCTGTCTTTCGTCCTTCTAGGAGACTAACAAGGGCCACAGGAAGGTGCTGGCATCGGTGGACGTCAACATGAAGAAGTTTGCCAGCGCCACGCCTGCCCAGTATGACCTGACGCTGAAGCTCAAGCCTCTGTCGGTGAAGGTGGTGGAGGCCACGCTCAAACTGACCTTGACCTGCGTCTTCCTCAAAGAGGGCAAGGCCACGTGAGTCACCATTTATCTAATCAGTGAAGCATTTAATCTTCAACCACGAGGTCAGGAGGGCCTCACGGATTTTGCCGTTAAAATTTGCAAAAAATAGTCCTCTATCCATCGTTTTGGGAATTTTCAATGCTCCTTGACTGTCTAGTGATTATTAACGAGCTGGACTGTCAAGAAACTATGAATATAGGTCCATTATAATTTCTACACAGTTTCGATTTGGTTTTAGTCACTATTTTTTTTTCTCCAAAATATATACTGTGTGTGTACATACAGTGGCAAGAAAAAAGTATGTGAACCGTTCAGAATTACCTGGATTTCTACATAAATTGGACATCAAATTTGATTCATCAAATTTTCAACTAAGTCACAACAATAGACAAACTAATAACACACAAATTATTGTATTTTCTTGTCTCTATTGAATACATCATTTAAACATTCACAGTGTAGGTTGGAAAAAGTATGTGAACCCCTAGGCTAATGACTTCTCCAAAAGCTAATTGGAGTCAGGAGTCAGCTAACCTGGAATCCAGTCAATGAGACAAGATTGGAGATGTTGGTTAGAGCTGCCCTGCCCTAACAAAAACAATCACAAAATTTGAGTTTGCTATTCACAAGAAGCTTTGCCTGATGTGAACCATGCCTCAAACAAAAGAGATCTCCGAAGACCTAAGATTAAGAATTGTTGACTTGCATAAAGCTGAAAAGGGTTACAAAAGTATCTCTAAAAGCCTTGATGTTCATCAGTCCATGGTAAGACAAATTGTCTATAAATGGAGAAAGTTCAGCACTGTTGCTACTCTCCCTAGGAGTGGCCGTCCTGCAAAGATGACTGCAATGAGCGCAAAATGCTCAATGAGGTTAAGAAGCATCCTAGAGTATCAGCTAAAGACTTACAGAAATCTCTGGAACATGCTAACATCTCTGTTGACGAGTCTTATTTTCCTCCATAATTTGCAAATAAATTCATAAAAAATCCTACAATGTGATTTTCTGGATTTTTTTTCTTCTCATTTTGTCTGTCACAGTTGAAGTGTACCTATGATGAAAATTACAGGCCTCTCTCATCTTTTTAAGTGGGAGAACTTGCACAATTGGTGGCTGACTAAATACTTTTTTTGCCCCACTGTGTTTATATATATATATATATATATGTATATATATATATATATATATATATATATATATATATATATATATATACACACAGTTGAAATTGGAAGTTTGCATACACCTTAGCCAAAATCATTTAAACTCAGTTTTTCACAATTCCTGACATTTAATCCTAGTAAAAATTCCCTGTTTTAGGTCAGTTAGGATCGCCACTTTATTTTATGAATGTGAAATGTCAGAATAATAGTAGAGAGAATTATTTATTTAAGCTTTTTTTTTCTTCTTCTTCTTCTTCAAATCAAATCAAATCAAATTTTATTTGTCACATACACATGGTTAGCAGATGTTAATGCGAGTGTAGCGAAATGCTTGTGCTTCTAGTTCCGACAATGCAGTAATAACCAACAAGTAATCTAACTAACAATTCCAAAACGACTGTCTTATACACAGTGTAAGGGGATAAAGAATATGTACATAAGGAACTCATTTAAACTCAGTTTTTCACAATTCCTGACATTTAATCCTGGTAAAAATGTCATCACGTAGTGTGTGTATTTTCTTACTCAAACCACCCTGTACTAAACAGTTTACCACATTATGTAAAGTTGAAAAAGCCTTGAGCCAACTGTCTTTTAACTAAGCTTACAGTTAAATAACACACTGTGCAATTCAAGTAGGTATGTAGTGGATAGGTACAGTATATAAACGTTTGAGTTGGCCATTACTGACCTGTATACACTTGTATAGTGAGTTGATGATGTTCAATGATTAGTCATAAACTGTCATTTAGACAATATTACTGTTTTGGGATGAGTCATAAGGCTCGTTGCTTCCTTTCTCCTCTACAGAGATGAGGACATGCAGAGTCTGGCCAGTCTGATGAGCCTGAAGCAGAGTGACATCGGCAACCTGGATGACTTCAACGATAGTGACGAGGAAGAGGGCGGAAGAAGAGCCAGCATCGGAGCCAGCATGGGAGCCGCAACTCCCGTCACAGGTAGTGGTCTCAGCAGACATTACACAAGTCATCAGTGTTTTCATATTCCGAGATCTAGTCTAGGTTTAGAGAAAATGTGTCAGAGACAGAGACACTCAAAATGCTATGGTCTGGAATACTGCCACGCTGATAAATACAGTAGCTATATACTAATCTTGCATACACAATGAAAAAACAAGAATATTTATCCACTTCATGTGACAGTGATGCATATACAGTTGAAGTCAGAAGTTTACATACACCTCAACCAAATACATTTAAACTCAGTTTTTCACAATTCCTGACATTTAATCCTGGTAAAAATTCCCTGTCTTAGGTCAGTTAGGATCGCCACTTTATTTTAAGAATGTGAAATGTCAGAATAATATTAGAGAGAATGATTTATTTCAACTTTTATTTCTTTCATCATATTCCCAGCGGGTCAGAAGTTTACATACACTCAATTAGTATTTGGTAGCATTGCGTTTAAATTGTTTAACTTGGGTGAAACATTTCAGGTAGCCTTCCACAAGCTTCCCACAATAAGTTGTGTCAATTTTGGCCCATTCCTCCTGACAGAGCTAGTGTAACTGAGTCAGGTTTGTAGGCCTCCTTGCTCGCACACGCTTTTTCAGTTCTGCCCACACATTTTCTATGGGATTGAGGTCAGGGCTTTGTTATGGCCACTCCAATACCTTGACTTTGTTTTCCTTAAGTCATTTTGTCACAACTTTGGAAGTATGCTTGGGATCACTGTCCATTTGGAAGACCCATTTGCGACCAAGCTTAAACTTCCTGACTGATGTCTTGAGATGTTGCTTCAATATATACACATAATTTTCCATCCTCATGATGCCATCTATTTTGTGAAGTGCACCAGTCCCTCCTGCAGCAAAGCACACCCACAACATGATGATTTTACCATTATGTCAAGCAAAGAGGCACTGAGTTTGAAGGTACGCCTTGAAATACATCAACAGGTACACCTCCAATTGACTCAAATTATGTCAATTTGCCTATCCGAAGCTTCTAAAGCCATGACATCATTTTCTGGATTTTTCCAAGCTGTTTAAAGGCACAGTCAACTTAGTGCATGTAAACTTCTGACCCACTGGAATTGTGATACAGTGAATTATAAGTGAAATAATCTGTCTGTAAACAATTGTTGGAAAAATTACTTGTATCATGCACAAAGTAGATGTCCTAACCAACTTGCCCAAACTATAGTTTGGTTAAGTTAAAACCTGTTAAAGATAGGGCAGAATACTGCCCCCTTTGGAGGAATTGCGTGCCCATAGTAAACAGGAAAAAAATCTGTCAAAAATTGCTAATATATGCATATAATAATTATTATTGAATAGAAAACACTCTAAAGCTTCTAAAACCGTTCAAATTATGTCTGTATGTAAAGCAGAACTCTCAGGGCAGCCATTCTCCCAAACTCTCTCTTGTCATCAGAAAAGTTGGGCCAACTTTGACGTCATCACCCCCACCCTTCCCAACCAGCTACGGATCTGGGAACAGTTTCTATCTCTTCAGCGCGATGTCTCCTTTCAATGGGGCGTTTCATTGTGAGAATCGCGCGCTCCCTCGCCCTTTGGCGGGCTAAAACCTTTGGGTCACGCGAAAATACATGCACTTCCATGCGCGCGTCGCGTCTGGAGCTCTCTTTGTTCCAGGTTTCACCAAACGATGTCAGTTTATCTGTTCGAGCTGATAATTGTTTTGCACGTTTAGAACATCCTAAAGCTTGAATCTGCACTTAGTTTGACCAGTTTAGTCGACATATAATATGTAATTTTGAAGTTTTGATGCGCATCCACTAGAATTTTGGCTGCATTTCAGCCGGAATTTGTCGCGTTTGATAACCCAGACACAGACTTGAAAACCAAACGCAGTTTTTGGTAAGTATGACTCCTTCCACGGCTTCTGATCGAAGAACATCAAAGGTAAGGGAATATTTATGTGGTAATTTTGTGTTTCTGTGGACTCAAACATAGAGGAGACATAATGCTAATTTCTGAGCGCCGTCTCATATTATAGCCTAGTGAACGAACTCTGTAACGTTAAAAATAAATGTAACACAGCGGTTGCATTAAGAAGAAGTGTATCTTTCTAACTATATGTAGAACATGTATATTTAGTCAAAGTTTATTATGTGTATTGCTTGTTATCTGACTTTATCTGGCGGAGCTATCATCATTTCTCCGGACATTTGAGTAGCATTTTTTGAACATGGCGTCATTGTAAACAGAGATTTATGGATATAAATTGCATACTATTGAAAAAAAACATAAATGTACTGTGTAATATGTCCTATTACTGTCATCTGATGAAGATTTTCAAAAGGTTAGTGAATTATTTTTCTTTTAATCCTGCGGTTGTTGATTGCATATTTTGTTCAACTTGGCTATTCAAATTAGCTGTGTCTTTAAATATGTGCTATGTTTTCGCCGTAAAACATTTTAGAAATCTGACTTGCTGGCTAGATGAACAAGGTGTTTATCTTTCATTTGAGCTATTGGACTTGTTAATGTGTGGAGGTTAAATATTTCTAAGAATATTTTTGCGTTCCGTGCGCCACCGTTCCAGCTGAATGGGGGAGGGGTTGTTCCCAAAAGGGAACCCTATCCCGTCAACTTAACAAAACATTTGTGGAAGTGGTTGAAAAACGTGTTTTAATGAATCCAACATAAGTGTATGTAAACTTTCGACTTCAACTGTAGTAACAGGTAAACAAAATTATCATAGGAGATGTTTACTTTGCACATATGATTGCCAGCCAAATGAGGTGTGACAATTCTATTTTAAGCATTTATGTTTAAAAACATTGCTCAATACACCAGCATAGCATGTTGCTCCACTCTCCAGCCTCACACCTATGTATCAACTATGGTGGCCCAATTTCCCTGTTCTACATTTTCCCTTTCAAATATATGAACGCCAAGAAACTCTCTTTCCACGCCAAGCTTCCCTTTCCATGGTATATCCATTTAATTTCCTTCCTTTTCTTTCCTTTTCCTTTAATTTAATATGTTCCTTCCTTCCTTCCTTTTACTTTGAAAGCCTCCACAAGAAGAATACGTGATCAGGCATGGAGACCTGTGATTGACCCAGAGGCCACAGGTAACTTCCTGTTTCCTCCCCTGCTCCCGCATCCTCTGAATCCTGATTGGACTTTTCCCCCTATCCCTTCTCCTTCTATATAACATCCCATCCCTCATTTGAAATTATGATATTCATGGGTTATAAGCATTTGTCTAAATATTGATCATCAACCTATATACATTATTTGTATGGTTTGATGAATCATATTTACAGTGAGGGGGAAAAAGTATTTGATCCCCTGCTGATTTTGTACATTTGCCCACTGACAAAGAAATTATCAGTCTATAATTTTAATGGGAGGTTTATTTGAACAGTGAGAGACAGAATAACAACAAAAAAAATCCAGAAAAACGCATGTCAAAAATGTTATAAATTGATTTGCATTTTAATAAGGGAAATAAGTATTTGGCCCTTCTGCAAAACATGACTTAGTACTTGGTGGCAAAACCCTTGTTGGCAATCACACATGTCAGACGTTTCTTGTAGTTGGCCACCAGGTTTGCACACATCTCAGGAGGGATTTTGTCCCACTCCTCTTTGCAGATCTTCTCAAAGTCAATAAGGTTTCGAGGTTGACGTTTGGCAACTCAAACCTTCAGCTCCCTCCACAGGTTTTCTATGGGATTAAGGTCTGGAGACTGGCTAGGCCACTCCAGGACCTTAATGTGCTTCTTCTTGAGCCACTTGTTTGTTGCCTTGGCCGTGTGTTTTGGGTCATTGTCATGCTGGAATACCCATCCACAACCTATTTTCAATGCCCTGGCTGAGGGAAGGAGGTTCTTGCCCAAGTTTTGACGGTACATGGCCCCGTCCATCTTCGCTTTGATGCGGTGAAGTTGTCCTGTCCCCTTAACAGAAAAACACCCATGGGGGATATTTATAGATGGGTTTCAATTGTGGGTCAGTATCAATAATGTCCCAGTGCTTTCTGATAATGTCCTTAAAATTCTTTCCCCAGTGGTGAGTATCGGGTGAAGGATGAGGGGTTGAAGGTGTTTGGTTGAAGGCTGCCCATCAAAACAGTCATTGGCATGTTTTACCCAATTGTCTTTGTAACCCCTTTCCTTAAACCTTTATGTGAGGTCCGTGGCCTGTTTCTGGTAAGAAGCATCAGAGCTGCATATTCTTCTTATGTGGATTGATCTGACTTCCAGGGAGACTTATAATTGGACGTGGATGAACGCTGTCAACATACAGTATATATATTTTTTTAACTTAAAAAACAACAACATTTTCATCACCATGTTATTTTGATTAATTTATTCATTCCATTTCATCCTTCCACAAGATATAGTCCCGACACAAATCTAGGGTTGCTAGAGACGCGACCCAGTCATTCAGTCTTTTTGTTCTGTATCTATGGATGCGACCCAGTCGTTCATTCTTAACTGTCTGGCAACGTTCTTATCCCTTGCTTGCTAGCTAGCCAACTACGGCTAATTTACAGTCACGTCCAAAATTGCAGCCAGAATAACAGTAAAGTAGCTGCATTTGCATTTGTTTAAGCTGGTTACTAGTGACATTTATTTGGGTACATCCATAACATTGAGTTAATGAGGTGCGATTTCGCCTGGCATAGAAAATGTGCTCACTCGTCAGGACACTGTTGTTCAGAGGAGCTAGCCAACAACACAGCTACAGTAACACAATCACTGCAAACTGAAGCTGGAATGAGTGCAAATTAGCTGTGTTTCGTTTTTCAATGGACCTTTTTTTGTGTATATCCATAAAAATGATGCCAGCTGATTCATGTTTTCGACTGGCGGCCATGGTGGAGAGTTTGGAATCTGATTGATTGATTGATTGCTTCTGTGGACAGGTGTCTTTTATACAGGTAATAAACTGACATTAGGAGTACTCCCTTTAAGAGTGTGCTCCTAATCTCAGCTCGTTACCTGTATAAAAGACACCTGGGAGCCAGAAATCTTTCTGATTGAGAGGGGGTCAAATACTTATTTCCCTCAATTAAATGCAAATCAATTTATAGCATTTTTGACATGCGTTTTTCTGGATTTTTGTTGTTGTTATTCTGTCTCTCACTGTTCAAATAAACCTACCATTGAAATTATAGACTGATCATTTCTTTGTCAGTGGGCAAACGTACAAAATCAGCAGGGGATCAAATACTTTTTTCCCTCACTGTATTAAACCAAATGGATATTAGCCAATTAGGTTTCAAATGAAGTTGTATACCTCATTACATTCTCATATTAAATCAGATACTCTCTGCGAGGGTAAATTAAGCAAACAAATTACCAGTCGTTTAAATCACTGTTTGAAGTGATGGAATCTGATAGATGTTAAAATGTATGGTTACACAATACGGAGTCCTAAGGTGTCCATAGGGGCTGAGCTTTTTCTTTTAAATTCTTCTCATGTACAGTATCAAATGTACTGTAATTAAACTGTGGGACTGAATGCTGGGGCCTTACCAATAATTATTGTCCCTGGCACATAGAAATTAGAGTAGGGTTTAATCATTGATAATGAAGAGTTACAGTGTGAAAAAACAGTAATTTGAGCAACTGTACAGTTTGACTGTATGGTATGAGTATCAGAGTACTATCACTCTCCATTGCTTATATGCTTTCAATCTTCCCCTCTTCCCTTTTCTCACTTCCTCTTCCCTTCTGTTTTCACTTCTGTTTCCCCTCTCTTCTCTTCCTCAACTGAATCTCACTTATCTTCTCATCTCTTTGGTCCATTTTTTTTTTACACCACTTTCTTTCTCTACTTTCCCTGCCGTTCTATTCTGTTTTCTCCTGCATCTGTCCTCCCTTTTATCCTTTGCTCCTACTCTCTTTTCCATCTTCCTTTTTCTGCCCATCGCCACCCCTCCCTCCCACCCCATCCTCATCTCTCACCCAGCTGCCAGTAAGATGGATTGGAGTAGCTCATCTGGCACTGTGTCTACCATCTCACTTCTGTCACGCCCCCCTCTGCCCGTACCCCTCGACCCCTCCGCCCTGCCTCC
This sequence comes from Oncorhynchus tshawytscha, assembly GCF_018296145.1. Classification (NCBI taxonomy): domain Eukaryota; kingdom Metazoa; phylum Chordata; class Actinopteri; order Salmoniformes; family Salmonidae; genus Oncorhynchus; species Oncorhynchus tshawytscha. Next base: position 29,346,099 of record NC_056438.1, read on the forward strand.
CGCCCCTGCCGCCCACTCCCGACTCACCACTGGCCCCGCGGGCACCGCTCAGCAGCCACGACCCTCCCCCTATGCCTACCAAGTGCCAGCCTTTGTCCGCGCCCACCCACCTGCACTGCCCAAAATCTTCCAACCCGCTGCTGGCTCAGGTACCGGCAGACTGACTGACTTACAGACAGACTGATTCACAATGATAAAGCTGAAATAAATATATTTCAAGCTGAAATCCGCACAAGGTGAAACAGCGCAACTGTTCGCCCCCAGCACATTTGTAATTGTTTTGTTGGTGAAACGTAGGAGATGAGCATCCAGCATCGTGGAAAAAAAAAAATTGCAGTACATACTCTGCTGTTCTATCGCACGTGCAATGATGTCTGAGAAGGGGGACGACGACGACGACTGTCTTGTTTTGAAGTTACTTTGTTGTTGTAACATCACAAACAGACGTGGCAGTTTCACCAAGTACGGATTACAGCTTTAATCATAGGCTACCCCTATTGTAATAACTAAAAGGTCAAATAGCAGCTTTTATTCAAGGTAAAGAGGGATACCCAAATGTTTGATTCTTTGAGTTTTGTTGTTTGGGTATTCTGACGGGAACACAGTAAAGGGGTCATTACCATGTTATGCCATGTACAGTCAGGTCCAAAATTATTGGCACCCTTGAGAAAGATGGGCAAAAAAAGATTGTATAAAATAAATACAAATACTGAGCTATATTCTCAATTTTTTGGAAATTATATTATTTTATACTAATAAAATTGCTCAGAGAAAGAGATTTTGTTTAACAAGTAAGCTTTTTTTCTAAAAAAGATCGGGCTCAAAATGATTTGCATCCGTTTTCAATTGCTTTCAATATCTCACCTTGCGAGGATAACGGCACTGAGACTTTTTCTGTTTTGAGATGGGAGACGACATTGGGAGGGATCTTAGACCATTCCTCCATAAAAAACCTTTCCAGATCCTTGATATCCTTCATCTGTGTTTATGGACTGACCTCTTCAATTCAAACTGCAGGTTTTCAATGGGGTTCAAGTTAGAGCTCTTTGAATTGAAGATGGCAGTCCATAAGCACAGTGTCACACCCTGGCCATAGAGAGGCTTTTATTGTCTATTTTGGTTAGGCCAGGGTGTGACTAGGGTGGGCATTCTAGTTTCTTTATTTCTATGTTTTCTATTTCTTTGTGTTTAGGAGAAGACCCAGATGCAGACAGTTTCAAAGTAACAAAAGTTTATTACAAAAACAGCGGGGCAGGCAAACGACGGGTCAAAGGCAGGCAGAGGTCAGTAGTCCAGGGCAGAGTCTGAAAGGTACAGAATGGCAGGCAGGGTCAGGGCAGGCAGAGGTCAGTAATTCAGGGTGGTATAACAAGGCACAGAATGACAGGCAGGCTCAGGGTCAAGGCAGGCAGAATGGTAAAAGACTGGGAAAGCTAGAAAACAGGAACTAGAGACAGACAGGAGCACGGGGAAGAAACGCTGGTAGGCTTGACGAAAAACTAAACAAACTGGCAACAGACAAACAGAGAACACAGGTATAAGTACACTGGGGATAATGGGGAAGATGGGTGACACCTGGAGGGGGGTGGAGACAAGCACAAAGACAGGTGAAACAGATCAGAGTGTGACATAAATATAGTTTATATGTTGTCATGAGTCGAAGACAACCCCATCTGTTTTGCCCCAGAGATGCGCACGTGTTGCTTTTGACCAACCCGTCTATAGAAATGTATTGAAAACAGGGCTGCCAACCATTTTGACCCTTATCATTTTTAGAAAAAAAGTGAATTACTTGTTAAACAAACTCTCTTTCTCTGAGCAATTGTATTAGTATAAAATAATATACATTTCCCATTGTTTTGAGCATATATATAGCTCGGTATTTGTATTATTCATTATTTACAATCTTCTTTGCTCATCTTTATCAAGGGTGCCAAACATTTTGGACCTGTATCTTTCTATGGTCTGAAGCACCCCCTGCTGTTTACATCAGTAAAGCTATAGCAAGATTGGGAAAAACATGTCGACACATTCCTTGAGGAATGAACTGAATGTCCTGAATTACCTTGAGTCTAGAGACACACAGGGGTCTGGAATAATTATTTTCTACACTGATCGAAATGCCAGGCATACATGTTTATTGCAGAGATTGCCAGAGGCAATTGCTTAATTTCCATAGCAACTGCCTTAGCTCGCAGTGAGTTTCTTCATCAAAGCGGTGTCATACTGTATTTATGGTTTCTGGCGTTGGTCCATGACTGTTGCTAGGGAAGTGAGATCACAGTTAATAGTTGTGGAGTAGTTTAGTTTACTTCAGGCCAGTTTCAAGAGAAAGCATGTACTTTTAAAAATTTTATTTTTTATTTTTTTACATTTCGCCATGCTGAATGACACAATTGTTCTACTCTCTGCACTGGTCAAGCTTGATTCTAATTCCTCAACCCCTCTTTACTATGCTTTCTGTTTCTCACTGTCTGCCCGCTCCCTTTTCCTTCACTCCTCTCTTTCTTCCTCTCCTCTCTCCTCTACCGTTTTCTCTCAGTGCCCATATCTGTAGGCCGGAGGCCCTGTGGCTTCCAGACTGACCCGGCCCTTGACCCTGCCAGTCTTGCTGAGGGCCATGTGGCCCCTGGTCTCCCCACCTTCTCTCCATCAAGACCCCTCTCAGCCTCCTTCACTGGGCCTTCCTCCTCTTCCACCTCTCCTCTCTCCTCTTCACCCTCTGCCCCATCTGTCTTTCCAACTCCCTCTTTCTCTGATATTCCACAGACAGGTACTGCATGCACAGAAATTGATGGGATAGTTTCAAGGCATTTGTCATTCATTTCAATTTACTGCATGGATGCAATTTGTCTTTGATTCTGTAAGTTATCTCTTTTGTCTGTAGTTGCTATTCATCACCATCCTCTTTCCTTTCATCTTCTCTACCCCCCACATTCTCCTTTCCATCCTCTCTTCTCTCAGCCACCTATGCTGCTGCTCGCACCAGTGCTTGGAGACCCCAGAGCGTCCCCTCCTTCTCATCCTCCTCCTTCTCTTCCACCACTATCGGCACCTCCCCTCCTACTTCCCAGCCCCTTCCTGTCCCCTGTCGGCCCAAAGCATACATCACCTCCCTGGCAGAGCCGGGCTCTGCCCTCACTAGGCCTACCAGCCTGCCCTCAGCCCCTGAGACAGGTACGATACAGGCATAAGGCAAAAGCATATGGAGTGATTTCAGTGCCAACAGAAATTATATTTAAATTCCAACATTTTGAATTTGTATTAGGATATTGAATTGAAATGTAATATTTTTGAATTTGTAATGCACAAATGTAATCATTTAATTCATAAATTGGACTTGTATTTCATGATTTGAAACTGAATTGAATGAATATTTAATTCAGTAAAATAATTCATTTACAATTTAATTGAATATTCAAATTCAATATTTATATATTCAGTTTCAATATGGAAGATATTTCATTCATTGTCTGTGTATCAAGTTTAAAAACTATATATTCACGTTTCATATATTTAACTTCTCCAGTTTTCAAATTCAGTTCAGATTCAAAACCAGAGGCAACATCCTGGTACTTTGCCAGCCAGGAAATGTGGAGGAGCACAGATAGAATCAAACGCTCTCTCTGGTAACCAGAAGTTTTTGGCAGTTTCTGAATTTGTTTTCTTCCTATGAATTTGGCTCTAGCTATAAGCTATTAGGATCCCATTCCTGAAAGCTTAGACTCTCCGGAACATTTATTTTAATTATTTAATTTTTTATTTAATTTAACCTTTATTTAACATGGACCTACCTTCTGTTCCCATCTATGATGATCACAGGCCATGCAGGACACGTCAGAAAGGATTGTCACAAAAACAGCAATTTGGTTGAATAGTTGAATAGCCCTGTCATAGCCCTTCTAAGGATACCCTTTTCACTCCCTATACAATCTTGCTTTTGTGACTGACTGGGTTCGAACCAGGGGCTAACACAGTCTTATGAGATGCAGGGGACATGGTTCTAAACCAGTCAGTTACAAGAGCAAGATTAAATAGGGAGTGGAAAGGCTATGTCAGGGCTATTCAACTATATTCTTAAGGGGGCCAAATTGCGTCTTTAAAGCATAAAAAAGCTCTTTACCTGACTCGCTTTTCAAAGATGGCTAGAAATGCACACATTTTGTGCTTTTGTAGGAAGCAACCACTCTCCCATTGTTGACTAGAAATTTGCTATACAGCGGCTTGCGAAAGTATTCACCCCCTTGGCATTTTACCTATTTGGTGCCTTACAACCTGGAATAAACATTTATTTTTGGGGGGTTTGTATCATTTGATTTACACAACATGCCTACCACTTTGAAGATGCAGAATATTTTTTTCTTGTGAAACAAACAGGAAATAAGACAACATTTTTTTAACTTGAGCATGGATAACTATTCACCCCCCTAAAGTTAATACTTTGTAGAGACACCTTTTGCAGCAATTACAGCTGCAAGTCTCTTGAGGTATGTCTCTATAAGCTTGGCACATTTAGCCACTGGGATTTTTACCCATTCTTCAAGGCAAAACTGCTCCAGCTCCTTCAAGTTGGAAGGGCTCCGCTGGTGTACAGCGATTTTGTAATGCGATGCTGCTGCCGGCAGAGAAGTCAGGCGCAGGAGAGCGGATACTGATTTACAACGGTTGTGTTTAATAACCATAAACCACCGTCAACAGCATAATATAAAATAAATGGGTCAAACAAAACCCGGTAAATACCAGCATACCGTGCACAAGCACTACAACAAACAATTACGGACAAGGACATGGGGGGGAACAGAGGGTTAAATACACAACATGAAATTCATGGAATTGGAACCAGGTGTGATGGAAGACAAAACCAATGAAAAGTGGATCGGCGATGGCTAGAAGGTCGGTGACGTCAACCGCCGAACGCCGCCCGAACAAGGAGAGGGACCAACTTCAGCGGAAGTCGTGACAAATCTTTAAGTCATGCCACAGATTCTCAATTGGATTGAAAACACTTAAACCACCCGAGTGTTGCTTTAGCAGTATGCTTAGTGTCATTGTCCTGCTGGAAGGTGAACCTCTGTCCCAGTCTCAAATCTCTGGAAGACTGAAACAGGTTTCCCTCAAGAATTTCCCTGTATTTAGCGGCATCCATCATTCCTTCAATTCTGACCAGTTTCCCAGCCCCTGCCGATGAAAAACATCCCCACTGCATGATGCTGCCTCCACCATGCTTCACTGTGGGGATGCAGTTCTCGGGGTGATAAGAGGTGTTGGGTTTGCGCCAGACATAGCATTTTCCTTGATGGCCAAAAAGCTACATTTTAGTCTCATCTGATCAGAGTACCTTCTTACATATGTTTGGGGTGTCTCCCACATGCCTTTTGGTGAACACCAAACGTGTTTGCTTATTTCTTTTCTTTAAGCAATGGCTTTTTTCTGGCCACTCTTCTGTAAAGCCCAGCTCTATGGAGTGTACGACTTAAAGTGGTCGTATGGACAGATACTCCAATCTCCGCTGTGGAGCTTTGTAGCTCCTTCAATGTTATCTTTGGTCTCTTTGTTGCCTCACTGATTAATGCCCTCCTTGCCTGGTCTGTGAGTTTTTGTGGGAGGCCCTCTCTTGGCAGGTTTGTTGTGGTGCCATATTCTTAAAAAATTTTAATAATGAATTTAATGGTACTCGGTGGGATGTTCAAAGTTTCATATATATTTTGACAACCCAACCCTGATTTGAACTTCTCCACAACTTTGTCCCTGACCTGTTTGGAGAGCTCCTTGGTCTTCATGGTGCCGCTTGCTTGGTGGTGCCCATGCTTAGTGGTGTTGCAGACTCTGGGGCCTTTCAGAACAGCTGTATATATACACTGAGATCATGTGACAGATCATGTGACACTTAAATAAAGTCCATCTGTGTGCAATCTAACTAATTATGTGACTTCTGAAGGTAATTGGTTGCACTAGATCTTATTTAGGGGCTTCATAGCAAAGGGGGTGAATACATATGCATGCACCACTTTTCATTTTTTTTAATTGAGAATTTTTTGAAATAAGTTTTTTTTAAATTTCACTTCACCAATTTGAACTATTTTGTGTATGTCCATTACATGAAATCCAAATAATAATCCATTTAAATGACAGGTTGTTATTCAACAAAATAGGAAAAACATCAAGGGGGATGAATACTTTTGCAAGGCACTTTAACTGGGCTAACAACTCACTAACTAGCAAAGAATATAAACAACATGTGAACTGCAGCTCTCGCTTTGATCTCAAAACAAACACATCTACTCGCGACCGCTCATGCTGTAAACACAGTCCAGTTCAAAGTGAATCGCCTACTGCAGCTATGATTGGTTATGGTGCAGCGGTCTGTGTAGAGTACGTGCCTAAGTCGTGCCTGTCAATACAATAGAATCCTACTCCAATGCGTTATGCCTACGATAAAATCTCTCGCAGTTAGTTTTGCATAGTTTTTTTGTTTGTTTGTTACATTGACACTCATAATTCCCACAGTTGAGCGAAACATTGATATTGTTAACTAAAGGGGAAACTAGAAAGTTGAGTGAAGTTCAATCTCGTCCTTTTCTGGGCAGGCTGATGTTTCTTCTAGGCTGCAGTCCAGTGCGCAACTTAGAGGGAACATTGCATGTAGCCTATATCATGTGCAGTAGGGTTTCCCACATCACTACGTATGTTACTCCTGTATATCAGACAAAGTAGGGACTATTCTGTTGACTGTTTTCTCTCCCTCTCTTTATTCCAATCTGAATACCCTTTCTATTCCAATATCTTTTCTAACCACCCATATACCATCCCTCTATTTCTCCCTATTCTCCTCTCTCCTGTCCCTCTTTCTCTCAAACTTGTGCCTTATGTTAATCCCTTGTTTCCTCTCCCTCCCTCCATTCTACCCCTTCTCATCCCTCCCTCACAGTACCCTGGCAGAGTGAATGGAGACCGCCCAAATCCCAGGCCCCTCTGGCCCAGCCAGCCCTCTCCCCCAAATTTCTGCACCCCTCTCCCCCTGACCCAGTGGAGCCTGTGACCCTAGAGCAGACAAAGCGGACCATGGAGACACCATGTAATCCTGCTTTCTCTCAGCTTGATTCCTACATGTCATTCTCCCTTGATGTGTCCCATTCTTCCATGTTGCAGTCTCCGCTCCCCTTACCTCCCCCTGTGCTAGCCTCATCTCCTGCATCCTCCTCTCTCCCCACCCCTGATTACGCATCTGACCCAATTGGAGCACCTTACCGCACTCTTGTGTCCTCATCCCCCCCCCTCGTAACCTCCTCTGGCTCTGATGTTCCTGTCCTCACCCCTGCTTCTGCGCCTGCCATCGTCTCTGATTCTTCCTCATCTACTCCCATTGATGTTAACCCTACTCCCATTACCTCTGATGACCCAGCCCTTGCACCAACCGCCACCCCTGACCCTTCCCTATCCTCTACCCCTGATCTTTCCTCTGATCCCACTGTTCCCACCCCTGGGCTTCTTACTGCTTCTGACCACACCGCTGCCCAATGTTATGACCCTGCTCCTGGTCCCTTCCCTCATGCTATCGGCGCTTCTCCGTGTGCTGCAGATCCTGCTTCTGCCACTGTCTCCCAGTCAGGTACAGATCTCAGTGAGATTCAGCCCAAAGCATGGACATTGGAGAAATGCTTGCCTAACCAGTCTACACAATTGTACTTTGATCCAAACTGGTTGAAACGCTTATGAATCAAATTCTTTCCTCTTTCCTCCCTTCTCCTTCTCCCCCCTTGTCTTTCCTTCCTTGTCTTCCATGTGTCCTCTCTTTTCTCTCTCTTTCTCACTGTCAACCTCAGTCCCCCCTGCTGTGCTCCAGACTGCAGAATGGATGCACCAGGTGGTTCCCACCATGGTCCACCCCAATTTGAAGAGGCTGGTCTCCTCTCCTCTGGAGCTCCCCCACTCACCCTTTCCTCTCACCCCCTATCCTGTTCCTTCTCCTGTGCTCTCTGCTGGCTCTCAGACGCAAGTCCCCACTGCCCCCCTCCCAGCACCAGTCACTGCTCCCCAAGAGACAGGTATACAACCTGAGGCGACAATGTCCTCATGTTTAATAATGGGGACATTCATGATAGAATGCTATGATGATAACATGTCTTCCCTTGTCAATCTTCACATGAGAACACTTGGCACCTAGCGAGTTGTTTTGGTTGTAAACAGTCTCTTGCTAATTGTTGTTGGTTGTACGAATTTTAGGTTAGCATTAAATGTGTTTCCTTCATTCGTTGTTGGTTATTGATCACGTCACGGCTGCCAAGCTAACTCTCCCGTTAAGATAATCAGGTCTAACCTTGTCCTGTCTTTTCCCTTCTAGAGTTTCAGAGGCAGTTGAGCACTCTGACAGAGGAGGAATACACCACTGCCACAACTCCCAGTGAGTAGGACCTTAAGCAACCACAATGCCTTTTAGGAACATCCCTAAATCTATACACAGGGCCAAATCCTAACTTGAGATCTGTGTGCTTAACTTATAATTATAGGGCTCAGATCTTCAAGTCAGGATTTGGCCCCACAGCCAAGACGGTGTGTACTGATGCCGTCAGATTAATCTTCATGATGTTCTCCTCTGTCATCCCTTCTAGCCCGCACTGCTGGAATGATCAGTATTGCCAATCAGAGGCCAGACCCATCAACATCCTCACTTGACCCATTGGCTAAGCCCTTTGAGACAAGAGCTGATGCGAGAAGATGGGGGGCGGACTCAATGTTTGGAATGGAGTTTGTCCAGGGAACGGCAGGGTGAGTGAATTCAAAGGTTACACAGCTACAGGGGGTGGTGCTCATTATTTATGCTTGGAATGGCTGGTTTGGTTTTAACCTGAACATCTTCATTCAATGTCGATGGTGAGCATGGTCTGTTTTTTTTGTTGTTATTTTTTTGCATGATGGAGTTTTGTCAGACAAAGATGTAAGATGACACAGTAAAGGCCACTTTGAAAGACAACAGTATGGTAAATTGAACGTATTGATAACTGTGACGAGTGAATTTCACATTCATACTAACTTGAAAAGGCCTAAAACTATTTAGTGGTAGGTCAGGAATACAGTAACCATCCGACTTCAAGGAAATGTCTTGTGTAACAATTCTTCTTGTCAATGCTGTGGTTTTCCTAGTTTTGCTGTAGTCTGTGTACTCTTCTTATTAGTTATAATGGTGACATAGATACAGTGTCTTGGATAACTGTCTGAATGAGTTGTGTTTGAGTCTAAGGCAGCTGTCGTGTTATTGCACAAAAATCTTGTGCTGTCTGCGATCAACATTGCATCAACACCACTGCACTGAGGCTAGGTAACACGGTCAACATCGATAAATCCATGATAATCGAAAATTTCAATAAGCATTTCTCTATGCCTGGCCATGCTTTCCTCCTGGTTACCCCAACCCAGGCAACAGCTCCGTACCCCCCGCAGCTACTTGCCCGAGCCTCCCTAGCTTCTCCTTCACCCAAATCCAGATAGCAGAGTTTCTGAAAGAGCTGCAAAACCTGGACCCATACAAATCAGCTGGGCTAGACAATCTGGACCCTCTCTTTCTAAAATTATCCGCCACCATTGTTGCAACCCCTATTACCAGTCTGTTCAACCTCTCTTACGTATCGCCTGAGATCCCTAAAGATTGGAAAGCTGCCGCGGTCATCCCCCTCTTCAAAGGGGGTGACACTCTAGACCCAAACTGTTATAGACCTATATCCATCCTCCCCTGCCTTTCTAAAGTATTCGAAAGCCAAGTTAATAAACAGATCACTGACCATTTCAAATTGCACCGTACCTTCTCCGCTGTGCAATCCGGTTTCCGAGCTGGTAATGGGTGCACCTCAGCCACGCGCAAGGTACTAAACGATATCATAACCTCCATCGATAAAAGACAGTACTGTGCAACCGTCTTCACCGACCTGGCCAAGGCCTTCGACTGTCAATCACCGTATTCTTATCGGCAGACTCAATAGCCTTGGTTTCTCAAATGACTGCCTCTCCTGGTTCACCAACTACTTCACAGACAGAGTTCAGTGTGTCAAATCGGAGCGCCTGTTGTCCAGACCTCTGGCAGTCTCTATGGGGGTATCACAGGGTTCAATTCTCGGGCCGACTCTTTTCTCTCTATATATCAACAATGTCGCTCCTGCTGCGGGGGATTCCCTTATCCACCTCTACGCAGACGACACCATTCTCTATACATCTGGCCCTTCTTTGGATATTGTGTTAACTAACCTCCAAACAAGCTTCAATGCCATACAACACTCCTTCCGTGGCCTCCAACTGCTCTTAAACGTTCGCTGCCTGCACCCGCCCGCCCGACTAGCATCACTACTCTGGATGCTTCTGACCTAGAATATGTGGACAACTACAAATACCTAGGTGTCTGGATAGACTGTAAACTCTCCTTCCAGACTCATATCAAACATCTCCAATCCAAAATCAAATGTAGAATCGGCTTTCTATTTCGCAACAAAGCCTCCTTCACTCACGCCGCCAAACTTACCCGAGTAAACTATCCTACCGATCCTCGACTTCGGCGATGTCATCTACAAAATAGCTTCCAATACTCTACTCAGCAAACAGGATGCAGTCTATCACAGTGCCATCCGTTTTGTTACCAAACTCCCTTATACCACCCACCACTGCGACCTGAACGAATTCCAAAAATCGCCGAAGCTGGAGACTTACATGTCCCTCACTAACTTTAAACATCAGCTATCTGAGCAGCTAACCGATCGCTGCAGCTGTACATAGTCCATCTGTAACTAGTCCACCCAATCTACCTACCTCACCCCCATATTGTTTTTTATTTACTTTCTGCTCTTTTGCACACCAGTATCACTACTTGCACATCATCATCTGCTCATCTATCGCTCCAGTGTTAATCTGCTAATTTGTAATTACTTCGCTACTATGGCCTATTTATTGCCTTACCTCCTCACGCCATTTGCACACACTGTATATAGACTTTCTTTTTTTTCTATTGTGTTATTGACTGTACGCTTGTTTATTCCATGTGTAACTCTGTGTTGTTGTTTGTGTCGCACCTCTTTGCTTTATCTTGGCCAGGTCGCAGTTGTAAATGAGAACATGTTCTCAACCAGCTTACCTGGTTAAATATAAGCAAAATAAAAAAAATTAATTGCTATTTTATTTGTCCTAAATTGTTGGCATGGCAGAGTTCCTAAAAGTTGTAATTATAACCATTTGTTTGCTTTGGCACTGCAAAGCTAGAACTACATATTTTGTCACTCAGGATGCATGGCCACTGTAGCAATGTATCCATCTGAAATATTGTGATTCATTGGAAACTACCTGGTTATCAATAGTGAAACCAACTGAGCGCTTGCTGGTTGTCTACTTTGTGTGCAATTTAGTAGTATGCTAACTCTAGAAGTATGCCAAAGAATTAAAGTAAAATCCTTGGCAAAGATTGTGCTTGTGCCCTTACAGTAGCACCTCTGACCATGCTTGATATGGGGAACCTTGCCTGCTTTTCACTGCGTTGTTGCTATGGAGATGCAATCTCCCCCCCTCCCTTGACCTCTGAACTCTGACCTTGATTTGTTTGTCCCTCAGACCTGAGAGCATGACCCCTCTCCTGCCCTTTAGCCCCCGAGCACCCTCTGTTCCGGGGCTCCAATATTTTGAGATGCCAAAACCGATTGCAAAAAGTCAGGCAGAGGAGAGGTCAATCAGGGCACTCCCAGTTCCAACACCCCAGCAACCTCTCCCTTTTGCACCCATGCAAAGGCCTGGCTTACCTGAGCCCACAGTCACATCCATGAAGTCACTTGACAGAACGAGGAGTCACTTGAACAAGATGTCCATGCAGATAGGGACACCGTTAGCCAAACCAGAGCCTGAACAGATTGTGACAGTAACCAGTGGGCAGCAGAGGATGATGGCCCCGCCCTCCCACCTCACTGAGTTGCAGACCACACGGCCGTACAGAGTGTCGCAGAGGGGTCTGCCAAAGGAGAAAGACCCAAAGAAAGAGCAGGGGCAGACACTGGTCCCTAAGAAAGATGCTCCTAAATATTCTCCCAAAACAACAAGAGGTTCAAGATGTTCAAAAGAACAAGGGGTACCCATGGATTGGGGGTAAGTGTGGCATGGTGCACAATCACTACATACCCCTGTTCCTCAATGTGTCAGTCATTCAACTAGTTCTAAAACATGTTAGCATGTCCTGAAGACATGTAGTACTTATGTACATTATAGGTTTGCATTTCAATATATATTAAGGGCTGGTCCCACTAGTTATTTAAACACAAGAACATGTTTTGTAGTTCCCAGTTGGCACCTTTCCTCTGACATATATCCTTGGTGTCCCCTGTCCCTTTAGAACTAAAAGTATGGCTGCCTCGCTGCCATCTTGTCCAAAAGTGTCCAGTTACCCTGGTTTCCCATCCACATTGATTAGGAACAGATATAAGGCCCGACCTGAAGAATGGCCCATTGATAAAAGTCCATTATGGGAGAAGCCCCTGAAAGGAACACCAATTATCACCCCTGCCCCTGAAACGGATGAGGACCAGAAAGTAATGGAAAGTATGGCTGCCATGTTGCCAAGTTGTCCAAGGGTAGCCAGTGTTCCTGGGTTCCCCTCAGCACCACCACCCAAAACAGAAAGACCAGCACCTCCACACAAAACAGAAAGACCTGCATCACCACCCAAAACAGAAAGACCGGCATCACCACCCAAAACAGAAAGACCAGCATCACCACCCAAAACAGAAAGACCGGCATTACCACCCAAAACAGGAAGACCAGCACCACCACCCAAAACAGAAAGACCAACATCACCACCCAAAACAGAAAGACCAGTGCCACTACCCAAAACACAAATGGAACCAAGTTTGGTGAATCTAGTGCCAACTTGCACAAGCGTATCCAGTGCACCTGGTTTGGCCTCCAGGAAACCAAAGGAGACTGAAGGGGCTGAGGCTGTAGGTTGGAGTGTGGATAAAAAGCTGAAATGGGAGAGACCACATGATGAGAAGACGGTTATTGAGCTTTCGTCGTCAATTGCTTTAGACCAAGTGTATGGAGACAAAGAAATGTTGAAACGTATGGTAGTGCTTGTCCCATTTTGTCCAAGTGAGAGTACTATTCCTGGTTTTCAATCTGTTCCAAGGCCCAAAGCTCAGGTTGTGCCAAGCATGGTTAACATAATGCCAACTTGCCCAAGGGTATCTAGAGTTCCTGGACTGCCAACCATAGACCCGGCAAAGACAGTAGACTGGCCAGTAGATACAAAGGCTCTGTTTAATAAGTTACCTAAAGAAGTAGAATTATTGATGGTCCGTTTAGAGGACGTTGGCACAGTTTATAATGATAGTGAAAAGGTCAAGAAAATGGTGGATCTTAAACCATCCTGCCCCAAAACAGCCAGTATTCCTGGCTTCCCATCTGAAACAATGCAAGAGCCTACTAAATTGTCCAATGTTGGGACAAGAAAGTTTTCTGAATCTGAACTGAATATGGTTAACCTTCTGCCTACATGCCCTTTAATGGCCAGAGTTTCCGGTTTACCCTCTAAACTGCCAATTAAGTCAGATAATGTTGACTGGCATGCTAACAGTAGGCCTATTTTGGAGAGACCATTGAAGAACAGAGCACTTTCTGTAGCGCAGGAAATGCGACAAAAGGACAAAGAACTTACCAAAAATATGGTAGATATGTTACCATCTTGCCCGAATAAGGCCAGGATTCCAGGTTTACCCTCTGTATCTAGGCAGAAGCTAGTAGACACACCAATTATGACCAGTCTTCTGTCTACATGCCCTAGACTTTCTACGGTTTCTGGTTTACCCTCCAAACAGACAATCAGTTCTAGAGATGCTGATTGGCTTGTGGACAGAAAGCCACTGTGGGAAAAGCCATTGAGGAAAATGGATGTGATGATTCAACCAATTTCCTCAGCTCTTACCATTGCATATAAAGACAAAATGATGTTGAAATATATGGTAGCCATGTTACCATCGTGCCCAAGGAAGGCCAGTATTCCTGGCTTTCCTTCAAAACTGAAGCAGAGGCTAGGATCCCCAAGAATGATCATGAAGTATGATCTTCTTCCTACTTGCCCTAAACTTTCCAGAGTTTCTGGTTTACCCTCTAGACATCCAACTGAGTCAGAACCTGACTACTGGCATGCTATCAGACGGCCAATAATAGAAAAGCCATTGAGGAAAACAGTTGAGCTGATCCCTTCACCTTCTGTAGCACATGCAACGTCATATGAGCACAATGAACTTGTGGTTCCTCTCTTACCATCTTGCCTGGAAAAGGCTGGTGTAGCTGGTGTAGAATCTATGCCAAGTCAAGAGTCAAATATCCTCAGTCTTCATCCTACTTGCCATAAACTTCCCAGAGTACCTGGTTTACCCTCTAGACTTCCAAACAATTCAGATGATATTGACTGGAAAGTGGACTGCAGTCCACTGTGGGAGAAGCCATTGAAGAAAAGAGAAGGACCTATTTTACAAGATCAGGAAATGGCATTCAAAGACACTGAAATTCTGAAAGACATGGTAGCCATGTTGACAACTTGCCCAAGGAAGGCTAGTATTCCTGGCTTCCCATCTGCACCAAGGCAAGAGCCAAGTATGGTTAACATAATGCTTACTTGTTCAAGGGTATCTAAAGTTCCTGGATTGGCAACTATAGAACAGACACAAATAGTAGAATTACCAGTTGACAAAAAGTCACTGTCACCCAGAGAATGGCCTGATGAATCAATGTTCCATTTGGAGAATGATGGCAGAGTCGATCATAATAGTGAAGTGGTCACAAACATGGCAGCTCTGAAACCATCCTGCCCAAACGCAGCCAGTATTCCTGACATCGCCTCAGCATTAAGGCATGAACCAAGCATGGTTAACCTTCTGCCTACTTGCCCTAGATTGGCCAGAATTTCTGGTTTACCCTCCAAACACCCAACAATGTCTAGACATGAAAATTGGATTGTGGACAGAATGCCAATCTGGGAGAAGACATTGAGGGAATTGGATGTAACGATTCAACAAATGTATCCAGCTCATGAAACATATATGGTAAAACATATGGTAGCTATGGTACCATCTTGCCCCAGGAAGGCCAGTATTCCTGGCTTCCCTTCTGCACCAACGCAGGAGCCGAATATGGTTAACCTTCTGCCTACTTGCCCTAGACTGGCTAGAATTTCTGGTTTACCCTCCAAACAGCCAAATAAGTCTGCAAATGTTGAGTGGCATGCTAACAGCAGGCCACTCTTGGAGAGACCATTGAGGAAGAGAACAGCATGTCTAATGCAGGAAATGCCACACAAGGACAATGAGCTAATGAAAAATATGGTGGCCATGTTACCATCTTGCCCAAGGAAGGCTAGTGTCCCTGGCTTTCCATCTGCACCAAGGCAAGAGCCAAGTATGGTTAACATAATGCCAAATTGTCCAAGGGTATCTAGCGTTCCTGGATTGGCAGCTATCGAACAGACACAAACAGTAGAGTGGCCAGTTGATAAAGAGTTACTGTTGCCATCTAGAGAAAGGCCAGAAGAATCAATGTTCCATTTGGACGATATTGACACAGTCTATCATGATACGGAAATTGTGAAAAATATGGTAGCTTTGTCACCATCCTGCCCCTGGAAGGCCAGTATACATGGCTTCCCCTCTGCACCACAGTCGAAGCTAGAAGACACACCAAGTATGATCAGTCTTCTGACTACTTGCACTAAACTTTGTAAGGTTTCTGGTTTACCCTCTATAGAGCGAATCAGGTCTAGAGATGAATATTGGCTTGTGGACAGAGTGCCACTATGGGAGAAGCCGTTGAGGGAAAGGGGTGTGCCAATTCTAGACATTTCTCCAGCTCATGATAAAGACAAAGATCTGAAACATATGGTAGCTATGGTACCGTCTTGCCCCAGGAGAACCAGTGTACCTGGCTTCCCTTCTGCACCAAGGCAGAGATCAGTAGAAACCCCAAGTATGGTGAATCTTGTGCCTACTTGCCCAATGGTATCGACTGTTTCTGGATTGCCAGCTTTGGATCTGAATCAGGCACCAGATTGGTCAGTAGATAAAGATTATTTGAACATTTCACCAAGAAAAAGGTCAGGATTATGTTCAGATAATGTTGGCACAGTCTATAATGATAGTGAAATGGCCAGTACCATGCTTGCTCTTACACCATCCTGCCCAAGAGCAGCCAGTATTCCTGGCTTCCCCTCTGCACCAAGGCAAGAGCCAATTATGATTAACCTTCTGCCTACTTGTCCTAGATTTTCCAGAGTTTTTGGTTTACCTTCTAGACATCTGCATAAGTCTGAAAATGTTGTCTGGCATGCTAACTGGATAACACTTTTGGAGAGGCCATTTAAGAAAATAACAGTTTCTTTGGTACAGGCAATGCCACATGACAACAACAACGTTACAAATAACACGGTAGATATGTTACCATCTTGCCCGAAGAAGGCCAGGATTCCTGGTTTTCCCTCTGTGCCACATCCCAAAGCTGAGGTAGATCTTAGTATGTTGAGTCTTGTTCCTGCTTGTCCAAAAGTTTCCAGTCTCCCGGGTTTCGCATCCATTGAAGGGCCTACAACATTAGAGTGGCTTGTTGACCCCAAGCCTATGTTTGAACACTTGCAAAAGAAGGAAGAGGAAGAAGACATTTTTCCAAAAGACCGACCAAAAGAAGACACTGAAAAAATGAAAGCAATGGTTGCTTTGGTGCCATGTTGCCCAGTAGCATCCATGATTCCTGGTTTCCCTTCTGCACCACGCAAAAAGGCTGAGGAGACACCAAGTATGATGCATATTGTTCCCTCCTGCCCTAAAACTTCTAGTCTCCCAGGTTTTCCATCCATTGTGGGAAATAGGGAAACAGGGTGGGTAGTTGATGAGAGGCCATTTTACAAGAGACCACCAAATGAGAGGAAAGTCATTTTCGACAGCTCAAAAGCAGACAAAGAGGAAATGAAAATCAACATTCCTTTGAGGCAATCATGCCCTCATGTTGCTCGGATCCCTGGCTTCCCATCTGCACCACAAACCAATAGGTTGAGTCTTGTTCCCACGTTCCCTAACGTTTCCAACCTACCGGGTCTCGCATCCACTGAGGGGGGTACAACGTTAGAGTGGTTTGTTGACCCCAAGCCTATGTTTGACCACTTGCAGAAGAAGGAAGACGTTTTTCCAAAAGACGGATCACAGCAAGACATTGACAAAATGAAAGCAATGTTTGCTTTGATGCCATCTTGTCCTGAAGCATCTGTGAATCCAAGCTTTCCCTCTGTACCTGCGAAGAAGTTTGCAGACACACTAAGCATGATCAGTCTTCTGCAGACTTGCCCTAAAGTTTCTAAAGTTTCTGGCTTACCTTCGAGACTTCCTATCAATTCAGATAAAGATGGCTGGTGTGTAGACAAGAGGCCACTGTGGGAGAGGCCATTAAATAATAGAGGCACACTATCCTTTTGTCCAGTGCAAACATTATCATTCAAAGAGAGAGCGATGATTACAATTATGGTGTCTATGTTACCACCTTGCCCAATAAAAGCCACCATCCCAGGCTTTCCCTCATCGTCACGGCACAAGTCGGATAGGGCTCATGTTAAGGTGATCCCAAGCATGGTATGTCTATGGCCTACCTGCCCGAAATATTCAAGGGCTTCAGGTTTCCCCTCAAGACGTCCATCCAAGGCAGGACATGATGGCTGGCATGTTGACAGGGAGACATTTTGGGTTAAATCTTTGAGGAAAGGAGAGGGGCTTAATCTCCAGCTTTCTCCAGTTGACGATATGTCATTCAGAGACAGAGAAATAATGACAAGTATGGTACCATCATGCCCAGCCAAAGCCACCCTTCCTGGCTTCCCATCGGCTCCACAAGCCAAAGCCTCTCACGTTGAAGTAGAAAAAGAGCCATGCATGACTTCCCTTTTCCCATCTTGTCCGGAAGTGTCTCGTATCATTGGTTTTCCTTCAAGACAATTGATCATGTTGGATGATGGTTATGTAGAGGGCTGGCCGATGGTCAAGAGTGTAGTCTGGGAGAAATCACCAACGAGGGTTGCTAATACTCTGGAATGCTCTCCATTTGAGGGAGACTGTTGTTACAGAGACAAAGTCATGCTAAAGGCAATGTTATCTCTTATACCATCATGTCCATGTTTTGCTTTGAATCCAGGTTTCCCATCTCTTCAGATTTGTCCATCTGAGGAAATGTCATTTAGAGACAGAGAAATATTGACAAGTATTGTGCTGTCATGCCCAGCAGAAGCCACCCTTACTAACTTCCCATCGGGTCCACGAGCAAAAGATGCTCATGTTAAAGTCGAGAAAAAGCCATGCATGACTAATCTTTCCCCATCTTGCCCGGAAGTTTCTAGTATAATTGGTTTCCCTTCAAGACAGTCAGTCATGTCTGATCACGCTTATGTAGAAGGCTGGCCGACAGTCAAGAATGTACTCTGGGAGACACCACCAACGAGGGTTGCTAATACTCTGGATACTCTGGAATGCTCTCCATTTGAGGGAGACTGTTGTTACAGAGACACACGCATGATAAAGGCAATGTTATCTCTTGTACCATCCTGCGCAAGTGTTGCTCTAAGTCCGGGCTTTCCATCTGTGTCTCAGCTCATTGTAGAGAAGCTTCCAAGTATGGTGAATATTGTGCTATCTTGCCCCAACATTTCTAATGTCATTGGGCTCCCATCCATAAAGATAGAACTAGCAGAGCAGGATCCAGTTAAGGGTTGGCCAGCTGACCAAAAGCCATTGTTCGAGAAGCCAGTGAAGGCGAGGATCTCTGTGACTGTACTTTCATCCCCAGTTATGAGTAGATTAAAAGATGACAAAGAGTTTGACAGACATATGATGGCCCTGGAGCCAACATGTCCAGAAGAAGCCAAAATACCTGGTTTTCCCTCTGCCCCAAGACCAAAGACAAAGCAATACATCACTGCTACAGTTAAATCATCATGCTCCAATGTTGTCAAAGTCTCTGGCTTTCCCTCTTTACAACCAGAGAAAGTAGATAAGGTTTTAGTAGAGAACTGGGCTGTGGAAGATGGACCATTAAGGCAGCAAACACAGAAAGAGATTCCAGCTATTGGAGTCAGTAGATCAGATGATGCCAAAGGAATGGCAGCTATGTTACAATCTTGCCCAAAAGACGCTAGTATACATGGCTTTCCATCAGCACCATGGCCGATAGAAGAACAAGAGCCAAACATGCCCAGTCTTTTGTTAACTTGCCCAATGGTTACACATGTCCAAGGGATTCCATCCACAAAGACGCAAAATCAAGAGGATCCTCCAATTCATCAGTGTCCTGTGGAGGAGAAGCCATTTTGGGAAAAGTCACTGAAAGAGAAAACAGTGCAGTGTCTGGCTCCCACTCATGATGAATTAGAGAAGGGAATGGTGTCTATGTTGCCATCTTGCCCAAGTGAGGCCATTGACCCTGGCTTTCCATCGACACATTGTCAAATGCCTCTCGACAGTGATTTGTCTATAAATCAACAGTCAAGTCGAGGTGAAAGGATGGAATGGGCAGAGGAGATATATGACTGCAAGGAGGGCCAAACAGAGTTTAGCCACAAACCCAAACGAATCGAATCAGTGGTGAATGAGAACAAACAAGAATTTAAACATGGCTCAGTTTTGGAGAGGCTCAAGGAAGAGGGGGTCATTCAGACCCGATATGAGGCGCAAGAAGTGGGCGTTCTAGAAAGAGGGTGAGTGAGTGGGAGTAGGAGAGCAGACTATTCTAAATCTGCGTTATGGCACTTTTGTGAGACTTTAAAGCACATTTCTCTGCCTGTCAGTTGCCTGTCAGATAGAGTATGAAACACTTGCATTTCAACTCTGTTTTCAGACACTTGCACTGCCGAATGTGGCACTCCATTCCTACAGACATGCCATTGTTCTTGACTGTCAGAGAGAGGTGGGTTGTGTTGGTTTGCTGCAGGAGTGCAGCTGTTCTCGTTTGGCTGCTTACAATAATGCTTGTGCACCATCTCCTCCACATCTGACTGACACTACTGTGTTTTTGCACTATTCTTGCAAGGTGCATGCACTGTGCTTTTCACTGTGTAATTCTTCCCATTTATTCACTTCCTGTCACTCTCTTTCAGCCCTTCGTGTCAGTCTCCCGCTCAAGGGGGACAGCCATTACCGTATGGGATGGGAGCAGCTGTTGACAATGAGCCAAAAGACATTTCACACAGCCAGATGGCGTGTGAGGTTGTGGCACTAGTAGAGTATCAAGTTGTAGAAGACTTGGACATGATATGTGAGGAAGAAGCGGTAGATGAAGTCTCAGAGTCAGTCTCTGGAATAGAGCATTCTGGGAAGGAAGAGGTTACTGTGGCTAGGCAGTTGAAAGTTTATGAGATGCGGTAAGTGTGAAAGGGCCACAGCGCTCAACCTCACTACCTGCCAGCATGGTGCTGGTTTAGTTGTGTTGATCTGCATGGTGTTGCATTCCTATGACTGTTTTTGGAGTTTGTATTTAACATAACTTAAACAGAGCATTAGCCAAATGCAGGAATGGTATGAAATCTTATATTGTAAGATTTGTGCTTCTAGACTTAATTGAATTTGCCAATATTTTGCAATATCAGTTACAATTTTGATGAATATATATACTGAACAATAATATAAATGCAACATGTAAAGTGTTGATCCCATGATTCATGAGCTGAAATAAAGATCCCAGAAATGTTCCAAACGCACAAAAAAAAAAATCTAAAATGTTGTGCACACATTTGTTTACATCCATTAGTGTGCATTTATCCTTTGCCAAGATAATCGATCCACCTGACAGGTGTGGCATATCAAGAAGCTGATTAAGCAGCTTGACACAGCCTGACATATTACACAGGTGCAACTTGTGCTGGGGAAAATAAAAGTCCACTCTAAAATGTGCCGTTTTGTCACACAGCACAATGCCACAGATGTCTGAAGGTTTGAGGAAGTGTGAAATTGGCATGCTGACTGGAGGAATGTCCACAAGAGCTGTTGCCAGAGAATGTCATGTTAATTTCTCTACCATATGCTGTCTCCAACGTAATTTTGGAGAATTTGTCACTACGTCCAACCGGCTTCAGAACCGCAGACCATGTGTAACCACTCTAGCCCAGGACCTCCCCCTCCGGCTTCTTCACCTGCGGGATCGTCTAAGACCAGCCACACGGACAGCTGATGAAACTGTGGGTTTGCACCCAAAAAATATTTTCTGCACAAATTGTCATAAACGGTCTTGACCTGACTTCAATTTGGCATCGTAACCGGCTTCAGTGGGCGAATGCTCACCTTCGATGGCCACTGGCATGCTGGAGAAGTGTTCCCTTCACAGATTAATCCCAGGTTCAACTGTACCGGGCAGATGGCAGACAGCGTGTATGGCGTCGTGTGGGCGACCGGTTTGCTGATGTCAGCGTTGAGAATAGAGTGCCCCATGGTGGCGGTGGGGTTATGGTATGGACAGGCATAAGCTACGGGCAACAAACACAATTGCATTTTATCTATGGCAATTCAAACGTACAGAGATACCGTGACGAGATCCTGAGGTCCATTGTTGCGCCATTCATCTGCCGCCATCACCTCATGTTTCAGCATTATAACGCAAGGCCATGTTGCAAGGATCTGTATACAATTCCTGGAAGCTGGAAATGTCCTAGTTCTTCCATGACATGTATACTCACCAGACATGTCGCCCATTGAGCATGTTTGGAATGCTGTGGATTGACGTGTACGACAATGTTTTCTAGTTCGCATAGCCATTGAAGAGGAGTGGGACAACATTTCACCGGCCACAATCAACACCCCGATCAACTTTATGTGAAGGAGATGTGTCGAGCTGACTGGTTTTCTGATCCACTCCCCTACCCTTTTTAAGGTATCTGTGACCAACAGATGCATATCTGTATTCCCAGTCATGTAAAATCCATAGATTAGGGCCTAATGAATTTATTTAAATTGACTGATTTCCTTATATGAACTGTAACTCAGTAAAATCTTTGAAATTGTTGCATGTTGCGTTTATATTTTTGTTCAGTATACATTTTTTCAAGCATGGTTTTAAAAAATCCTTTACATTTGATTGTGTGGTGTTTATACACCTAGATTGGCTTTATCTTGATTGAAATGTTTGCATTATTAATTGTAATTTTTGTGAATGGTCAGATCATGTTTGAGCATGAGTTTTGGTTTGTGTGTGATTGTTTTAGATGGTCATTTCCTATTGATTGCTTTGTTCTTAGTTGAGAACGCTGCTTTCATGGTTGTTATAGTCACCTCTGACCTTGGTTTACCCTCTCCTCAGACCTCAAAATATGGCTTCATCATCACCAAGAGTTGCCAGTGCACCAGGGTTTCCATCCACTCAAGCGTCCTTTTCAGAGGCTCAATTGGAAGACTGCCCAGTGGACACGAGCATATTATGGGAGAAACCAACAAAGGACGGTCCACAGCTGGCCATGGATAGATCAAAAGAGGAGAGAGACATGGTGAGATTTATGGCAGATATAGTCCCATCTTGCCCAAGAACTGCCAGCATTCCAGGCTTTCCGTCTACACATCTGTCCAAAGAAGTCGAGGTAGAGAGGGAACCTAACATGGCAGATCTAATGCGAAGAGCGGCTGGCACACTCATATTCCCTTCTCTTGAAAGTCAGGTAGAGGAGTATACAGTCAACACTGAGGCAATTTGTGAGAAGACAGTGAAGGGGAAAGAAGGGGTGACCATTAGGTCCAGTCCACATTTGGACAGATTACAAGAAGAGCTAATGAAACACATGGTGACTGTGGAGCTATCGTGCCCTACTGCAGAAAGTATTCCCGGCTTCCCCTCTGCACCACACCCCAAAGCTGAGGTAGATCTAAGTATGTTGAGTCTTGTGCCCGCTTGTCCTAAAGTATCCAGTCTCCCGGGTTTCGCATCCACTGAGGGGGCTGCAACATTAGAGTGGCTTGTTGACCCTAAGCATATGTTTGAGCACTTGGAGAAGAAGAAAGAAGAAGAAACTGTTTTTCCAAAGGACAGATCAAAAGAAGACAGTGAAAAAATGAAAGCAATGGTTGCTTTGATGCCATGTTGCCCAAAACCATCACTGATTCCTGGTTTCCCCTCTGCACCACATCCAGAAGCTGAAGTGGTGACAAGTAGTGTGAATCTTGTTCCCTCCTGCCCTAAAGTTTCTAGTCTCCCTGGTTTTCCATCCATTGAGAAGGATAGGGAAGCAGGGTGGGTTGTTGATCAGAGCTCATTGTTCAAGATACCGTTAAAGGATAGGAAAGTCATTATTGACAACTTAAAGGTAGACAAAGAGGAAATTAAAACCAACTTTTCAATGCGGCCTTCATGTCCTGACGCTGCAAGGATCCCTGGCTTCCCGTCTGCACCACAACCCAATATGTTGAGTCTTCCCACTTTCCCTGAAGTTTCCTGTCTCCCTGGTTTCACATCTACTGAGGGGATTACAACATTAGAGTGGCTTGTTGACCCCAAGCCTATGTTTGAGCACTTGCAGAAGAGTAAGAAAGAAGAAGTTTTTCCAAAAGACAAATTTAGGAAGGAAGACATTGAAAAAATGAAAGCAAAGGTTGCATTGGTGCCATGTTGCCCAGAAGCATCCATGATTCCTGGCTTCCCCTCTGTACCGCAACCCCAAGATATATATTTTGAGCCAACTATACTCAGCCTTCTTTCATTGTGTCCAAAAGTCTCCAGTATTGCAGGTTTCCCATCTCGTCAGCAAACTGACAGAAAAGATTGGCACACAGATCTGCCCCAGGATCATCAGCCATTTTGGGAGAAGCAAATGAAGGTGAACCCAGTTTTGAAAATGGAAACGTCAGAAAAAGACCAAGCCAAGACGAACGGAATTGTGGCTCTGGTACCATCTTGTCCCAAAGTGGCTCGCAATCCTGGTTTCCCATCTGTATCACAACCCAAAGAGGTCTACTATGGGCCAAGTATTGTCAGTCTATCATGTCCAAAAGTCTCCAGTATTGCAGGTTTCCCATCCCGTCAGCAAACTAACAGAAAAGATTGGCACACAGATCTGCCCGAGGATCATCAGCCATTATGGGAGAAGAAAATGAAGGTGAAGCCTGTTGTTATAATGGAAAGATCAGAAATAGACAAAGAAAGTATGAAAGGAATAGTGGCTCTGGTTCCATCCTGTCCAAAAATGTCTCTGGTGCCTGGTTTCCCAACTATACCACAACCCAAAGAGGTCTATTATGGGCCAAGTATGATCCGTCTATCATGTCCAAAAGTCTCCCGTATTGCCGGTTTCCCATCCCGTCAGCAAACTGACAGAAACGATTGGCACACAGATCAGCCTGAGGATCATCAGCCATTATGGGAGAAGCAGATGAAGAAGATGATGTTATTGATGGAAATATCAGAAAAACAGAAACAAGATATGAAAGAAATGTTGGCTCTGGTACCATCTTGTCCGAAAGTGGCTCGTATCCCTGGTTTCCCATCTGTACCACAACCCAAAGTAGTATATTACGGGCCAAGTATTGTCAACCTTCTTCCATTGTGTCCAAAAGTCTCCAGTATTGCAGGTTTCCCATCCCGTCAGCGAACTGACAGCAAAGATTGGCACACAGATCTGCCTGAGGATCATCAGCCATTATGGGAGAAGAAAATGAAGGTGAAGCCTGTTGTTATAATGGAAAGATCAGAAATAGACAAAGAAAGTATGAAAGGAATAGTGGCTCTGGTTCCATCCTGTCCAAAAATGTCTCTGGTGCCTGGTTTCCCAACTGTACCGCAACCCAAAGAGGTCTATTATGGGCCAAGTATGATCCGTCTATCATGTCCAAAAGTCTCCCGTATTGCCGGTTTCCCATCCCGTCAGCAAACTGACAGAAAAGATTGGCACACAGATCAGCCTGAGGATCATCAGCCATTATGGGAGAAGCAAATGAAGAAGAAGATGATGTTATTGATAGAAATATCAGAAAAACAGAAACAAGATATGAATGAAATGTTGGCTCTGGTAGCATCTTGTCCGAAAGTGGCTCGTATCCCTGGTTTCCCATCTGTACCACAACCCAAAGTAGTATATTATGGGCCAAGTATGATCGGTCTATCATGTCCAAAAGTCTCCAGTATTGCCGGTTTCCCATCCCGTCAGCAAACTGACAGCAAAGATTGGCACACAGATCTGCCTGAGGATCATCAGCCATTATGGGAGAAGCAAATGAAGGTGAAGCCTGTTGTTATAATGGAAAGATCAGAAATAGACAAAGAAAGTATGAAAGGAATAGTGGCTCTGGTTCCATCCTGTCCAAAAATGTCTCTGGTGCCTGGTTTCCCATCTGTACCGCAACCCAAAGAGGTCTATTATGGGCCAAGTATTGTCAACCTTCTTCCATTGTGTCCAAAAGTCTCCAGTATTGCCGGTTTCCCATCCCGTCAGCAAACTGACAGCAAAGATTGGCACACAGATCTGCCTGAGGATCATCAGCCATTATGGGAGAAGAACATGAAGGTGAAGCCTGTTGTTATAATGGAAATATCAGAAATAGACAAAGAAAGTATGAAAGGAATAGTGGCTCTGGTTCCATCCTGTCCAAAAATGTCTCTGGTGCCTGGTTTCCCATCTGTACCGCAACCCAAAGAGTTCTATTATGGGCCAAGTATTGTCAACCTTCTGCCATTGTGTCCAAAAGTCTCCAGTATTGCAGGTTTCCCATCCCGTCAGCGAACTGACAAACATTATTGGCACACAGATCTGCCTGAGGATCATCAGCCATTATGGGAGAAGCACATGGAGGTGAAGCCAGTTGTGATAACGGAAAGATCAGAAATAGACAAAGCCGAGATGAAAGGAATAGTATCTCTGGTACCATCTTGTCCGAAAGTGGCTCGTACCCCTGGTTTCCCATCTGTACCACAACCCAAAGAGGTATATTATGGACCAAGTATCATCTGTCTTTCATGTCCAAATGTCTCCAGTATTGCAGGTTTCCCATCCAATCAGCAAACTGAAGGAAAAGATTGGCACACAGCTCCACCCAAGGAGCATCAACCATTATGGGAGAAGCAAATGAAGAAGCTGATTTTATTAATGGAAATATCAGAAAAAGACAAACAAGAAATGAAAGGAATGGTGGATCTGGTACCATCATGCCCTACTGCAGCAAGTATTCCTGGCTTCCCCTCTGCACCACATCCCAAAGCTGAGGTAGATATAAGTATGTTGAGTCTTGTGCCCACTTTCCCTAAAGTTTCCAGTCTCCCTGGTTTTGCATCCACTGAGGGGGCTACATATTTAGACCCCAAGCCTATGTTTGAGCTCTTGGAGAAGAAGAAAGAAAACATTCTCCCAGAAGACGGATCAATAGAAGACATTGACAAAACAAGAGCAATGGTTGCTTTGGTGCCATGTTGCACAGAAGCAGCCGGGATTCCTAGCTTCCCCTGTGCACCACAACCTAAGAAGGAAGTAAATAGTGTGGATTTCACACAATCGTGCCCCAAAATCTCCAGTCTACCAGGTTTGCCAACTACGGCCAAAGTCCCGACAGGAAATTCGCAGGTTGAACAGAAGCCTCTGTTTGAGAAGACACTGAAAGATGAGACCATAAGAATCCAAGATAGGTCAGCAGAATTCAAAGGAAATATGAAAAATCTAGTGGCACGTGAGAGTCTCACACCTGGGTTCCTGTCCTTACCACAACCTAAAGCAATGGAAGAACAAACCATGTCTGCTCTACACCCATCTTGTACAAATGAATCTACAGTAGCTGGATTACCTTCTAGACAGCCAATTGAATTAGCTCTGGCCCGGGGAGAAGAATCTGTGAGTTCTATGCAGCCATTGTATGAAAAACCCTTGAAGGATAGGTCAGAGGATACTGTACTTTTCAAGCCTGACCTAGGCAGTGCAGTTGGAGATGAAGGCCTTAAAACTATGGTTGCACTGGCACCATCTTGCCCTGAGGCAGCAAGCGTTCCTGGTTTTCCATCTGTGCCCCCTCACAGTCCAGAGTCTGTAGAGGCACATGGTAAGACGTGTGTGGTTAAGAATGTCATATTCTATTTCCAGTGACTCACATTGCAAGTGGAAAGCAACATTATTTTGCTTTTGGTTTTGAAGAGACAAGTATGCAGACAAAGGAGAAAGAGGTTGCTGGAGAACCAGCAGAGTATGTTCTAGATAAGGGGTAAGTGTTTGAGCATATGACTTTCTGCATGGATTGCAGTGGTAGTGGTAGTGATGTGTTGTTGTTTGTCTTATTTGGTCTGCCATGGCCACTGGAAAGCCAGGTATTTGAGCTCTGGAAAATCTCTGAACTTACTGTCCAGGGAAAATCTCACTTTGAAAAGTGAATATTCTGTTGACTCAAACCCAAATAATGTTGTCGACTGATCTTATAATCGTATTTGTGGCCAAAGCATAAATGAGAGAGAGAAAAATCCCACCGGTAACTTCTATCTCAAACAGACTGTTTCAAAAGTGCTTGCTATCAGCGGTCTACTCGCATGAATATTTTCTATGACCGGTACACACCATTCTGTTGTTGGGATACGCCCATACCATTCCAACAGAGAAAAGCTGCTTTATAACATAGTTAATTATCATTTTTGTAAGGAAAACTATTTCACTCTTATTGTAATTCATTCTAGGTCATATTTCATAGGAATCTGGAAACACTGAAAAGTTAGTTTTAAAGACTGCATGGCTTTTGGTCATTTTCAAGATGCTCTGCATCTGAGATGCGTTTTAGGTCTGTGAGCCTCTTACATGGCGGTCAATAATTATGGATTGAAATTCTTACTGAATTTGTGACGGGTGAGTCATTGTGGTGCATGCCAACGACTGTGTGTTTTTCTGTGTGTGGCATGGATTCTGTGGGGATGTTCTTTTCAATGTTCACCTCTCATGTTAGTGTCCTCAGCAGCCCACAAATAGAGAAGTCCACACCTGAGGAGATCCCAAAGCCCTCAGCAGTGTCAGAACCAGAGCTAGTCTTGGGGTGGGAGGTGCTGGAGGCTGATGGTTCTGTGGCAGAGAAGCCAGAGGAGGCCTCTGGTCTTCTACAGAATATTGTTGATGTCTTCTCCAGAGGGTAAGTGGGAGATTGGTGTGAGGCAAAATGTGTAGTGTCTTTTCTTTTTAGAAAGTAGAAGCATTCTGACTCATGAGTCCACTGAAGGTCATTATATTCACCAGTATCACCGTCATGTTCACTAGAGTTGTTTAGATTTCTGTTTGCATGTGATGGCATTTTCTATTTTTGATCTTCATCATGGATTGAAAAATCACCGTTTGGTTCAATTTTAGAACTTCGAGCAACTTTCGTATGCGATTAATAAAATCAATTTCTTGATGATTGAAGTTTGAGCGATCTGTGTTTATTCGCCTTGATTTCTGAGGAGACTTGAGACTTTGTGTATGGTTGGCATGCTCCAAATGTGTATCACTCTTGTTTTATGGTTCAATCCCTCACTTACTGTTAGTATCCCTCTCTCACAGTTATGAAACAGTAGCAGCCATTTTGGGTCCGTCTGGTTCACCTCCAACAGAAGATGTAGACAGTGGTGTTGTGGATCCAGAGGACAGTGCAGTCCCATCAGAGAGCTCCTCTGATCCTGTCCCAGATATATCTATCCTTGTTCAGGAAGCAGTGTCTGGAGAGGCACCGCATGTTGTGGGTGAAACCAATCCAACTATAGAGCTCCCAACCACACCCGAGCCATCCTTGTTGACGGTGGAACACAAGCAATCCAACTCTCCATCGGCAGTGAGACAAGACAGTGAGGATGGGTTCATTGGAGTCGAAGGCCCAAGCAGTATGAGAAAATGGCCGCCGTTGACGGAGGCTGACCTTACTGAGATCTCCAGAGGAGAGTTTGTGGTAACTGGGGAAGAAGAGGTTACCCTTGACTCATGGGCACAAATAGGGGAGAAGTCAACATTCAAAGTGCAGGATGATGTTGAAGTTTTTTCAGCAAGGTCACCTATCGAGACAGAATTATCACCTTCATCACACCTGGACAAGGGGTGAGTGTCATGGCAGCAAACCCGTCTCGGAACTATTTGCCTGCACGGCTTGAGAATCCAAATTCGTTTACTTGCAGTTGTAACATTGTCTCTTGTTCGCATAATGGTTTGCTCAGCAATGCTTGCTACTCAGTGAACTGTGATGGACAAGTCTACAGTACAGAATTTTGGATGGGTTTAAGCTGCTTCTTGACGCTTAAGACACTTGTTTGTGGGTCCAGGTCATCAGTGTCTTTGCGCTGTTTATGCTGCTATGTCAGACGCGTAACAAATATATGTGTGTGAGCGCATGTTTGTAATTCAAGCAAAGGAACATGGACGATTTGTATGAGTTAATACTGGTCACTGTGTTGAGTTGTTCTCTTGTAACACTTCAGTGTCTCCTCTGTGGACTTGGGTATGCAACTGTCTCTATGTAGTCATTTGCTGGCTTATGGAATGTAGCTTTTGTGAAAAATCATTGTTGAAAGGTTGTTTTTTTTGATAATATAATTAAACAGAAAAACGTTGTTTAAAGTGAGAAGTTAGGCCTGGAATAGAATCTAATTCTATAGCAAGACATGAGTCATGACTGTATTTTTTTTTCTTTAAGCCCCCAACACACAATCACAGAAGAAGACTCCGGCCCTACCTCACAACCTACTGCAGACAAGTTGCTGGTAGAGGACAAGTCTGAAGGATATATAGTACCCATACCAGATAAACCCTCTGATGATCAGACTGTCACCCCAGTCACCTCAGTTGAAACACAATCAGAAGTTGCCCCCCCTCAGAGAGGCAGAAATAAAAAAAGATCCCTTCCACGAGAGTCTCAACAAAAAGCAGATGGCCAAGGAAGTGTGGCTACCCAGGATGTCGCTGCACAGGTAACAACTAAACTGGTCGCTCCTCATCGTGTGAAGAAAAAAGAGGGAAGTCTTCCTCCAGAAACTCAACAGGAAGCTGATGATCAAGGGATTGTATTTAATGTAGTCCCTTCACAGCCTCTAAGGAGAAAAGACAGCCTCAGTCCAGAGCGCAAACAAAAATCTGAGAATGTGTCTGCACAGAAGCCCATTGATGTAGTCACTTCCTGCTGTCTGAAGAGAAAAGACAGTAATCTTTTAACAGAACCTCTAGAGAAAGCTGATGGTCAGAAGGGTTTCGCTACCCAGGCAGCTCCTCAGGAGGTCCCATCACGGCCTGGCAGTAAAAGAGACCGTAGTCTTTCAACAGAGCCCCAACAGAAAGCTGAGGCCCCTGTCCAGGCGCACACAGAAGTGGTCCCTCCTTGCCGTACTAAGAAAAGAGACCGTAGTCTTCCAGCAGAGTCTCCACACCGACCTTTGAGGAGAAAGGAAAGCTTCACTAAAGACACATCAACACAGGCAACTAGCCTGGTCCCACCTCCGCGCCCAAGGAGAACCTCTAGAGCCTCCAGTGCAGAACCTTCAGAGAAACTTGGCCAGGGAGCCACTGAACTGATTCTACCACAGCCAACTCAGAAGGCTGATGAGCCAGAGAATTTGATTGCCCAGGCGGTCACCAAGCTGATTCCACCTCAGCGCACAAGGAAAGCGTCTTTCTCTACCGAACATCGACAGAAAGCTGACGATTTAGAGAGTGCTACTGGTCAGGTCACAACTGTTCCCCTAACACCAGATCATGTGCCGACAGAGTCGTACACTGACTTTGGTGTGAGAGAGACTGCCCCCCTCTTGATCATCAGAAAAATAGCCCCGCCAAGGCGCAGCAAGAAAACAAATTCTACCCCAGTGGAATCAGGCAAAGCAGAAGATGTGGTTGTAGAGGCCCTGAATGCTGCCAACCAGGGGTCTGCAGCACCATCCCAGATAGAGGATCTGATGATAGACTCGATTGAAAAGGTTGAGACTGAGATGCAGTCTCAGAAAGTCACAGAAATGGCCACTGAGCCAGTTGAAGATAAGCCACACTTTGAAGGAGTTGCCGTGAATTTGACAGTAATTTATAGGCCGCTCATTGACAAGTAAGTTCATGTATTTCATATTGCAGTACACCTACTGTAATCTTAAAACAGTATCAAAGCAATTACTGTACAATGACATACCATACAATACCGTAGAATTGACTGTATTATACTGTGAAAAAAAGTCAATGCTGCTGTAATCGAATGGATGAATGAATGAATGGATGGATGGAGGGGAGAATGAAATTCATTGTGGGGATTGGGGTTTGTATTTCACATGATTTTACTGTAATTACATGGGATTGGTGCGAGCAGGTTGGCTGCTAGGTAATGTGTTTACATATCGCAACATATCAAATAAATATTTGGTGTTTTATATCACTTCCACTTCTAGAGGCCTTAACAAAGGCTTCTAAACAGGCTATGACTACAGGGCAAAACAGACCAAAAGGACAAGGCAAAATGCTCAACCATTAAAGGTTTAAGACTTGTTGCAACTCCAATCCTGTCCCCTATATATTTTAATTTGATGGGGCACTACTACCACATACCAGTTCAATTGGTACAGCTCTCTCTAACAGGTGCAAAAAATATAGCCTCTTACAAGACATGCCTCAAAATATGTTAATGAGCCAGAAACAACAATACCATTCACCCACTAGTGGTCAAAAGGTTTTTGGCGCTCCCAAAATACAGTACGGTACTGTATTCTTTGGAATGGATTACAGTACCATTCAAAATACACCAATTATTTCCCCACCCACAACAATTTCCCACAATGCACCATAATTTACAGTATAACTGCAGTGTCATGCTTCACAGTATTTTACTGTTGATAATACCCCAAATTAGCGCATAAATTTTAGTTTTCCATTACAGTGCAGCTCAGAAGGTATCAACAGAGGACACTGCGCCAGAAGTAAAGACTGAGGACAAGCAGGAGTACTTACCAGTCCCAAAGCCTCGTGGGAAACGAGACCCGACCCCACCTGTCCATTTAGATGCTACCAGACCAAAGACCTGGCATGCCTCTAGTGGGGATGACAACGATTCTACCAGAGAGAGAGGACGTTCACTTGCAGCCTCAGCCTCTGTGCTGGAACCACCTCGACGCAGCAAGAGGAGCAGTAGTCTTCCTCCCGTACCCCCTGGGTGCCAGCCTGCAGCGTCTGGTGAAGTGGTGGTTGTTCCTCTGCGTAGGAGGAGGAGTAGACTAAACATAGAACAATCAAGCGTGCCTGTTCCAGTTCCCCGCTCGAAAAAACGCCTCAGTTCCTCTTTCTCCGATGGAACTCCTTCAATGGACTCCTCATTCACTAGGCAGACCGATTCCCTTGAGGGCTCGTTGTCTCTCTCTCAGGAAGACAAACAAGTCATCAGTCAGGAAGCCACAGAGGGTTCAATATCATTAACCTCAAGCATGGTCTCCGAAGGGAGCTTTGTCACAATTCTTCACTCAGAGGAGATATCACCAGAAGTTATTTTCTGTGAAAAGGGACTGGAGGAGAGTGGGGAGAGCTGGACCTTCACAGATACCGCTATGGTCACTGTGACTTTCACAGATACTGTAAGTGAGGACATTGAGAGGGGTTCAGAGGCAGAAACTGTCTTTGAGAAGGGACTGGAGGAGAGCATGGAGAGCTTGACCTTTACAGATACTGCCATTGTCACTGAGTCCTTCACAGAAACCCCTAAGTTCTTCGCAGACACTGTTAGTGAGGACATTGAGAGGGGATCAGAGGCAGAAGTTCTTGACCAGACCTCTCCAACCACTGCTACACCAGCTGAGGACGACTGGTTACATGTTAAGGGAGCCAAAGAGACAGAGAAGATGGAGATAGAGAGAAAATACATGGGGGTTGAAGAGGTGGACTTTGGCTTTGAGTCAGTAGACGTAGCTTCCGGTGGCTTAGATGAAGAGAGGTACTGTATGTTATGTTGGACACACATGTGCAAAAGAGTGTTTACATTTTTGAGTGCATTTACATGTAGGGGAGAGTGGGGTAAGTTTAGACATTAACGATCAGCATCACTCCGTCAAGGGAAATAATGTATTATTTCTAACAAAGATATTTACATATATTTCAGGATGTTGTGTATCCCTGGAAATAATCAGAATTCATGTAAACATAACCGTTTTGAAAACATATCTTGTCCAAAAAAGTGGTCATTTGGCACAACTTACTCCGGGTATGGGGTAAGTTGAGCCGTGGGACGGGGTAAATCAAGCCGCCTACAAATGTCTGTACTGAATGAAATATTACCACTACCTTTTTAAAATCATGTCTATCTTTATCTCCCAAACACAATTCAACACAATAAAAAATATATTTTTGTCTTTTAATCATTTGAAGCATCTTTTAACACAGGCTTAACACCGAACAAACACTTTGTACTTAAAAAAAAAAAAACTTATAACATAAGCCAGGCCCTGTTGTTACCTCATACTCCAGTGATAATGCCTTGCATTATGTCTGGGAAGAAAACACTTGCCAATGGCTCAACCATTGGCTCAATTTACCCCAACCATGGCTATTGGCTCAACCATTGGCTCAATTTACCCCAACCATGGCTATTAGCTCAACCATTGGCTCAATTTACCCCAACCATGGCTATTGGCTCAACCATTGGCTCAATTTACCCCAACCATGGCTATTGGCTCAACCATTGGCTCAATTTACCCCAACCATGGCTATTGGCTCAACCATTGGCTCAATTTACCCCAACCATGGCTATTGGCTCAACCATTGGCTCAATTTACCCCAACCATGGCTATTAGCTCAACCATTGGCTCAATTTACCCCAACCATGGCTATTGGCTCAACCATTGGCTCAATTTACCCCAACCATGGCTATTGGCTCAACCATTGGCTCAATTTACCCCAACCATGGCTATTGGCTCAACCATTGGCTCAATTTACCCCAACCATGGCTATTGGCTCAACCATTGGCT
This sequence comes from Oncorhynchus tshawytscha, assembly GCF_018296145.1. Lineage (NCBI taxonomy): Eukaryota > Metazoa > Chordata > Actinopteri > Salmoniformes > Salmonidae > Oncorhynchus > Oncorhynchus tshawytscha. The sequence goes on from NC_056438.1 coordinate 29,380,014, forward strand.
CAATTTACCCCAACCATGGCTATTGGCTCAACATACCCCAAGGCAAACATTTTGACTATATTTTCCCATACAGCTTCAAGGATGCACTTTCATACTAGGTTAAGGATTGCATATTGAAGCTTATAGAGACCCCAACTGATCTTTAAAGATCTCCTTTTGGTTTAGATACAAGCATCATGAAACCTCTAATGCAATAAATGAGTCTTAGTGGGAATCCTAACTTGCTTTGCACTTTTTCCCATGTGGGTTCTTTCTTCACGTACTCCATGGAATGATGACCTCTTCCTAAATCTTTGGTATAATGATTAGAAACAAGGGCGACTCAACTTACCCCTTTAGCTCAACTTACCACTCTCTCCCCTACTTGTTTATAATTCTACTACTACTGCTACTATGCTTGCATGAAAATGAACTGTTTGAGAATATGCCATATATTTCATCCATTGCAATTGTTTTAAATGTGTTGCTACTAAACAGTTTGAAGAACAAAATCCAGAGCAAAACATTGTTGCTGCGTAGTCAAGTCATATTAAATCCCTGTCTTTCTCTTTTTAGGCAGCAGGAGGGAGCAGAGGAGCCAACAACGCCTGAACGCAGACCTGCAAACTCTCAGGAAATGGGTCAAGACAGTGCTGCTTCTCCAGAAGTACGCTATTTATAGTCGTATCAGTTGACCAATCTTCCACCATCCATTTTGTTTCATCATTGACTTTCATCATAAATGACTTACCACCATCATAAATGAAATCATAAATGTTGACTACCCTCATAAATGTTGACCACCATCATAAATGTTGACTTGACTCCACCATCATAAATGTTGACCACCACCATCATAAATGTTGACTCCTTACCACCATCATAAATGTTGACTCCTTACCACCATCATAAATGTTGACTCCTTACCACCGTCATAAATGTTGACTCCTTACCACCATCATAAATGTTGACTCCTTACCACCATCATAAATGTTGACTCCTTACCACCATCATAACTGTCAATTTTGTCAATGACAAAACAACACTTTTTTTGTAGTTATTGCTGTGTGATACCTGGTCATTTCTATACCATAAAATGAAGTGCCACCTAGATTTAACTCCGAATTGACCTATTATATTTGATCTCGTGTTGTTTTAGGGCCTCATGGCCAGTCCTGGCCTGGTCACTTCCAGCCAGTCACTACTGGAGTGGTGTCAGGAGGCCACCAAAGAACACAAGGGGGTCAAGATCACTAACTTCAGCACATCCTGGAGGAACGGCCTGGCCTTCTGTGCCCTTCTACACCACTTCCACCCGGACAGGATGTAGGTACCGTCTGTGGAGAGCTTAGACATGAACATAAACAGGCATTATGTTATGGTTTCTTTAACCTTTGAAAATGACATCATGATCATTTTTTGTGTTAACTTGTTTCCTGTTCTTGTGTATCGATTTTATTCTCTCTCTTCGCTACTTAGAAACTTTGAGATGCTGGACCCTTATGACATCAAGCGCAACAACAAGAAGGTGATTTCCCACATGTTATTTTGGCGTGTGATAATCAGTCAATCAGTATAATGTGCTAACCCATCATTTCCTAGGCCTAGAATTATTATCATGAAGTGTTTAGCACCTGAACATTTTACCAGTGGTGGAAAAAGTACCCAAAAGTAAAGATACCCTAATAGAAAATGAGTCAAGTAAAAGGGAAAGTCACCCAGTAAAATAGTACTTGAGTAAAAGTTTTTGGTTTTAAATATACTTACATTTTTGAGTGCGTTTACTGTAGGGGAGAGTGGGGTGAGTTGAGCAATTTTTTACATTCTGCATTACTCTGTCAAGGGAAATATAATATAGTTTCTAACAAAGATATTTACATATATTTCAGGATGTTCAGGATATATCCCTGGAAATAATCAGAATTCATGTAAACATGACAGTCTAAGTCTCAAAAGTAAAAGTATAAATCATTTCTTATATTAAGCAAACCAGACGGCACAATGTTCTTGTTTTATTATTTTATATAGCCAGGGGCACACTCCAACACTTATGGTTAGTGAGACCGCCAGATCAGAGGCAGTAGGGATGACCAGGGATGTTCTCTTGTAGGTGTGTGAATTGGTAAATGTTTCTGTCCTGAAAATGTATGGAGTAAAAGTACATTATTTTCTTTCGGAATGTAGTGGAGAAAAAGTAAAAGTTGTCAAAAATAGAAATGGTAAAGTACAGAGACCCCCCAAAAATGACTTAAGTAGTAACTGAAAGTATTTTTACTTAAGTACTACTGCATTTTACCCATCCACCCCATCTCCTCTTTAACCCCCAGGCTTTCGACGGCTTTGCTGAGCTGGGCATTTCTCGGCTGATGGGGCCCTCAGACATGGCCCTCCTGGCCGTGCCTGACCGCCTCATCGTCATGACCTACCTCAACCAGATCCGCACCTACTTCTTGGGCCAGGAGCTGAGCGTGCTGCACATAGAGGCGGACAGCAGCGAGTCCAGCTACGGCGTAGCCGGGGAGAGCAGGGAGGTCCCCGACCCGGAGGCCGCTGCACGCTACTGTCAACGGATCCAAGATGAGACCCTCACAATGAACACCAATGGGGGCGCTGCAGAGAAGGAGGCGTATAGTGACACTAAGGAGGGCACCAATGGGGACGTGGTCCCGCCCCCTAGAACCAAACGGCTACAGGCTGCAGGGGCAGGAGGAGGGGCCCAGGCCCCCGTCGCACCCCCCAGGACACACTTCTTATCTGCCAAGTCTGGGTTCTCCCAGCTAAAGGATGCAGATCTGGTTAAGAAGCGGCGGTCGCAACGCAGGTCAATAGACGAGGCAGACACACCCGAGGTAAGCGGCCTACGATCTCTCTCTCTGTCTCGCTCCTCTCTCCACTTTCTGCCACTTAACCTGCTATCTCTCTCTCTCTCTCTCTCTCTCCACTTTCTGCCACTTAATCTGCTATCTCTCTTTCTCCATCTCTGAGAGTGATTCCTTTGTTGTATTTACAGGTTGCTACAGGTCAGGAAGAGGGTGGAGCTACCAGAAGGAAATCAGAAACAGGTACGTACAGTATATTGATTTTGTATGATGTTATTGGAGTTTACACCCACACAGACTTACTGAGTCTCCATTTTCCATTTTCCCAACACCCATCAGAGGTGCAGTGGCTAGGAGAGCGAGAGAGAGAGAGAGAGTACAGACACAAGTCATCACAGTTTTCTTTGCTGTACTTGGCTCATCCACCCCCTGAGCATTGGCATCACTCACTCTAATTACTTTGATGGTTTCCTGTCATTAGGATCAGTCCTTGGCCTATCACACTATGCTAATTGCCATTGCAGTCTAGTTTTCCACTTTAATGCTTGTCTAGTAATTGCTCAGTGGAGCTACTGCATTATGCTCCTATGTATTTCCTTACACTGTGCTTGTGTGTATTTTCCATATAGAATGGGAAGCTGGTGAAGAAGGACGATCGGCTGAGGAGGGGTGCCAGGTCTGTCACTTTCACAAATCCCTGCCTGCCGCTGTCATAAACACTTACGTGCATCAAGGAAATACCAATGTTCTGTATATGAAGGAAGTGTGTGTGTGTGTGTGTGTGTGTGTGTGTGTGTGTGTGTGTGTGTGTGTATGTGTGTGTGTGTGCATGTGCGTGTGCGCATGCGTCCAGGACGCCAGCCAGTATGCACTGAGTGAGATGAAGGCCCTGGAGACGGAACAGAAGCACATTGACAGCAGGGCAGACATAGTGGAAAGGAGACTACGCCGACTGATGGAGTCAGGTGATGAGGGAGGGAGGGAGGGGGTGAAGAAAGAGAAAGAAAAATACCCTTGAATAAATGTTCAGTATTTTCAAGGCTTCTTCTTTATAATGATGCCCTCTCTGTCTCCATACATGTAGGTAGTGACAAGATGCAGGAGGAGAAGCTGATTCAGGAGTGGTTCACTCTGGTCAACAAGAAGAACGCCCTCATCAGGAGACAAGACCAACTGCAGCTACTGTAAGATCCACCATCCCCGCCGTGTTCTCCACCATTACCTTGTGCTTTAAACAACTCTGACATATTATAGATCCGTGACATTGATCTAACCAAAAGTTATTCCGCTCCACAGACAAGAAGAGCAGAACCTGGAAACGAGGTTTGAGATGCTGAACCGAGAACTGAGAGACATGATGGCTATTGAAGGTAAAACTGCAGTACTGATATACTGAGCTACAAGATTCATGGTGCAACTCTTTGGTCATAGTGACATACAATAGCAAGAATCTGTCTTAAAGCTCGAATCCTTAATTGAAACAATAACACTGTTTTTCACCCCTCCCCGGTTTGTCTAAAAAGCTAAGGGATGGGGCTGGATAAATGTAACCCCTCTCAAATTCATAGACAGAGCTAATTAATGCAATGACTGACCATACATGAGATCAAATGTATAGTTTTTAACCATGTTTTGAGGCTTTACATTTACGTTGTTTACAAACATTAGAGTAAAACACGCTTATGGGGTTCGACAGTTGAACTAAGCTCACGAGGCGTTTATAAGTTCTATTCTTCAAGAATCAATGGGTATATATATATATCATCAATTTCTAAGTCCAAAAATGGATGTAGCAGCTAAGGATTCTAGCTTTGAGTCTGCAAAGGAAATCTGAAGTATGGCGTTAAGCTTTGGGTGTGATTGACTCACGCTAGTTCATCTGTTTGGAAAAGCCAGACCTACCAACTGTGCCAAGTGATATCTGCCCTCGAGTTGGTTTGAGGAAGTGATCCTTTCTTTAATGTCATAATTTATCTGAATCCTTTATTTACTTCCAGTTTCATCATTAGGTTCTAGATCTTTAAAGAGGTCCTCCCGAGTGGCGCAGCGGTCTAAGGCACTGCAGTGCTTGAGGTGTCAATACAGATCCGTGTTCTATTGGTCGCGGCAGTCGGCCGCGACCAATAGAGACCCAATGACGCGACGCACAATTGGCCCAGAGTCGTCCGGGTTAGGGGAGGGTTTGCCCGGCTGGGATGTCCTTGTCCCATCGCGCTCTTGCGACTCCTGTGGCGGGCGTGGCGCAGTGCATGCTGACACGGTCGCCAGGTGTACGGTGTTTCCTCTGACACATTGGTGCGGCTGGCTTCCGGGCTAAGTGAGCAGTGTGTCAAGAAGCAGTCCGGCTTGGCAGGGTCGTGTTTCGGAGGATGCATGGCTCTCGAACTTCGCCTCTCTCGAGTCCGCACGGGAGTTGCAGCGATGGGACAAGACTGTAACTACCAATTGGATATCACGAAATGGTAGAGAAAAAGGGGTAAAATATATATATATATATATTTCATTGATCTTTAAAGAGACGTTTAAAAGTAAGCTACAGGGGATTCTTGTTATGTTTCACACGCTATTAGAATGTTATTAGAGCAAGGTGAAAGCCAATAGAGTAAAAAAAGGAGAAAGACCAAGAATCCAAGAAAAAGCTGGTCATGGAACTAAATTGCACATTGGCAACGCAACAACTCTTTTTCTACTCTGTACCACCCTCAATCCTGTATCACTCTTTCCCTGTCTTCCTCTCCTCCACTCCCACTCTTCCACTCCCTTCTTTCTGTCCTCCAGAGTGGCAGAAGACAGCGGCCCATAAGCACAGGGAGCAGCTGCTACTGCAGGAGCTGGTGTCTCTGGTCAACCTGAGGGACGAGCTGGTCCACGACATGGATGCCAAGGAGAGAGGGTGAGACAGCCATGTCTGCATATTTGGCCCCTCAAGTTTATGAGCAAAAAAACCAACATTTATTTATTTTCATGGTTGGACATAAAATACTGTAAAAAAGACCAGGAAAACAGCTGCAAGTTATTTTAATTTTTGCAATCTGTTCCCAAGTATTCCCACACATAATAGAGAGACACGTGATCATATACAGGTTTCTACGCAAGGTTTGAAATCCTTATGTTTTAGTCAAATATTATATCTGTTTGGGCTTCTTGCGGTCCATTTACAGTCTACAAATGATTTGTAATTAAGTTCTGGTCCCGACCATCCGCTCAAGATAAAATCGTCCCACGGCTGAATCTAATTGATGATCCCTGCCCTATTTAGTGCACTACTTGTGCCCCAGGTCAAAAGTAGTGTACTATATAGGGAATAGGGTGCCCCAGGTCAAAAGTAGTGTACTATATAGGGAATAGGGTGCCAATTGGGAAGCAGTCACACATGCTGAACACACACAGCAAAACACTTGACACCCTCTGCTACACATAAACCACGGGTGTATCCATCTGTTAATACTGTATATGGGGTGACAGTATGCGACGGGGTCAATGAGATATCAGGTGTCTTTGTGAGCTTTGTCTTCCACTGCCACACGGTTGAACCTAAGTCCGATAGAGTGACTATTTGCTATGGGACTACTGTTCTAGCAGGTCTATCTCCCTGTCCTCTCTGCCTAGGGCTCTGGAGGAGGATGAGAGGCTGGAGAGAGGCCTGGAGCAGAGACGCAGGAAGTACAGCAAGAAGAGCAAGGAGGAGAAGTGTGTGCTGCAGTGAGGCCTGGCGCCGGACACACCTGAACCAGGCAGCCCTGTGGAAGGTCACCTGGGTGCACTTTGGGACTGATGCTGTATGTGTGTGGCTCATGACATCAACACTGCATGGAGGAAATTGAGAACAGTGTTATGTGACTGCACTAAGAGGACGGAAAACGATGTTCGCCCCTCCCCCCACACCCCTCCATGATATGACTGAGCCTCAATCCAACCTATGACTGGTTATCATCAGTCGCTTTGCTCTTCAGATTGTGTTTTGATTGGATTGAAGTGTTTTTCTTGTCACATATTTTTCTATATGGATGCAGAGTTTGTGTGTACCTGTGTTTGTGCGTGCGAATGTGTGCGCTGATGCGTGTCATTGTGAGTGCAATCTATGACTGTATGGCGTTATTTTGTATATTAACGTCGGGTCACAAAGACATATCCCTAACTAACCTATCACCCGATAGTTGCCTTACTGTAGAATCTGTTACAGTAGTGTATTGTTTCATGGGTTACGTATAAAAAGGTATTTTCCACTGAATGGCATATTATGGACGGGACAGGGCTCCAGTTACTATGTATAACAAAGACCAACTTTAGGCCCATGCAGCAGGTGGATTGATTCACCCGTCTTCACCTCTACAGTTACATGAAGCTGACAGGAGCGGTCTGTGATTTATTGCCAATTACAATGGAGAGATGGACGGCAAGTACTCAACTTGTGCCAAACAAATGTTGCAAAAAAAGGATCTTTCTTATTTCTTGCAGTGTGTTGGCTTGCCCTGTGCAGACGGCACACAGCAAACATCTGTTGTCTTGATTGTTTATCGACGCAGATGTCGAGGAAAGAAGAAAACCGACATTGTCGACTAGGTCTTGGTATTGAAGATGTTAAATGCTTACTTGCAGGGCTCCGACGCTCAACCAGAGTGGGAGATTGTAGGGAGGAAAGGGAAAAGAACTGTGGAGTCTATACGGTAGCAAGTTTCGTACCCTACAGCTCGGTGTCTGAAAGAACAAAACCGTTTTAACTTATCCAAAATAATTTATGGTTTTATTTATTGAAAAGGTATTCAACAGATAATCTTACAGATCCAGCCTGTCAAATGTGCCTTTTGACCAGACCCATAGTTTTTTTTTAAATGACTGGAAGTAGGAACTTTGTTCCAGGTCTGGATATGTTTATGCAGTGAGTTTGAGTTCAGTTACTGTTTTGTGACATTAGCCTTGTAATGTCTTGTTTTCCATTGATTGGGTTTTGTTGTTTTATTAATTCAATGAATTGACGCAGAAGCTGTGGAGTCTGAAAAGGAAATGATCTAAAATACTAGAGAACAGCAATATTCAGAACAGAAAACATCAGGCAAATGCATGTTTTGTAGTATTACTATATATAGTCTTATGCACGTGGTTATGACAGAGGATGTAATGTGCAAAAGTGTATGCAGTAAACAATTAACCCTAACATGGTCTAAAAAAAAAACACTTTACTGTTGCAGAAAAATATTCTAAGATTAAAACACCAGCACTTCCTTACTGCAGTATTACTATCATTTGGCCAAGATTGGACCAGAGGTTGATATTAGCTTGACCTCTGCGGCGCAACACAACAGAGTAAAAACTAGACTCTGTCCTGAGTGATTTTGGGATGCCATTTGACTGAGAGTGAAAAACAATTTGACGGTGAAGTGTTCGAACTTGTGTTCCAGTCTGTGCCTCCTCTGCCACCCTGTTGTTAGTTACTGTGGTAATGTTTACTATTCCCTGTGTGAGTTTGAGAAATGTGCTTTTGAGTTTTCTGAAATAGCTTTTTGGGGAAGTTTTTCTGTTTGTTTTAATGTTACGTGTACATTTGCACTATTTGTAATGTTTGGAAAATAAAAGCTATTTTGGATGACTCGGAGGAACCACAATGCGTCTATTTAATGCAACATTTTCATATGGAAATCATTCATGAATCCTTACACTTCAAGGTGGATGCATACAGTCGTGGCCAAAGGTTTTGAGAATGACACAATTATTAATTTCCACTAAGTTTTCTGCTTCAGTGTCTTTAGATATTTTTGTCAGATGTTACTATGGAATATTGAGGTATAATTACAAGCATTTCATACGTGTCATCAAAGGCTTTTATTGACAATTACATGAAGTTGATGCAAAGAGTCAATATTTGCAGTGTTGACCCTTCTTTTTCAAGACCTCTGCAATTCAACCTGGCATGCTGTCAATTAACTTCTGGGCCACATCCTGACTGATGGCAGCCCATTCTTGCATAATCAATGCTTGGAGTCTGTCAGAATTTGTGGGGTTTTGTTTGTCTACCTGCCTCTTGAGGATTGACCACAAGTTTTCAGTGGGATTAGGGTCTGGGGAGTTTCCTTCCCATGGACCCAAAATATCGATGTTTTGTTCCCCGAGCCACTAAGTTATCACTTTTGCCTTATGGCAAGGTGTTCCATCATGCTGGAAAAGGCATTGCTCGTCACCAAACTGTTCCTGGATGGTTGGGAGAAGTTGCTCTCGGAGGATGTGTTCCATTCTTTATTCATGACTGTTCTTCTGCAAAATTGTGAGTAAGCCCACTCCCTTGGCTGAGAAGCAAGCCCACACATGAATGGTCTCAGGATGCTTTACTGTTAGCATGACACAAGACTGATGGTAGAGCTCACCTTCTCTTCTCCGGACAAGCTTTTTTCCAGGTGCCCCAAACAATTGGGGATTCATCAAAGAAAATGACTACCACAGTCCTCAGCAGTCGAATCCCTGTACCTTTTGCAGAATATCAGTCTGTCACTGATGTTTTTCCTGGAGATAAGTGGCTTCTTTGCTGCCCTTCTTGACACCAGGCCATCCTCCAAAAGTTTTTGCCTCACTATGCGTACAGATGCACTCACACCTGCCTGTTGCCATTCCTGAGCAAGCTCTGTACTGGTAGTGCCCCGATCCCGCAGCTAAATCAACTTTAGGAGACGGTCCTGGTACTTGCTGGACTTTCTTGGGTGCCCTGAAGCCTTCTTCACAACAATCGAACCGCTCTCCATGAAGTTCTTGATGATCCGATAAATGGTTGATTTAGGTGCAATCTTACTGGCAGCAATATCCTTGCCTGTGAAGCCATTTTTGTGCAAAGCAATGATGACGGCACGTCTTTCCTTGCAGGTAACCACAGTTGACAGAGGAAGAACAATTATTCCAAGCACCACCCTCCTTTGAAGCTTCCAGTCTGTTATTCTAACTCAATCAGCATGACAAAGTGATCTCCAGCCTTGTCCTCGTCAACACTCACACCTGTGTTAACGAGAGAATCACTGACATGATGTCAGATGTTCCTTTTGTGGCAGGGCTGAAATGCAGTGGAAATGTTTTTTTGGAATTCAGTTCATTTGCATGGCAAAGAGGGACTTTTCAATTAATTGCAATTCATCTGACAACTCTTCATAACATTCCGGAGTATATGCAAATTGCCATCATACAAACAGAGGCAGCAGACTTTGTGAAAATTCATATTTGTGCCATTCTCAAAACCTTTGGCCACGACTGTACACTACATAGCCAAAAGTATGTGGACACCTGCACGTCGAAGATCTCATTCCAAAATTATGGGCATTAATATGGAGTTGGTCCCCCCTTTACGGCTTGAACAGCCTCCACTCTTCTGGGAAGGCTTTCCACCAGATGTTTTTGGAACATTGCTGCGGGGACTTGCTTCCATTCAGCCACGAGAGCATTAGTGAGGTCGGGCACTGATGTTGGGCGATTAGGCCTGGCTCGCAGTCGGTGTTCCAATTCATCCCAAAGGTGTTCGATGGGGTGGAGGTCAGGGCTCTGTGCAGTCCAGTCAAGTTGTTCCAAACCAATCTCGACAAACCATTTCTGTATGGACCTTGCTTTGTGCACAGGGGCATTGTCATGCTGAAATGGAAAAGGGCCTTCCACAAACTGTAGCCACAAAGTTGGAAACACAGAATCGTCTAGAATGCCATTGTATGCTGTAGCGTTAAGATTTCCCTTCAGTGGAACTGAGGGGTCTAGCCCGAACCATGAAAAGCAGCCCCAGACCATTATTCCTCCTCCAAGACCATTATTCCTCCTCCAAACTTTACAGTTGGCACTATGCATTCGATTGGGTGCTGGATCATGTTGTAATGTGTTTTCCTGTTAGACAATGGAAAAGAGATTGAATCTCGGGAACAAAGCAGGACTGACCACTCCTGACACAAGATCTTGTAACCCCTTATTGTCTTACGTCAAAGAATTTTGTACTGGCCAAGGTGTACCTTTCTGTGTACCGCTCTGACCTCACAAGCAAACAAAGACTCAACAAGCTTTAGAGAACCTTTTGTATTTCAGTTGTTTATTAAGATTTTTTTTTTTTTCAAAGTGTAAAGAGAGCATTTGAAAGTACGAAAGAGTGAGGGATTATAAGTGAGAAAAGTTCTCTTTCCTATAAACAATTAATAGTTCATTTTGTTTACTCATTTAGGAAGCAGGCTCAAACCGCTCAAATGGAGTGTTTTTGTATCAGGATAAGGTAAGACCCAGATTCAGACCGTGACGAAGTAACAATGTTGATTACAGCAACAGAGGCAAAAGCACAGGATGGCAGGCAGGCAGGCTCAGGGTCAGGCAGAGTGGTCAGGCGGGCGGGTTCAGCTTCAGGACAGACAAGGGTCAAAAACCAGGAGGGTGAGAAAAAGAAAGGCTGGGAAAAGACAGGAGCTGACAGGACAAATGCTGGTAAGCTTGACAAACAAGATGAACTGGCAACAGACAAACAGAGAACACAGGTATAAATACACAGGGGATAATGGGGAAGATGGGCGACACCTGGAGGGGGTGGAAACAATTACAAAGACAGGTGAAACAGATCAGGGCGTGACACTTTGGCTACACAGTGTTCCTCACATATGTCCCCCATAGCCACAAAGCTTTGTCAACATTAGAAATATTAGTTATATTACCCCAGGTACCAGAAACCTGGACCCTATCCTCGCTGCTTCAGTGTATATGGGATTTGAGGAACAACCCAACTAGCACCTAACTTTCTGAGAACCATATGGTTATTTAGCATACAACCACCCCACAACTTTCTGGGAATGGTGCAGGATAGTTGCTTGGCTTTGGAGCATTCTCAGCACATTTAAGGAACTTGACAAACTATTTTCTTGGTATTTCATTACTTTAAAGCTACAATATGTAACTTTTTGGGCAACCCGACCACATTCACACAGAAATGTGAGTTATAGATCTGTCATTTTCATTGAAAGCAAGTCCAAGAACCGGTAGATATGTTCTATGTGTGCTATTTCTATGCTACCTGTTTCTAGGTTTAATTTTTGCGTATTTTACTTTCGGTTTTCTACACCAGTTTCAAATAGATGAAAACATTAGATTTTTGGTTATGGAAAATATATTTCACAGGGGTTTGAATGGTACAATGATTCTCTACACAATGACTGCTTGTTTTGTCACATGAACTGAAATTAGCCTAACTATTCAAATTTTAGCAACCAGGAAATGGAGGAGTGATTTCTGCATATTGCACCTTTAAACAGAAAGTTTCCAAAAAGTTCAAACGTGGTTACATTTCATTTCAATTTTGGTAATGTTCTACAACTGGTTTGACATTGGGAATGTTCTCAAATTGTTGCAAGAATGTTAAGAAACAACATTGCTCTGTGGCAATTTCAGTACTAAAGCATAACATCTCCTACAGGTTTTCTCATGGTTCTATTTAAAGTAATGTTCTCAAATTGTTGCAAGAACATTAAGAAACAATGTTCTGGGCCTCCCGAGTGGCTCAATAGTCTAAGGCACTACATCGCAGTGCTAGAGACGTCCCTGCAGACCCGGATTTAATCCCGGGCTGTATCACAACCAGCTGTTATCGGGAGTCCCAAAAGGCAGTGCACAATTGGCCCAGCGTCATCTGGGTTAGAGGGGATTTGGCCGGGGTGCTTTACTTGACTCATCGCGCTCTAGCAACTTCTTTTGGGGGGGAAGAAGCGAGGTTTGGTGGGCCATGTTTCGGATGACACATGACTCGACCTTCGCCTCCCGAGTCCATTGGGGAGTGTCAGCGATGAGACAAGATAGAAATTGGGGAGATAAAATAAATAATTAAAGTCTTATGTGAGATTTTCAGTGCTTCAGCATAATGTTTCCTACAGGTTTCCTCATGTTTCTATTTAAAGTCATGTTCTCATATTATTCAAAGTAATGTAAATGTAAAGAAAACTTCAATGTAAAGAAAACTTTCCATAAAAACCACAAGAACACTTTAGTAACGTTCAGAGAAGAAAACTTTTGTAAAGTTCAGAGAATGTTCAAAGAATGTTATTTAAAATCATATACATTTCCTTCTTCGCATGAACAAAACTGTCTCGATCCTCTATCTTGTGTTGGTCGCGCCCACTAATTGGCCACACCTGATCTTAATGGGTGCATGTTTCCTATGAAATGGGGAATTTTTGAATAGACTAAAATAAACAGCTTTGCAGGCATAAACAACGATGGAATGCTAGCTTCATCCTGGAGTTAGATAAACTTGAATTTTTCAGCAGGGACATATACAGGATGCTACCCTCCACAGCATAACATTCACTCCAGATCAAAACTCCAAACCTACAACACTAATTAAGGACAAAATTACCTGGAAGTATAAATATACCATCCAACCTGGAACTGAGACATACCAGATACAACTTCAATTATCACTGAGGTGTGAATGGGTTCAAATCCTTGGAGCCCAACAAATGGCAGGCTACCCCACCCAAATACAGAGGCCTTGAAGCCCCCTCATGCTGTTCAGAGACCATCCACTGGCCTTTTCTACAAGAAATCTGCCCACAGAAATAAAAGCTTCTCAAATCAAATCAAATCAAATTGTATTTGTCACATACACATGGTTAGCAGATGTTAATGCGAGTGTAGCGAAATGCTTGTGCTTCTAGTTTCGACAATGCAGTAATAACCAACAAGTAATCTAACTAACAATTCCAAAACTACTGTCTTATACACACAAGTGTAAGGGGATAAAGAATATGTACATAAAGATATATGAATGAGTGATGGTACAGAGCGGCATAGGCAAGATGCAGTAGATGGTATTGAGTACAGTATATACATATGAGATGAGTATGTAAACAAAGTGGCATAGTTAAAGTGGCTAGTGATACATGTATTACATAAAGATGCAGTAGATGATATAGAGTACAGTATATACGTATACATATGAGATGAATAATGTAGGGTATGTAAACATTATATTAGGTAGCATTGTTTAAAGTGGCTAGTGATATATTTTACATCATTTCCCATCAGTTGCCATTATTAAAGTGGCTGGAGTTGAGTCAGTGTGTTGGCTGTTTAACAGTCTGATGGCCTTGAGATAGAAGCTGTTTTTCAGTCTCTCGGTCCCAGCTTTGATGCACCTGTACTGACCTCGCCTTCTGGATGATAGCGGGGTGAACAGGCAGTGGCTCGGGTGGTTGTTGTCCTAGAAGTTTGTGAGTGCTTTTGGTGACAAGCCGAATTTCTTCAGCCTCCTGAGGTTGAAGAGGCGCTGCTGCGCCTTCTTCACAATGCTGTCTGTGTGGGTGGACCAATTCAGTTTGTCTGTGATGTGTATGCCGAGGAACTTAAAACTTGCGACCCTCTCCACTAATGTTCCATCGATGTGGATAGGGAGGTGTTCCCTTTGCTGTTTCCTGAAGTCCACAATCATCTCCTTAGTTTTGTTGACGTTGAGTGTGAGGTTATTTTCCTGACACCACACTCCGGGGGCCCTCACCTCCTCCCTGTAGGCCGTCTCGTCGTTGTTGGTAATCAAGCCTACCACTGTTGTGTCGTCCGCAAACTTGATGATTGTGTTCGGAGGCGTGCGTGGCCACGCAGTCTTGGGTGAACAGGGAGTACAGGAGAGGGCTCAGAACGCACCCTTGTGGGGCCCCAGTGTTGAGGATCAGCGGGGTGGAGATGTTGTTGCCTACCCTCACCACCTGGGGGCGGCCCGTCAGGAAGTCCAGTACCCAGTTGCACAGGGTGGGGTCGAGACCCAGGGTCTTGAGCTTGATGACGAGCTTGGAGGGTACTATGGTGTTAAATGTCGAGCTGTAGTCGATGAACAGCATTCTCACATAGGTATTCCTCTTGTCCAGATGGGTTAGGGCAGTGTGCAGTGTGGTTGAGATTGCATCGTCTGTGGACCTATTTGGGTGGTAAGCAAATTGGAGTGGGTCTAGGGTGTCAGGTAGGGTGGAGGTGATATGGTCCTTGACTAGTCTCTCAAAGCACTTCATGATGACGGAAGTGAGTGCTCTGAGGGCGCGGCTGGGGATGCCGTCTGGGCCTGCAGCCTTGCGAGGGTTAACACGTTTAAATGTTTTACTTATCTCGGCTGCAGTGAAGGAGAGGCCGCATGTTTTGGTTGCAGGCCGTGTCAGTGGCACTGTATTGTCCTCAAAGCGGGCAAAAAAGTGATTTAGTCTGCCTGGGAGCAAGACATCCTGGTCCGTGACGGGGCTGGTTTTCATTTTGTAATCCGTGATTGACTGTAGACCCTGCCACATACCTCTTGTGTCTGAGCCGTTGAATTGAGATTCTACTTTGTCTCTATACTGACGCTTAGCTTGTTTGATTGCCTTGCGGAGGGAATAGCTACACTGTTTGTATTCGGTCATATTTCCGGTCACCTTGCCCTGATTTAAAAGCAGTGGTTCGCGCTTTCAGTTTCACGTGAATGCTGCCATCAATCCACGGTTTCTGGTTTGGGAATGTTTTAATCGTTGCTATGGGAACGACATCTTCAACGCATGTTCTAATGAACTCGCACACCGAATCAGCGTATTCGTCAATGTTGTTGTCTGACGCAATACGAAACATATCCCAGTCCACGTGATGGAAGCAGTCTTGGAGTGTGGAGTCAGATTGTTCGGACCAGCGTTGAACAGATCTCAGCGTGGGAGCTTCTTGTTTTAGTTTCTGTCTGTAGGCAGGGATCAACAAAATGGAGTCGTGGTCAGCTTTTCCGAAAGAAGGGCGGGGCAGGGCCTTATATGCGTCGCGGAAGTTAGAATAGCAGTGATCCAAGGTTTTGCCAGCCCTGGTTGCGCAATTGATATGCTGATACAATTTAGGGAGTCTTGTTTTCAGATTAGCCTTGTTAAAATCCCCAGCTACAATGATTGCAGCCTCAGGATGTATGGATTCCAGTTTGCAAAGAGCCGAATAAAGTTCGTTCAGAGCCATCGATGTGTCTGCTTGGGGGGGAATATATACGGCTGTGATTATAATCGAAGAGAATTCCCTTGGTAGATAATGCGGTCGACATTTGATTGTGAGGAATTCTAAATCAGGTGAACAGAAGGACTTGAGTTCCTGTATGCTTTTGTGACCACACCACGTCTCGTTAGCCATAAGGCATACGCCCCCGCCCCTCTTCTTACCAGAAAGATGTTTGTTTCTGTCGGCGCGATGCGAGGAGAAACCAGCTGGCTGCACCGACTCCGATAGCGTCTCTCCAGTGAGCCATGTTTCCGTGAAGCAAAGAACGTTACAGTCTCTGATGTCCCTCTGGAGTGCTACCCTTGTTCGGATTTCATCAACCTTGTTGTCAAGAGACTGGACATTGGCGGGAAGTATACTGGGGAGTGGTGCACGATGAGCCCGTCTCCGGAGTCTGACCAGAAGACCGCTACGTTTCCCTCTTTTACGAAGTCGTTTTTTTGGGTCGCCGGCTGGGATCCATTCCGTTGTCCTGGGTGAAAGGCAGAACACAGGATCCGCTTTGCGAAAGTCATATTCTTGGTCGTACTGATGGTGAGTTGACTCTGCTCTTATATTCAGTAGTTCTTCTCGACTGTATGTAATGAAACCTAAGATGACATGGGGTACTAATGTAAGAAATAACACGTAAAAAAACAAAAAACTGCATAGTTTCCTAGGAACGCGAAGAGAGGCGGCCATCTCTGTCGGCGCCGGAAGTAAGTGGGTGTGACACCTACTCCCATTGTCTGCTGCACTGCTGCTTGGATTCCATCTGGCAATCTGTTCACCGTCTGCCCTGGTTGTCTTACCCTGTCTGGTACAGGTACCCATACCACACTTCCCCCTCTCTCCTTAGCTTTTGCTCGCCTCCAGCACACAGGCATTGTTGGGTTGAGTGACTCTGAACTTACAATGGCTGGCCCTAAGTCATTATATTTTTGGGGTGCATTTTGGTATTTGCCTCATGACTCCTGCATGCTTTGTTGACTATGAATTTTCTTGTTTACCTAACCGTGGGACAGACTATGTTTGTTCCCACACTCTAGATTCTGACTCTCTATTGGTTACAATGACTTTTGGCCTCACACTCTAGTCTAACCACCTCTCACCGGCTTTGTATTCATGTTACCTGATGAAATTGCTGTATAATATGATCTTGCTGCCATCTAATGCAAATTCTATTCTCATCAATAAATACTGCAGAGCTCTCCATGTCCTCTGCCGTGCCTTGATTGTAATACTGTTGATGATATCTGGAAATGTGCATGTACACCCTGGCCCATCTACTGTTGCTAGCCCCAATTCTGACTTGTGCTCTGATATCTGTTTCACTGATTTCTGCTCTCGTAAAAGTCTGGGGTTTCTGCACATTAACACTTGAAGCTTATTAACGAAAATGGATCAATTGAAAGTGTGGGTTCACAGCTCCAATCCAGATGTGTTGGTCATTACTGAGACGTGGTTAAGAAAGAGTGTTTTGAATACTGATGTTAACCTTTCTGGTTATAAACTTTTTCGGCAAGACAGATCTTCCAAAGCTGAGGGAGTGGCAATCTTTACCAAGGATCACCGTCAGTGCTCGGTTGTCTCCACCAAGTCTGTTCCCAAACAATTTGATTTGCTGGTTTTAAGCATTAAACTTTCAAATAGCTCTTTGTTGACTGTTGCTGTGTGCTATCGACCTCCATCAGCACCGGCCTGTACCCTACCTGCCCTAAGTTCTCTCCTGGCCCCATACACCAAGTCTGAATTTGTCCTGCTAGGTGACCTCAACTGGGACATGCTTAAACTACCTGACCAAGTCCTAAAGCAATGGGACTCCCTAAATCTTTCTCAGATTATTACCAAACCCACAAGGTATGACTCCAAACATACAGAAAAGGCTACTCTCCTCGACATTATCCTCACAAATAATCCTGATAGGTATCAGTCTGGTGTTTCCTGTAATGACCTTAGTGATCACTGTTTTACAGCCTGTGTTCGTAATGGCTGCTCAGTGACACGACCTGTCCTGATTTGTCATTGACGCTTACTAAAAAGCTTTAATGAGCAAGCCTTCCTTCATGACCTGGCCTCTGTAAATTGATATAGAATCAGCTTGATTCCCTCTGTCGAAGACGCTTGGACCTTTTTTATATTTTCAGTGATATTGTTAACAAACATGCCTCTATAAAGAAAATGAGAATTAAAAACAGGTTCAGCCCCTGGTTCGACCGTGATCTTGTAGAGTTACTCCAACTCAAGAATTGCATTTGGCAAAAGGCTCGGCACGCGCATACTCATGCTGACTGGCTCTCATTCAGGCACATGAGAAATAAGTACACTCAGGCTATCGGGAAGGCCAAAGTTAGTTTCTTTAAGGAGCAGTTCTCTCTCTGTGGGTCTAACACCAAGAAGTTCTGGAAAAAGTTTAAAGACCTAGAGAATAAACCCTCCTCCTCACAGCTGCACATGCCCCTTAAAGTTGATGATGTGCCTGAGTGGTGCAGTGGTCTAAGGCACTGCAATGCAGTGCTAGCTGGGCCACTAGATATTCTGGGTTCAAGTCCAGGCTCTGTTGCAGCCGGCCGTGACCGGGAGACCCATGGGGCGGCACACAATTGGCCCAGCATCATTTGGGTTAGGGGAGGGTTTGGCCAGCAGGGATGTACTTGTCCCATCGTGCACTAGTGACTCCTGTGGCGGGCCGGGCGCCAGGTGTACCGTGTTTTCTCCGACACATTTGTGCGGCCTCCGGGTTAAGTGAGCATTGTGTCATGAAGCAGTGCGGCTTGGTTGGGTTGTGTTTCAGAGGATACACGGCTCTTGACCTTTGCCTCTCCCGAAGCCGTACGGGAGTCGCAGCGATGAGACAAGACTGTAACTACCAAATGGATACCACGAAATTGGGGAGAAAAAGAGGTACAAAAAGAGAAGCACACTTCATTAAGTCAGAATTCCTATTTGATTCAGCCATGACTCCTTGCCCGTCCAACATTTCCTCATCTCTCACCCCTTCTAATGCTCCTCCCTCTTTCTCCCTTGCCCCACTACAAAATTTCTCCCTGCAGGCGGTCACTGAATCCGAGGTGCTAAAGGAGCTCCTTACACTTGACCCCAAAAAAACACCTGGGTCAGATGGTTTAGAGCCTTTCTTCTTTAAGGATGCTGCCCCTATAATCGCCAAGCCTCTCTCTGACCTTTTTAACCTCTCTCCTCTCTGGGGAGGTTCCCATTGCTTGGAAGGCAGCCACGGTTCGTCCTTCATTTAAAGAGTGTCACATTCTGACCTTAGTTCCTTTGTTTTGTCTTTTGTTTTAGTATGGTCAGGGCGTGAGTTGGGTGGGTTATCTATATTAGTTTGTCTATGATTTGCCATTTCTGTGTTTGGCCTGGTATGGTTCTCAATCAGAGGCAGTTGTCAATCGTTGTCCCTGATTGAGAACCATATTTAGGGTGCCTGGTTTCTATTGTGTTTTGTGGGTGATTGTTTTCTGTGTCTGTGTGTTCCACATGGAACTGTTTCGGTTTTCGTGTCTGTCTTTCTATTTGTTATTTTGTATTTTCGTGTTCAGTGATTTTGTTCATTAAAACATGACGAACACCACGCTGCATATTGGTCCGATCTCTCATACTCCTTGTCAGAGGAGGACGAATCCCGATACAAAGGGGGAGATCAAGATGATCTTAACTGTTATAGGACAATTTCTATTTTGCCCTGCTTATCAAAAGTGTTGGAAAAATGTGTCAATAATCAACTGACTGGCTTTCTTGATGTCTATAGTATTCTCTCTGGTATGCAATCTGGTTTCCGCTCAGGTTATGGATGTGTCACTGCAACCTTAAAGGTCCTCAATGATGTCACCATTGCCCTTGATTCTAAGCAAGGTTGTGCTGCTATTTTGATTGACTTGGCCAAAGCTTTTGATGTGGTAGACCATTCCATTCTTGTGGGCCGGCTAAGGAATATTGGTGTCTCTGAGGGGTCTTTGGCCTGGTTTGCTAACTACTTCTCTCCATGAGTGCAGTGTATAAAGTCAGAACATCTGCCATCTCAGCCACTGCATGTCACCAAGGGAGTACCCCAAGGCTCGAACCTAGGCCCCACGCTCTTCTCAATTTACATCAACAACATAGCTCAGGCAGTAGGAAGCTCTCTCATCCATTTATATGCAGATGATACAGTCTTATACTCAGCTGGCCCCTCCCCGGATTTTGTGGTAAACGCTCTACAACAAAGCTTTCTTAGTATCCAACAAGCTTTCTCTGCCCTTAACCTTGCACTGAACACCTCCAAAACAAAGGTCATGTGGTTTGGAACGAAGAATGTCCCTGTCCAACAAGCTTTCTCTGCCCTTAACCTTGCTCTGAACACCTCCAAAACAAAGGTCATGTGGTTTGGAACGAAGAATGTCCCTCTCCCCACAGGTGTGATTACTACCTCTGAGGGTTTAGAGCTTGAGGAGGGCTTTTGCCTTTTGATAGGCCATCATTGTAAATAAGAATTTGTTCTTAACTGACTTGCCTAGTTAAATAAGTAAATCAATTAAAATCATGGTGGTGCAGTGGACTAATTCCATGGACAGAGAACTGAATATTATAGGCTCAAATCTCACTGATGCTGTGTCACAATTACAAAAATATGTGTATGTATGCCTAAGGAAATTAATTTCCATGTGTTCTATCTGCACTTATAGTTAACCCCACATAATCTAGCAGTGTTAAAATGTCTTATTGAATAATTCAGTGAAGGTTTTAAGGAAGTTTTTCAAAAACCTCCAAATAACCCATTTCTTTCCGTTCTCAGTGTTAATAAAACCTCCTGGATAACTTTCAAGGAACCAGAATAAAACGTTCCCAGAACCTCCCTGCAACCTAAAAATAAAAAGTTCCTAGAACAGGCATTCTGTTTTCAGAATGTTTAAAAAAAGTTTTACCGGTCCGTAAACATATGGCCTAATTCCCACAAACAATGTGAAACCAAAAACATTACGTTCCCACAACTTTCAAGGAATCAAATGTGCTAGCTTGGCCACCTCTTCATTGCTGGAGGACAGTGTGTTCTGATTTCTATTGGCAGACGTTGAGAAGACTTTGAAGTGTGCAGACAATGTCGGCCATCAGGTAGAATGTTGTACTTTGGTGATGGATATATGGTGTCGGTACCTTTTGCGCAAACAACCTCTGAAGAAGGTAAGTCACTCAGGTGTTCAAGCTCCTCTCAATGCAATTCACTGTACTGTAGGATATAGTGTCACATTTATTAGATTAATAATCGTTTCCTTTTAAATTGTTCTAGCAGTATCCTAATGCTAATTAAATGATAATGCCAGAGAAGCTGATGAAGCTGATGTTTGGAGGATATATTGGCATGGTGTTGTGATTGACATAATGATTGACATATTTTCATTAAAAACTTTCATTCATTTATTCATACTATTTCATCCTTCCACAAGATATAGTCCCGAAACAAATATAGGGTTTCCATTGGTCTCGTTGCCAGAGACGCGACCCAGTTGTTCAGTCTTTTTTTTCTGTATCTACTCCATGGACACGACCCAGTTGTTCAGTCATTTGTTTCTCTATCTACTCTATGGACGCGACCCAGTTGTTCAGTCTTTTTTTCTGTATCTCCTACATGGACACGACCCAGTTGTTCAGTCTTTTTTTTCTGTATCTACTCCATGGACACGACCCAGTTGTTCAGTCATTTGTTTCTGTATCTACTCTATGGACGCGACCCAGTTGTTCAGTCTTTTTTTCTGTATCTACTCCATGGACACGACCCAGTTATTCAGTCTTTTTTTCTGTATCTACTCCATGGACACGACCCAGTTGTTCAGTCTTTTGTTTCTGTATCTACTCCATGGACACGACCCAGTTGTTCAGTCTTTTGTTTCTGTATCTACTCCATGGACACGACCCAGTTGTTCAGTCTTTTGTTTCTGTATCTACTCCATGGACACGACCCAGTTGTTCAGTCTTTTGTTTCTGTATCTACTCCATGGACGCGACCCAGTTGTTCAATCTTTTTTTCTGTATCTACTCCATGGACACGACCCAGTTGTTCAGTCTTTTGTTTCTGTATCTACTCCATGGACACGACCCAGTTGTTCAGTCTTTTTTTCTGTATCTACTCCATGGACACGACCCAGTTGTTCAGTCTTTTGTTTCTGTATCTACTCCATGGACGCGACCCAGTTGTTCAATCTTTTTTTCTGTATCTACTCCATGGACACGACCCAGTTGTTCAGTCTTTTGTTTCTGTATCTACTCCATGGACACGACCCAGTTGTTCAGTCTTTTTTCTGTATCTACTCCATGGACACGACCCAGTTGTTCAGTCTTTTTTTCTGTATCTACTCCATGGACACGACCCAGTTGTTCAGTCTTTTGTTTCTGTATCTACTCCATGGACACGACCCAGTTGTTCAATCTTTTGTTTCTGTATCTACTCTATGGACACGACCCAGTTGTTCAGTCTTTTGTTTCTCTATCTACTCTATGGACGCGACCCAGTTGTTCAGTCTTTTTTTTCTGTATCTACTCCATGGACACGACCCAGTTGTTCAGTCTTTTGTTTCTGTATCTACTCCATGGACACGACCCAGTTGTTCAGTCTTTTTTGTCTGTATCTACTCTATGGACACGACCCAGTTGTTCAGTCTTTTGTTTCTATATCTACTCTATGGACGCGACCCAGTTGTTCAGTCTTTTGTTTCTATATCTACTCTATGGACGCGACCCAGTTGTTCGTTCTAAATGTTCCATTGCCTTACTGGCTGGCAGCATTCTTATCCCTTGCTTGCTAGCTAGCCAACTACGGCTAATTTACAGTCAGGTGAAACAGTGCAGACAGAATAACAACAGTAGCTGCATTTGTTTAAGCTGTTTTCTAGTGACAATTATTTGGATACATCCAGAAGAATGAGCTAATGAGGCACAATTTCGCCTGGCATATAACATTTTCTCTCTCATTAGGACACTGTTGTTCAGAGGAGCTAGCCAACAACACAACTAACACAATAACTTCAAACTGAAGCTGGAAAGACTGCAAACTAGCCGCACTTCGTTTCGTTTTCAATTTTTCCATGGACATTTATTTGTACAGTATATTGATTATGTCTAGATGCTTTTTATAGTGGAGATCAAGTTTATAACTTCCCTGCCTGGGATGATGAGACAGTGGATTGCCCCGTGAGATGGAATAGAGTAAATAGGCATTTTAACATCATATTATTAGCCGGTGGTAACTTGTGGAATAGACACTGGATTGGGTCCTTAAGTCATCAGCATTCAGGATTAGACCCACCCGTTGTATAATGCATCGTAGTTTACTAGGCCTACATTACACTGCTAAGATTAATACAATCATCATTTTATTCAAAATACAAATAGAAGAGAAAGTAGGGAAAGGAGTTTTCCCAGACCACTTTTGAGATCTGGGAAAAATCTAATAAATTGCGTTTTTTGAGAGTAGTTACCCTTTAATTCAAGTGTGAAGGCACCTAGTGCTATTGTTTGATTAGTGGTGTTTCTGTAGCACATGAGATGGAGTTTGCAAAAGAAGTCGGACACTTTTTTGACGCGAATTATCATGATATCATTCTGAAAGATAACTAGCGACAAAGTAAGCTATGCCTAACATTTCATTAATAGAGAAGGCTTTTGGGAAAGCCGATCCATCTACCAGAAGACAGTTAGGCCTATCATTAACATCACTATATTTGTCCTGTTCCTTAATTGTTTGAAACCTGGACGTTATACTTCATATTATGAGGCATGTCTTACCTTGCCTTGCTTCAAAGTAGCCTATAGCCAAAATTCCACCATAGAAACATGGAGGCAGTTCTTTTTATAAAGACTTACTCATATGCCTATTGGTTTTGTTTCAACATTCTTTCATTGTCTAGCAGCCAAAGGCATTAGCCTAATCACATTAGCAACCCACAGTGGCGTGTATTCATGGATGCCAAGGGAAGCCAGGCTTCTGCAGAAAATGTACCAATTAAATCATTTTTTTGCAAGAGTCTGAATGTATCTCACTGGAGCGAGCGAAACAGCGCCCCTCTGTCTCTCTACGTGTAGGCCATCTATCTGATGCTGTCTGGTCCTAACAAATATGACATTGTTACCGCCTGTAGCATTGAATGCAAGAGAAGCCAGTGAGCATTTGGCCTCTTTTGACAAAAAAAATATACAACATTTGCCAATCAGCAATGAGCTAAACTGAGTGAGCTTAACTGAGCGGGCTCAACAGTGAATGGTTCTGGCGCACCAAAAAGAAAGTGTCAAGGGCAGCCAGCTTGGATTTGGCATCTCTCCTATCAAATTGCATTGAGAGCATACGTCATTCACAGAAACAACTTGAATTGTTGTGTTGTTGTCCTCTGGCGGCTAGTTAGCTAATTAAAATGGGCCCTTTCCTAAATTGGCAATGGATGGAGATAGGAATTTGGACTTGTGGTTTTACTTAATTCTCCGTACTGGCCAATGATTATAACGGTGACTCTGAGCCAACCATAAATTCATACATTGTTGTGCACCTGGTCTGCTAAAAGGATGGAAGTTCAATATGTAGCTAGATGTAGTAGGCTAATGTTAACTAGCTAACGTTGCCTAGGAAGTTAGGCTAGCAAGCATTTTAACAAGGTAGCCTAGGGCAACAAAAAAGTGTGTACTGTATGACAGTGATAGACAACAGTGATAGTTTCTACAACCTGAAAGAGAGGATGGCATTGGCATTTCTCTTCAAGTAAGGTGAGTCAACATGTTTTTCTACTTGCACACACACAGAAATTAGAACCATGGACAACCACAACATATTTAGCTTACGTTGATTGGACTACATTTTTGTTAGGTATCTTTTTGTTGTCACTGTATTAGAATAAGCATAGGTGATTTGAGGATATTGAAATATTGCTTTATCTTGGCCAGGTCGGCAGTTGTAAATGAGAACTTGTTCTCAACTGGCCTACCTGGTTAAATTAAGGTGAAATAAAACAACGTTTTAAAAAACTCTCCGTGATTCTAAATATAGTTAAGTGGTCCAAAAATGCCGGAAACATTAACTTGCTTGACCATGCTACAGGTCATGTAACTGTCTGTTACATGCAATATGCTTATGTGGAATTCACCGGACAGATGTTGCTCTCTGGTTTTGTGATGAAATAAAGGTGTGGTTAAATTTATTCCGCCACTGTGTGTTTTTGTCTCTGCCCTTAGGCCTATATATCACGGTCACAAGGCATATGAACTAACAGGTTATAAAGTAAATAACGCAATTATCACAACACATATTTGTAATATTTCTTGTCTTCCTTAGAACAGTGTTTTCCTGCTAATTGAATTTTGGAACATTCATGTGTAGACCGTGTGTACATTGCTGCGCTGAAAATGTGAAGAAATAATAGTTTATCAACATTTTAAGCTAACACATTACAATCTGTTCCACCAACCCTATTAATTGATATGGGGTATACCTCCACTACACTACTTTGATACAAATAAGTATTGGTGGGGAATTCAGTATATATAAGTAGGTATATAATGTATACCTGCGTGTACCTTCCACTACACCACTGAATACATCTAATTAAACACAGATTATTTTGAATCTGATGAAAAAACAGACTTCTGCAACTTGATGGCTGAACACCATATGCAACATCCAGGACTAGCATTAGCCACTCTAGCATATTTTATTTTAATTGTATCTTTATTTAACTAGGCAAGTCAGTTAAGAACAAATTCTTATTTTCAATGACGGCCTAGGAACAGTGGGTTAACTGCCTGTTCAGGGGCAGAATGACAGATTTGTACCTTGTCAGCTCGGGGGTATGAACTTGCAACCTTCTGGTTACTAGTCCAACGCTCTAACCCCAGCATAGTTGTGGAAAATGGGGGGGTAACTCCCCCCCCCACTCCCCACCCCCAAAAGACAACATTCCCAACACTTTCCCTAGCTGCCACTGCTCTTGCTCAACACAAAATGTCCTCTGTGTCATCACAACTTTTGTAGAAATTTCAACAAAACGATTTTGTGGTAAGTTGATCAAATGTTTTTACATTTTGAAAAAGTTGTAGATATATGAAGTTAGATCTAAAATTGTTATTATGGTGGTGAGGACAGCACTTTTGAAGAGCAACCAGGCATCTACTGACGGGATGAGGTCAATATCCTTCCAGGATACCCGGGCCAGGTCGATTAGAAAGGCCTGTTCGCTAAAGTGTTTTAGGGAGCGTTTGACAGTTATGAGGGATGACCATTTGACCTCAGACTCATTACGCACGCAGGCAATGAGGCAGTGATCTCTGAGATCCTGGTTGAAGACAGCAGAGGTGTACTTAGAGGGAAAGTTGGTCAGGATGATATCTAAGAGGGTGCCCATGGTTACGGCTTTAGGATTGTGCCTGGTAGGTTCCTTGATAATTTGTGTGAGATTGAAGGCATCTAGCTTAGACTGTAGGACGGCTGGGGTGTTAAGCATGTCCCAGTTTAGGTCACCTAACAGTACGAACTCTGAAGATAGATGGGGGGGATCAATTCACATATGGTGTCCAGGGCACAGCTGGCGGCTTAGGAGGGGTCTATAGCAAGCTGCAATGGTGAGATACTTGTTTCTGGAAAGGTGGATTTTTAAAAGTAGAAGCTCTAATTTCTTGGGCACAGATCTGGATAGTATGACAGAACTCTGCAGGCTATCTCTGCAGTAGATTGCAACTCCGCCCCCTTTGGCAGTTCTATCCTGATGGAAAATGTTATCGTTAGGGATGGAAATTTCAGGATTTTTGGTGGCCTTCCTAAGCCAGGATTCAGACATGGCTAGGACATCTGGGTTGGCGGAGTGTGCTAAAGCAGTGAATAAAACACATTTTGGGAGGAGGCTTCTAATGTTAACATGCATTAAACCAAGGCTTTTATGATTACAGAAGTCAACAAATGAGAGTGCCTTGGGAATGGGAGTGGTGCTGGGGGCTGCAGGGCCTGGGTTAACCTCTACATCACCAGAGGAACAGAGGAGGAGTAGGATAAGGGTACTGCTAAAGGCTATAAGAACTGGTTGTCTAGTGCGTTCGGAACAGAGAGTAAAAGGAGCAGATTTCTGGGAGCAGAAGA
Source organism: Oncorhynchus tshawytscha (assembly GCF_018296145.1). NCBI lineage: Eukaryota > Metazoa > Chordata > Actinopteri > Salmoniformes > Salmonidae > Oncorhynchus > Oncorhynchus tshawytscha. Next base: position 29,406,867 of record NC_056438.1, read on the forward strand.
ATAGATTCATCGCATAATGTACAGACAAGGGTATGGTAGGATGTGAGTACAGTGGAGGTAAAGCTAGGCATTGAGTGACGATGAGAGAGATTTTGTCTCTAGAGGCACCATTTAAGCCAGGTGAAGTCACCGCATGAGTGTGGGGTGGAACAAAAGGGCTAGCTAAGGCATATTGAGCAGGGCTGGAGGCTCTAGGGTGAAATAAGACAAGAATCACTAACCAAAACAGCAATAGACAAGGCATATTGACATTAGGGAGAGGCATGTGTAGCCGAGTGATCATAGGGTCCAGTGAGTTGCTAGGCGAGCTGGAGACACGGCGATTCAGACAGTTAGCAGGCCGGGGCTAGCAGATGGGCGTCAGGGGGATGTCGCAACGGGCGAGCCTGTTGAAACCCCCTCGAACAGCTACGTCGGCAGACCAGTTGTGATGGATCGGCGGGGCTCCGTGTCGGCAAGCAAAGGGTCCAGGCCAATTGGCATAAAAGGGATTGAAGCCCAGGAAATGTCTGATGGATCTCTTCGGCTAGCCGGGAGTTGGGCCTAGCTCCAGGCTAGCTCCTGGCTAACTGGTGCTTGCTTCGGGACATAGACGCTAGCCAGGAGTAGCCAGTCGGATAGCAGCTAGCTAGCTGCGATGATCCGGTGTAAAGGTTCAGAGCCTGCGGTAGGAATCCAGAGATGTGATAGAGAAAAATCTGTCCGATATGCTCAGGGTTGATATCGCTCTGTGCAGACTGGAAGGAATTGACCGGGCTGAGGCTGGCTGATGTCCTAGTTAACGGTGATGACCGCTAGCAGTGGCTAACTGACTACTAGCTAGTAGCTAGTTAGCTGGCTAGCTACTGATGGGGGTTCCGGTTCTAAAGTATAAAAAATAGCAGATCCATACCACATTGGGTGAGGCAGGTTGCAGAACAGTATGTTGAAATTGAGATTAAAAATATAAAAAATATATATGAAATATATACTTAGAAAACGATATATACACGGGACAAGACAAAGTCTGACTGCTACGCCATCTTGGAAGAGAAGTCTCTAGTCTCTGACTAATATGTGTATTATAAATGATTACCTCTCCCCTCCTCACAGTTTGTGCCCCACCAGAGTCTCCTGCGCTTCATGGTTGACATTAGGGATGTAGGGATGGAGTATCTGAGTTCGAAGGGTTTTTTGTACAGGGACCTGGCTGCACGAAACTGGAACTGCATGTGAGTCCACCAGGGGATGCCATTCAGTCAGTGTACATACATGGGAGCCCCACATAAGGCCTCCTTGTTCAAAGGAAGACTGCATCTGCCCACACCATTTGTATTCAGCTTGGACTTACTTTGAGATGGACGCTACCAACAATTTCAATGAGGATGGATAAGGGTGTTCAAGGACATAGTATAAAGCCATAGATATTAGAATTGTGGGATGGATGGATACAGTTGTTGGAAACTCAATTGAAACAAAGCAAGCCATAATGAATAGGCCTACAGATGATCATGCAATGTTGAACATGTTTTCTTTGTTGCTGTAAGTATATGTATGAAAAGTGTATAATGTAGTTGTCTACCTGTCATAATTGGTGTGTGTGTGTGTGTGTGTGTGTGTGTGTGTGTGTGTGTGTGTGTGTGTGTGTGCCTGTGTGCCTGCCTGCATACGTGTGTGACTTTCCTAGGTTGGGGGATGACTTGCGTGTGTTTGTGTGGCTGACTCTCCAAGAAGATATACAGCAACAAATACTACAGGCAGACAGTGGCCGTCCGCATGCCGGTCAAGTGGGTGGCCATAGAGAGCCTATTAGAGTCCATCTTTAACAGCAATAGTGCCGTGGTAAGTCACACCTGACTCGGATGACTAAGAGATCACTGGCATCTGACTGACTCATAAGTAGTGCCAGGAGTTTTTCCTGACCATGTGACCTGTCCATGAAAAGGCCTGACTAATTCGCTAGCAGAGGCTGATCATAATGAATGCATGTTTATAACTGGCTGTTATATCAAATCATGTTTAAATTGAAGAAAGTGTGTGTGTGTGTTCGTGTGCGTTTGTGCGTGTGTCTGTCCCTCTACTACAGTGGTCATTTGGGGTCACCATGTGAGAGATAGTGTCCAGGGAAAGGACACCGTATCCTGGAGTCCACAACTATCAGCTCCTGAAGATGCTGAACACTGGACACCGACTCAAACCACCTGAGTGTGATGAGAAACTGTGAGTCCTCACTTTATTCTAGTCTCGTTTAGTAGTGTGACATTACATGTTATGTTGTGTAGCTCAGTGCATGTTCACAGCAGCTGATGCTAGTTTTGTGGCCATAGATACTATAGCCATTAGCCACTGTTTGCAGTTGAATGTGTGAGTGCAATAATTCATTGAGAACTATGATTTATATTTAAAGGAATATGAACATACGTTAACACATTTTTTTGCACCAACGTTCACACATAATTTGCTGTATTTAGTGATTCGCCCAGTTTTCAGATTCACAAAGAGTTGTTGACAACTTGGGCCCCGTTTGTAAAAAATAAAATAAACATGTTTTTATGTAACTATGTAACCTTTATTTAACTAGGCAAGTCAGTTAAGAACAAATTTTTATTTACAATGGCGGCCTACCCCGGACGACGCTGGGCCAATTGTTCACCGCCCTATGGGACTCCCAATCACACCCGGATGTGATACAGCCTGGAATCGTACCAGGGACTGTAGTGACACCTCATGCACCGAGATGCAGTGCCTTAGACCACTTGGGAGCCCCAAAGTAACATGCTGCTGGTTTCTCCCCTTAATATTTATTGGCTAGCTTCGGGACCGCCCCTGTAATTCTGCAGCCCTTACTAATTAAATCAATGTGAGCCTTAAGCACAATAGGCTGTAACTGAGTGTTGAGCATGTACACAGAGGTGACATTGTCTGTGTAATTAATCAGATGTCCCCCCTGCCTCTCTCCCTCCCCTTCTCTATCTCAATCCATCTTCCTTTCCCTCTTTCTGGTACTGTACTGTCTCACTTTTCCTTTGTTCTGTCTCTCTCCATTTCTCTTCTTCTTTCTGCACTATATATCTAGTTATTTCTCTCCCCCCAGGTATGAGGTGATGCTGAGTTTTTGGCACATGGAACTGGGACAGAGGCCTGGTTTCAGGGAGCTTGGGGAGAGGCTGAAAGCCCTTCTGTATGAGCTGCCACCGCTGGAGGCTAGCCAGGAGGCCCAATACATAAACCAGGGCCTGTAGGCTGCCAATGGGGTGCCAACGAGCACGGAGGACACAGCGGCCTCGATTTTCGAGGAGGGCACGGTAGGGAACATGTACCTGTCCACCCCTGTGGGTTTGTGGTTACTGCTAAAACTCCACCCAAGAAAGAGGACGAGGACTCACCCAAGGAAGAGAAGGAGGAGGAAGGATATCTGTTGGGTATTAAAAGTGGATCTGCTGTGAAGACAGTGGATAATGAAAGAGCTGTGGGTGTTTTTATAGATGCTTTTTGTGACAGATAATCTATTCTTTAAACCGTGCTCTGGTGTTTTTGTGTTTCAGTCAGTATGGTGTTTTATGTTCTATCAACTACAGTAATCCAAACGTGTTTGAATGTATTTATTCAATGTGTTAGCTCTGTGGTTAGAGATCAGTGCACAACTCAACATATCAAATATCAATCAATTCAAATCATCTTAACACTTTTATATGGTTTAGTCTAATCTTGATTATTGTCCAGTCGTTGTGGTCCAGTGCTGCAAGGAAAGACCTAGTTATTAAGCTGCAGCTAGCCCAGAACAGAGCGGCACATTTTGCTCTTCATTGTAATCAGAGGGCTGATATAAATACTATGCATGCCAGTCTCTCTTGGCTAAGAGTTGAGGAGAGACTGACTGCATTACTTCTTCTTTTTATAAGAAACAATGTGTTGAAAATCTGAAATAGTTTTCATAGTCAACTTACACACAGCTCTGACACACACACTTATCCTACCAGACATGCCACCAGGGGTCTTTTTACAGTCCTCAAATCCAGAACAAATTCAAGATAGTGTACAGTATTATATAGAGCCCTTATTGCATGGAACTTCCTTCCATCTCATATTGCTCGAATAAACAGCAACCCTGGTTTAAAAAACCCCCAGATAAAGCAACACCTCACGGCACAACGCCTCTCCCCTGTTTGACCTAGATAGTTTGTGTGTATGCATTGATATGTAGTGTGCCTTTTTTTTTAAATGTATGGAGTACTGTCCTTGAGCTGTTCTTGTCTATTGATGTTCTGTGTTATGTCATTCTGTATTATGTTTCATGTTTTGTGTGGAACCCAGGAAGAGTAGCTGCTGCTTTTGCAGCAGCTAATGGGGATCCTAATAAAATATGTACAGTGTATCTCTGTGTGTGTGTGTGTTGCAGGCAGATTACAACAGCTGGGCATTACTAGCCTAACGACTCACACTAAATAATTCCGCTACTTTGTGGTTCGCTACATACTTTAGTCTGAGACTGCCATCATTGAAGTCATTTGTGGTGACGAGAGGCACGAGGAGCGTTGTACAAAACAAAGTAATCAGCGATTGGATTTTCTCTAACCAATCAGAGTATCAAAGCCAATGACAAATTTTCAAACCACTGCTTTACCCACGTTTCTGGCTGTGGCCCAATCCATCGGTTTCTGGACCAATCAGACAGCCCCGAATTTGGTGAAGAATCCGGGAGGTAATGGGCGGATTCGATTATGCCGCGAGGCACCGGTCTATGGCCCTTGACGTGAACAGGCAAAAGCAGTGAGGGAGGAGCGCCCTTCTCAATTCGAACAGTAATCTGCGCTGCTAGGTCATGTTATGAACATCTTTTACATAAAATATATGTTTGAATTATTTTCAAACTAGTTTTCATTAGGAAGGCAGATGAAGCGTTTTTATCAAAAGCAATCACTTTGGCATGTGAAAGCACATAATCCTACACATTACTCCACGTGCTTAATTACACCACTTTTGTCACAGGCTTTGAATGGGGCACCTGGCTCACGCCTGGGAGTCAGTCCTTGTCCAAAACGAATGTAACCAACTTTCACCAGGTCCTGGATTAATCGAATCCCCTCACTGATATAATGGCGCCGGAGAAGATGGCTCCCGTTTTACGGGCTCTGAACCAATTCGCATTATTTGTAACTTATTTTGTACATAATGTTTCTCAATGTCTTGTATGACCGAAAAGAGCTTCTGGATATCAGAACAGTGATTACTCACCTCATACTGGACAAAGATGCGAAGGATTTACTTCAGACACCGGACAAGGCCCAAATCCACATAATTTGCACGAAGAAGAGACGGTCGGGTCGTAGTCGGGGTGCCTTGTAAGAATCCGACGGCGAGTGGGTAACCTGCCTCTACCATCAGTCCTATTAGCCAACGTGCAATCATTGGATAATAAACTGGATGAGCTCCGATCAAGACTATCCTACCAACGGGACATTAAATACTGTAATATCTTGTGTTTCACCGAGTCGTGGCTGAATGACGACATGGATAACATACAGCTGGCTGGGTTTTTCGTGCATCGGCAAGATATCACAGCTGCCTCCGGTAAAACGGTGGTGGTCTGTGTCTATTTGTCAATAACAGCTGGTGCACTAAATCTAATATTAAGGAAGTCTCAAGGTTTTGCTCACCTGAGGTAGAGTATCTCATGATAAGCTATAGACCACACTTTTACCAAGAGAGTTTTCATCTATATTTTTCGTAGCTGTCTATTTACCACCACAGACCGATGCTGGCACTAAGACTGCACTCGATGAGCTATATAAGGCCATAAGCAAACAAGAAAATGCTCATCCAGAGGCGGCACTCCTAGTGACATTGTATCACCGCCTGGTACGGCAACTGCTCCGCCCACAACCGTAAGGCTCTCCAGAGGGTAGTGAGGTCTGCACAACGCATCACCGGGGGCAAACTACCTGCCCTCCAGGACACCTACACCACCCGATGTCACAGGAAGGCCATAAAGATCATCAAGGACAACAACCACCCGAGCCACTGCCTGTTCACCCCGCTATCATCCAGAAGGCGAGGTCAGTACAGGTGCATCAAAGCTGGGACCGAGAGACTGAAAAACAGCTTCTATCTCAAGGCCATCAGACTGTTAAACAGCCACCACTAACATTGAGTGGCTGCTGCCAACACACTGACTCAACTCCAGCCACTTTAATAATGGGAATTGATGGGAAATGATGTCAAATATATCACTAGCCACTTTAAACAATGCTACCTAATATAATGTTTACATACCCTACATTATTCATCTCATATGTATATGTATATACTGTACTCTATATCATCTACTGCATCTTTATGTAATACATGTATCACTAGCCACTTTAACTATGCCACTTTGTTTACATACTCATCTCATATGTATATACTGCACTCAATACCATCTACTGTATCTTGCCTATGCCGCTCTGTACCATCACTCATTCATATATCTTTATGTACATATTCTTTATCCCCTTACACTTGTGTCTATAAGGTAGTAGTTTTGGAATTGTTAGCTAGATTACTTGTTGGTTATTACTGCATTGTCGGAACTAGAAGCACAAGCATTTCGCTACACTCGCATTAACATCTGCTAACCATGTGTATGTGACAAATAAAATTAGATTTTTATTTGATTTAATGCAAGGAAACTTACATCTGTTTTACCTCATTTCTATGTGCAATTAGAGGGAAAAAACTGGACCACCTTTATTCCACACACAGAGACGAGTACAAAGCTCTCCCTCGCCCTCCATTTGGAAAATCTGACCATCTCTATCCTCCTGATTCCTGCTTACAAGCAAAAACTAAAGCAGGAAGTACCCGTGACTAGCTCAATACAGAAGTGGTCAGATGACGCAGATGTTAAGCTACAGGACTGTTTTGCTAGCACAGATTGGAATATGTTCTGGGATTCTTGAAATGGCATTGAAGAGTACACCACATCAGTCACTGGCTTCATCAATAAGTGCATTGATGACGTCGTCCCCACAGTGACTGTATCTACATACCCCAACCAGAAGCCATGGATTACAGACAACAGCCGCACTGAGCTAAAGGGTAGAGCTGCCACTTTCAAGGAGCGGGACACTGACCCGTACGCTTATAAGAAATCATGCTATGCCCTCTGACAAACCATCAAAAAGGAAAAGCGTCAATACAGGACTAAGATTGAATCGTACTACACCGTCTCCGATGCTTGTTGGATGTGGCAGGGCTTGCAAACTATTACAGACTACAAAGGGAAGCACAGCCATGAGCTACCCAGTGACACGAGCCTACCAGATGAGCTAAATTACTTCTAAGCATTCTTCGAGGCAAGCAACACTGAAGCATACATGCAAGCACCAGCTGTTCCGGATTACTCTGTGATCACGCTTTCAGTAGCCGATGTGAGTAAGAACTTTAAACAGGTCAACATTCACAAAGTCGAAGGGCCATACGGACTACCAGGATGTGTCCTCCGAGCATGCGCTGACCAACTGTCAAGTGTCTTCACTGACATTTTCAACCTGTCCTTGACCGAGTCTGTAATACCAACATGTTTCAAGCAGACCACCATAGTCCCTGTGCCCAAGATCACCAAGGTAACCTGCCTCAATGCCTCAATGACTACCGGCCCGTAGCACTCGCATCTGTAGTCATGAAGTGCTTTGATAGGGTTGGTCATGGCTCACAACACCATTATTCCAGAAACCCTAAACCCAGACAAATTTGCATACGGCCCCAATGTCAGTGAAGACACTTGACAGTTGTTCAGCGCACAGCGCATCTCTAATTGCACTCCAAACTGCTCTTTCCCAACTGGACAAAAGGAACACCTACGTGAGAATGCTATTCATTGACTACAGCTCAGCGTTCAACACCATAGTGACCTCAAAGCTCATCAAGGACAGCCTTTTTCCATCTACGTAACATTGCAAAAATCAGAAACTTTCTGTCCAAAAATGATGCAGAAAAATTAATCCATGCTTTTGTCACTTCTAGGTTAGACTACTGCAATGCTCTACTTTCCGGCTACCCGGATAAAGCACTAAATAAACTTCAGTTAGTGCTAAATACGGCTGCTAGAATCCTGACTAGAACCAAAAAAATGTATCATATTACTCCAGTGCTAGCCTCCCTACACTGGCTTCCTGTCAAGGCAAGGGCTGATTTCAAGGTTTTACTGCTAACCTACAAAGCATTACATGGGCTTGCTCCTACCTATCTCTCTGATTTGGTCCTGCCGTACATACCTACACGTACGCTACGGTCACAAGACGCAGGCCTCCTAATTGTCCCTAGAATTTCTAAGCAAACAGCTGGAGGCAGGGCTTTCTCCCATAGAGCTCCATTTTTATGGAATGGTCTGCCTACCCATGTAAGAGACGCAAACTCGGTCTCAACCTTTAAGTCTTTACTGAAGACTCATCTCTTCAGTGGGTCATATGATTGAGTGTAGTCTGGCCCAGGAGTGGGAAGGTGAACGGAAAGGCTCTGGAGCAACGAACCACCCTTGCTGTCTCTGCCTGGCCGGTTCCCCTCTTCCACTGGGATTCTCTGCCTCTAACCCTATTACAGGGGCTGAGTCACTGGCTTACTGGGGCTCTTTCATACCGTCCCTAGGAGGGGTGCGTCACTTGAGTGGGTTGAGTCACTGATGTGATCTTCCTGTCTGGGTTGGCGCCCCCCTTGGGTTGTGCCGTGGCAGAGATCTTTGTGGGCTATACTCTGCCTTGTCTCAGGATGGTAAGTTGGTGGTTGAAGATATCCCTCTAGTGGTGTGGGGGCTGTGCTTTGGCAAAGTGGGTGGGGTTATATCCTTCCTGTTTGGCCCTGTCCGGGGGTGTCCTCGGATGGGGCCACAGTGTCTCCTGACCCCTCCTGTCTCAGCCTCCAGTATTTATGCTGCAGTAGTTTATGTGTCGGGGGGCTAGGGTCAGTTTGTTATATCTGGAGTACTTCTCCTGTCCTATTCGGTGTCCTGTGTGAATTTAAGTGTGCTCTCTCTAATTCTCTCTTTCTCTCTTTCTTTCTCTCTCTCGCAGGACCTGAGCCCTAGGACCATGCTTCAGGACTACCTGACATGATGACTCCTTGCGGTCCCCAGTCCACCTGGCCGTGCTGCTGCTCCAGTTTCAACTGTTCTGCCTTATTATTATTGGACCATGCTGGTCATTTATGAACATTTGAACATCTTGGCCATGTTCTGTTATAATCTCCACCCGGCACAGCCCGAAGAGGACTGGCCACCCCACATAGCCTGGTTCCTCTCTAGGTTTCTTCCTAGGTTTTGGCCTTTCTAGGGAGTTTTTCCTAGCCACCGTGCTTCTACACCTGCATTGCTTGCTGTTTGGGGTTTTAGGCTGGGTTTCTGTACAGCACTTTGAGATATCAGCTGATGTACGAAGGGCTATATAAATACATTTGATTTGATTTGATTTGATCACTAAGCTAAGGACCCTGGGACTAAACATCTCCCTCTGCAACTGTATCCTGGACTTCCTGACGGGCCGCCCCCAGGTGGTAAGGGTAGGTAACAACACAACACATCTGCCACACTGATCCCCAACACGGGGGCCCCTCAGGGGTGCGTGATCAGTCCCCTCCTGTAATCCCTGTTCACCCATGACTGCATGGACAAGCACGACTCCAACACCATCATTACGTTTTCTGATGTCACAACAGTGTTAGGCCTGATCACCGACAATGATGAGACAGCCTATAGGAGGAGGTCAGAGACCTGGCAGTGTGGTGCTAGGATAACAACCTCTCCCTCAACATGATCATGACAAAGGAGATGATCGTGAACTACAGGAAAACTACAGGAAACAGAGGGCCGAGCACACCCCTATTCTCATAAACGGGGCTGTATTGGAGCAGGTTGAGAACTTCAAGTTCCTTGGTACCCACATCACCAACGAGCTATCATGGTCCAAACACATCAAGACAGTCGTAAAGAGGGCACTACAATGCCTATTCCTGACAAGATTTGGCATGGGTCCTCACATCCTCAAAAAGTTCTACAGTTGCACCATCGAGAGCATCCTGACTGGTTGCATCACTGCCTGGTGTGGCAACTGTTCGGCCTCCAACTGGAAGGCACTACAGAGGGTAGTGCGTACAACCCCAGTACATCACTGAGGCCAAGTTTCCTGCCCTCCAGGACCACTATACCAGGCGGTGTCAGAGGATGCATAAAAATTGCCAGACTCCAACCACCCTAGTCACAGACTGTTCTTTCTGCTACCTCATGGCAAGAGGTACTGGAGCACCAACTCTTCTTAACAGCTTCTACACCCAAACCATAAGACTCCTGAACAGCTAACAAAATGGCTACCCAGACTATTTGCAAGGCCTCCCCCACGTTTACGTTGCTGCTACTCTCTGTTTATTATCTATGCATAGTCACTGTACCTACATATACATATTACCTCAATTACCTCGACTAACCGCACTTTGACTCTGTACCGGTACCACCTGTATATAGCCTCGTTACTGTTATTTTATTGTTGTCTTTAATTATTTTACATTTTTGTTTTTTCTTCTTCTTTTCTTTTTTTCCTTATTGTTTACGTCAGTTTATTTAGTAAATAGTTTCTTAACAGTTTCTTAACACTGATTACATACATTTTTTATCCCAGCCCCCCAGCCTTTTGGTAGGCAGTCATTGTAAATAATAATTTGTTCTTAACTGACTTGCCTTGTTAAATAAATGTTAAATAAATACAAAGTCCCCCATGTCTAGGCAGACTTTGAACTACAACTTCCAGCATTCAGACACATTCTAGATTTGTCCGTAGTGCCACGTCATTTGATGTCACTGCCGCACCTGCGCAGCCATCTTGTACTTTGAGCGAAGAGCGGACACAGAAAGAAAGAAAAGAAGAAAATAAACCTGTCAAATCAGACGAAAATAGGAATGTCTGTAAACGTTATATAGCCTCGTAACGATTAGACAGCCAAGAAGGACAAGGGGAGTTAGAAAATACGGTGAAAGACATCCAAGTGCCTTGGATATTGAGACCGACAATCCATATTTGCCTGTGAAAGCGGAGTGAGAGAGAGGAGGAAGGAACAGTGAAATCGCCGATAGAAACATATCCCGAACGTCAGTCAAATCATGAATCCAGAATAGTGAGTAGACTCTACCGCCAACACAACCACTCGTATATTTTACACTCCCTTTCCTTTTGTAATCTTATATGCATATAGATCGAACACGTTATTGTAGTTTTATTGTATTAGGGCAATTCCATAAATGTGAGTCGAGCATTTAACTAATATTCAGCCAACGTCAGCTGATCGCTTGTTCGTGCCACATTGTCGGCTAACGATAGATGGCTAGCTAGCATACGTTTTACATACAAATAGCTAGCTAGAATGTAATTGTTCTCAATGGGCATAGCTAGTTAGTCCCTCAAACATCTGTCACGTGTGTGTGTGTGTGTGTGTGTGTGTGTGTGTGTGGCCCTGAAATGAGAGAACACGCGCACAGATCCCCTGCTCTGTGCGGTAGCGACCGGAGGAATAGGACGTGGTGCTGAAACGTCATACCGGCCCACAGCAAAGCTGTCTGGCTGCCTTTGGAGATCTACCTAACGAACACCAATGCTTGCTTTGAGATCGCTTTGTCATTAACAAACACACACCCTCCGTTCTGTGATGGCGCTCTCTCCTTTGTCTCTAACGTTGGTGTGTAACGTTAGCTAGCTAGCTAACTAACGTTATGTTAGGGCCAAAACAGGTTTCTACTTGCTAACTTTACGAATAGATTGGCTATGTGCCGGGTGATAGCAATTTAGCCAGCATATGCCGTCTCGGTACATAGAAAGCTTATGGACGCTGACTCAGAAAGCATAGGTGATTTGTTGTAGAAGCCTCTGTGAATAGCGTTAACGTTACCTTTCTTCGTGAATGTGGGAGACATCGCCACATCACATCAAAGGCTGCGTTTGGGGAAGAGATTGCCACATACATGCAGCCTGTGTTAGTTTCCATAGCATTGGACATTCTTTGGCAGAAAAACATGCCACATCTCAATTTCAGTAGACACAAGAATAGCTCTGTCATTGCGCCACTTCTGTGCAGTGGAAGTGTGTCAAATGCATGTGACCTTGTTTTGCTGAGAGAGTTGATGTGAAAGTACTACAGCATAATATTTACTTACTCACAAACATTTCTTAGAGTTCCATATTGGTGAATGAGTTCACCGTGTACTGGCTGTGGCCCTGCTAAATGTCCTATTTAGAAGTAGTTGCTTGAACACAACTTGATATTGGTCAATCGGTTGGTTGCCTCAGGAGTGTTTCTCAGGAGTGTATTTCCCCACACTTCCTCTCTATTGGGCCTTAGCCTAGAATTCTAGGCTATCTGTCCGAAGTGGAAGAAACTGACACAACGTAACATCAGTAGGGCTTATGACTGGAGTTAAGTAGCAACACTGTTTAGTATGTCTAGTCTTTGGTCTAATGCTGGATGCTTTAATTTCAGTGACTACCTGTTCAAGCTCCTCCTTATTGGTGACTCCGGTGTGGGAAAGTCCTGTCTTCTGCTCCGGTTTGCTGTAAGTATCGTCACCGTATGCTATGACTGTACAGTTATTTAGTAAGTGTCGTGTCGGTGCCTTTTGTCAAAATGCAGCTTCCAGAATCTGTCTTGACTGTTCTCTCTCTCTCTTCTGCCGTCTGTAACTCCTTCCTCTTCTTCAGGATGACACCTACACGGAGAGCTACATCAGCACCATCGGCGTAGACTTCAAGATCCGCACCATCGAGCTGGACGGCAAGACCATCAAACTGCAGATTGTGAGTCTGACACGATCAACACTGCAACGTGCCGCTACCCACACCCACACCACCAACTACAAATAAGGGCTGGCTGTTGGGAACGCTTCGTTTTAATTAGGAAGCCTAGCCCCAGATATTGCAATTATGATGAACATTTGAGGCTTTTGCACCGCTCACAGCTGTGTGATCTATTTTGCACCGCTCGCGTGATTGTGTGAACTATTATAGTCTAATAGGATGTAATCGGATACTGTTTTGGTAGGAGAAAAGGCTGTACCATTCCAAACGAATACATCTGGTAAAACAGGAGGAGCGGCTCCCCCCCCGCCAACTCCTGATGTTATAAAGGCTTGATTAGATTTGAGAAACGGTTCAGTAACCTAGTTATGTTGCTTAGTTTTACGTCCTGTGTTTGGTGTGTAGTTTAACACCTCGCCCTAAGGCTAAACAGGCCTGGGATCCAGTTCTGTTCCCACCATGGCTCTTTTGATGCAAGGAGTCGAACTATAGATGTTAGTGTGGTATTCTAATGTCCATAGATGCCTAACTAGTGCTATTCCAAGTGTTTTCAAGACAGGAATGAATGGAACTTGGGTGATGACAGGTGTGTGTGTGTGTTTAGTTATTTAAATTAGCCTGTTTCGTTGGTTTGCATTAAACGACTATCTCTCCCCTCCCGCTCTCTTTTGTAATTCTCCACTCCCTCTCTTCCAGTGGGACACTGCTGGTCAGGAGAGGTTCCGCACCATCACCTCCAGTTACTACAGGGGCGCCCACGGCATCATCGTGGTCTATGATGTCACAGATCAGGTGGGTTATTAGTTCAAGGGGGATCAATGCTTAGAACTAAGCTTAATACTCAGTGTATTTTTGTAGTCAAATATTGTACTTCCCAAGTTCTTTTGACTTTCTAAAATGTCTAATTGGCCTAATAAAATAAGAAATCCCCATAAAAATCTTTCAGTTTAAGCTAGCATTGGATGCCTCTCAATCCACCGCATCCGCCGATGTTGCACTTCCGCATCTGCGGTGAAAGGTGATACAGAGCTAGAGCGGTGTTTGTCAGACCACGAGAGGTCCCGAAAATCAGTCATTCTTACAAAGTCAACTGTATCGTCCGAACAGTTTCGCCCACAGGCCTTTACAAGACTTGTTTGAATGTCTCCCTGTACCAGTTGAAAAATGAATGGAAGTATATATGGAAACTGTTTAGTGCCAAAAACAAGGGGTTAAATAAATTAACAAAAAAAAGTATATAAAATGTTTCCTGTTCTTTTTTTTTATGTCTCAGATATAAAACAGGCACTTCAGAACTAAGTTCCTTTTTTTGGGAGACTGTGTCTGTTGTTCCATGTAGTGAATATGTTATTCAATGCATTTGTTTGGGCTAATAGCAGTAAGGACAAATACAATTTATTACATTTTTTTTGACACTTCAAGAGGTCTTACATTTCAAAATAAAATATCAAAATGATCATTGGTATGACCTTCTTAAAACAATTCCATATAGCTTAGTAGAACCCCTCCCTCCCCCGGCCTAGACAGGGCTTAGACTCTTATGGGTAAAAATCACAAAAAAATGTCCACTGTTTCTCACCTGCCTGTAGGATAGGCAGCCATACACTGTGTGACTAATCTCATTCTGTGCTGTAGGAGTCCTACAACAACGTGAAGCAGTGGCTGCAGGAGATCGACCGCTACGCGAGCGAGAACGTCAACAAGCTGTTGGTGGGGAACAAGTGTGACCTCACCACCAAGAAAGTGGTGGACTACACAACAGCCAAGGTATGGCTACAGGGGCATTTCTATGATTTGAGGACATTGGGGGCTTACCCCAAAGCCAGAGGGGGAACCCTAATAGAGGGTTCTGGGGGCATCCCCCAGAAGAAAAATGTAATTTCAACTGCTGCATGAATGCATCCATCAGGTGCACGTTGGGATGAACATTAAGAGATTAGATCTACTCAGAATTGTGTGGGGGGAATAAAGACACAAATTTTAAAATAATAATGTGGGTGAACAATCCCTTTAAAAATAGGGCTTGAAGAAAGTCCTGCAGGGAGGTGTGTTTCCCAAGTGGAAGGGATTTTAAAATATTCACGCTATAACAATGAATTACTTCAAGTCGCCTCACTTTCAACAAACATCTAAAAGTGGTTGAGGCTGACATGTTGTGTCAAAATGTGTCATCTTACTGTATATAGGCAAGATATTTTACTTTTACGAGCTTTTGAGATACCCCTTACCATATCTGTATAGCAGCTTGTGCACACGACTAAAATTACAGAATAATTGAGGCAAGGGACATTTCAGTATAGCCTATTCTCCTTTTTATGACATACAATCAACATGTCCATTACCTACACGAATGGCTAAAAAATGCATAGCTTCTTGTCATATTTATTTTCGAAGGGGCATGTACGCATAATAGATTTCAAAGAAGTAGCTGCATCAGCAAAACAGTGAAGAAGTGACAAACTAAAAAGTATGAGGAATAACAGTACCGTTCTTGCTGATAAGCACACTAATTATCCTATAATAGGATATCCCATCATAAGGAATAGATGTTCCGTTGACTTACATCAGCTAATGTGAAGGAAATCAATTCAACAGAACATCTCCTGAAGACAACATGGCATAGCCTAAGTCTTTCCAGGGCTACACCCTACCCAAATCATGTTTATTTATTTTATTAGAATAAAAGGGATACTTTTGGGTTCACAATCTCTTTGTGCCATCTTAAAACAAACGTGTGCCTGTCCAGTTTACCAGATTGTTAGCTAATATGGTAACATGACTGAACAAGCTCGTTTGTTACACTACCTGGATACAAAAGTATGTGGACACCTGTTTGTCGAACATTTCATTCCAAAATCAGGGGCATTAATGTGGATTTGCCCCCCCCACCTTTGCTGCTATAACAGCCTCCACTCTTCTGGGAAGGTTTTCCACTAGATGTTGGAACATTGCTGTGGGGACTTGTGCGATTAGGCCTGGCTCGTAGTAGGCTTTCCAATTCATCCCAAAGGTGTTCGATGGTGTTAAGGCCAGGGCTCTGTGCAGGCCAATAAAGTTATTCCACGCTGATCTCGACACTGATCTCATTTCAGTATGGACCTCGCTTTCTGCATGGGGGCGTTGTCCTGCTGAAACAGGAAAGGGCCTTCCCCAAATTGTTGCCACTAAGTTGGAAGCACAGAATCGTCTAGAATGCAATTGAATGCTGTAGCATTAAGATTTCCCTTCAGTGGAACTAAGGGGTCTAGCCCGAACCATGAAAAACAGCTGCAGACCATTAAACTTTACATTTGGCGCTATGTATTTGGGCAGGTAGCGTTCGCCTGGCATCCGCCAAACCCAGACTTGCCCGTCGGACTGCCAGATGGTGAAGCGTGATTTGTCACTCCAAAGAATGTTTCCACTGCTCCAGGGTCCAATGGCGACAACCTTTACACTACTCCAGCCGACGCTTGGCACTGCGCATGGTGATCTTAGGCTTGTGTGGAGCTTTTCGGCCATGGAGACCCATTTAATGAACTCCCGACGACCGGTTCTTGTGTTAACGTTGCTTCCAGAGGCAGTTTGGAACTCGGTAGTGAGTGTTGCAACCGAGGACAGACGATTTTTACATACTATGTTCTTCAGCACTCAGCGTTCCCGTTCTGTGAGCTTGTGTGGCTTACCACTTCGCGGCTGAGCCGTTGTTGCTCTTCGGGATTTCCACTTCACAATAACAGCACTTACAGTTGACTGGGGCAGCTCTAGCAGGGCAGAAATTTGACAAACTGACTTGTTGGAAAGGTGGCATCCTATGACGGTGCCACGTGAAAGTCACTGAGCTCTTCAGTAAGGCCATTCTAGTGTCAATGTTTGTCTATGGAGATTGCATGACTGTGTACTTCATTTTGAACATGTGGCTGAAATAGCCTAATCCACTAATTTGAAGGTGTCCACATACTTTTGTGTATATATGGTGTATCAAACAAATAGGCTTCTCGCAGTCCGCTATTTTATTATATGATATTTTTCTCCCCAATATCGTGATATCCAGTTGCGATCTTGTCTCATCACTGCAACTCACCAACGAGCTCGGTCGTGTCATGCGTCCTCCGAAGCATGACCCGCCAAACCGCGCTTATCACCCTCCTGCTTAACCCGGAAGCCAGCCACACTGTGTCGGAGGAAACACCGTTCAACTGATGACCGAAGCGCCTGCAAGCTGACATGGACCGCCACAAGGAGTCGCTAGAGCGCGATGAGCCAAGTAAAGCCCCGCCAAACGCTCCCCTAACCCGAATGATGCTGAGCCAATTGTGCGCAGCCCTCTGGGACTCCCAGTCAAGGCCCGGTTTGGACACAGCCTGGGATCGAACCCGGGTCTGTGGTGACGCCTCAAGCAAAGAAGATATTAACTCCGGTCAAATGTATCATATCTTTTGAATGGTTTGGGCGCACACAGTTTTCAGTAAAGTAATAGCGAAACCATATCCCGAAGGCATACTACCTAGCTTGTAAGTTATGGAAACTCATATCAGACGTACAGCCTGCAATTTTGAAATGATTCATCCATCAAAAGGTTCTGGGCACTTCACAAAACATACTACATTTCAGGCACTACACAAAACAGTTAATTTCGTTGTTTTGAGCAGTCGATTTCTCTAGAAAGCTATTTCCTCATCAATGTGGGAATACAAAATCGAGTTGGCTCCTGAGGTGATCAATTGCGTAATATTGGATCTTTAACTTTATTTACAATTTTCATTCATGCAAAATTACAGAACGTGCTGTTCACATTGACACTTCACACAATACCTACATTTTAAAAAATCCTTTCTGTCCCTCCCTGCAGTATCATATTGCTTTATATTTAATGAACATAATACTGTTTTAAAAAAATATATATATATTATTTTCCACATGGTCATTGCTACAACAGTTGGGCATTACCTTTTGTATGTTTTTATATTTGTGTTTAACCCCTATCTATTCTCTTCCTGTCTGCCGCCTGCAGGAGTTTGCCGACTCCCTGGCCATCCCATTCCTGGAGACCAGTGCCAAGAATGCCACCAACGTGGAGCAGGCCTTCATGACCATGGCTGCTGAGATTAAGAAGAGGATGGGACCCGGGGCCACGGTCGGCGGGGACAAGCCCAACCTGAAGATAGACAGCACCCCGGTTAGGCAGTCTGGTGGGGGATGCTGTTAAACCGGACCCGGTTCTGGATGCTCATCACCTCCTCCCGTCCCTCTCTGCCCGGGGCTTCACCTCCTCCACCTCTCCCTCCACTCTTCACCCCTCAGCCTCCCTTCCATCTCCCTTTGTCTAACCCTACATAGAACCAATGGGAACTGGGTTAAGTGAGGGATGGGTGGTCAGGGTGAGGTTGAGAGAAAGGGATGGAGGGGAGGAGTTGAAGGGCTAGAACTGCGGACTGACTTAAACTATCTCCCCTAAAAAAGCGAATGGGGAAAAATAGTTAGGTAGGGGTGAGGGGGGGTTTGAGGATTATTCTTTTTTTTTTCATTTTTGTTGAGTGATGAGGCAGGAAGGTAAACAGATATGAGAAAAGATTGGTATTGATTTAGAGGGGAACTGGGTGATAGAAGATTAGGTTTTAGATTCTGGCGAGCGCTTATCGCTCACACACACACACACACACACACATATTGCAAGTGGGTCGGAGTGATTCTCCCAATCGAGATAGTCACAGGTATGGGTCTCTTTCCTTCAGGCCATGTCTTTCATTGCAACCCAGTGGAAGTCATATAGCAAAATTAAGTTTAGTGTGCTACAGTAGTCATCTGTCTATGGGGCCTATTTTATATGTTGGGGGACCTTGTAGTCATCTTAAGTCTGTCTACAGCATAGATTGAGTCACGGGCACCGTCTGGTCCACGTTTTATGGCTCAAATGCAATAGTAACACTCATGTTTTCATGACTATCCATCCGTTATACAAACTGAATTGGCATTGGAGCAGAAAGCAGACAGTTGTGTGCCCACTACCAGCGTACTAACATTCTAGTGAGGCGGTGGTGAGTCATCGATGTTATTAAATGATGGGGATGCCCATTTGTCGTGGCACCTCTAATCGTTCTCTTTTTCTGCCTCTGAATGAAGGCATCAGCAGGCGGGGGGGAGAGACTCATACACTGCAGTCTGTGTGAAGAGGGTATTCTGGGGGTGGTGGGACTTCTCGTAGACTGCATGCTTTAGGTTGATTTGACACTCCATGCAGATCATGAGAGCTTTTGGTCAAACTTGGAATCACTCCATTCCCTCTCCCTCCATCCCTCCACATGCAGAATGGAGGATGTAGTGAGAGAAAGGGAGAGTGCAAGACATTTCTTTTCGGTTCTGTAGTATATGGTGTTAGTTAGCCACATCACTCCTGTTAGGATTTCACATATTGAAGAATAAGAATTTAAAAAAATAACACATAAATATGTGAGATACGCTTAGGTCATGTTTGTATGTCTTTAAGTCGTCATGACACTATATATTACATTATAAATCAGCCCTGAATGCTGATTTGCTGACAGCTGTGGAGAATCAGACCGTCTGCCACGGGTGTGAAAAAACATTTCTTTTTACTGCTCTAATTACGTTGGTATCCAGTTTTTTAATAGGAATGAGGCACCTCTGGGGTTTGTGACATGGCCAATATACCACGGCTAAGGGCTGTGTCCAGGGACTCTGCGTTGCGTCTTGCCTAAGAACAGCCCTCGCCGTGGTATATTGGCCATATACCACAACCCCTCGGGCCTTATTGCTTAAATATACCCAAGTGGTTCTTCAACATACACAGATAACGGGGCATGACATACTGTAGTACTAGGTTAGGGGCTGGCGTAGACAGGGGCTTGGGCAATGCAACTGATATTCAACAACGATTTAATAGGACATTACTCTGACACCACAAATTGGCAATATCCTACATTCTGTGTTCATCTTAATAGATTATTATTCATATTGTTTCATAGGTATTATTACAATGATTTTATTTGATATTTCTTTTTGCTTGAAATGCTGTCAAACTTACGTTATTGTGTGGGTGGGTCGGTTGGGATGTTTTTTGGTTGTTGCTAGGTTTGACCGGGTCGGGGGAGTTTGTCTATGAAAGCTACTGTTCCCTCCTGTGCCTTACTGGTCTCCTTAAAGATACTGACCGCATGCTTAACTTGTGTAGCATGTCACAGTCGCACCACAGGTTCTCTTTGCCTTGGCCATGATCGACTTCTCAGACCGTGTTTCCACCCCCCTCTCTGTCGTCACGTGTCCCACAGTGCATTTCCTTTATGGTTGTCACGGTTTCATGTCAGTTAGTGTGATTGTTAAGAAGCGTAGCCAGTGCGTGACGGTTTAAATGGCCCAAGATGTCCTGACCTAGCTAATTATGTTCAAGCGGAGTCCCTAAGACCGAAGTCGCAATACTGTACTATGACCACATGTCAACTCATTACCTCAGAAGCGCTCTCTTTAGATCATTGCGCGAATAGTGTTCTTCATTGTCAACTGCTGGTTCCTGTAGCCTCTATATAGCCTAAGACATTAAGTGTTCGGCGAGTCAGAATGTGTGTTCATGGTTCCGGCTGTCCTGATCTCCCCCTCCTACAGTATCCTGCCCTGCGCCGTTCCCTTCCCAGTCTGTCCGCATGGTTCTCATGGCAGTGTGTTATTTTTCAGCGCCATTCCTATGGACCTATGGTTCCTTGCAGGGATGTGGAGAAAACCCTTCAACCCCAGACCTTAACCAACACTGGTGGTTTTTAATTTAATGCGCTGCAGTAGAGTGAACAAGGCCTCTAAGCGTTGGTGTTCTAGACAACAAAGGCAATTGGCATTTGTTGATTATTACAACCTCAGTTTTCAACCCTTTTCTTTTTCAAGACCATTTACGACTGTAGAAGTGGGCACGGTTACAATCGGACTTTGGGAAGATCTATTCTCTGCCTTTGGTGGGAATTAGGGTGACATGCTGAGAACCCGGACTAAACCTGGAAAGTGATATTCCTTTTGTCTTTATGGTTTTCCCTGGTCTTGGTCTTGACAGTCTGAAATCCTCCAGTAGTGTGTGTGTGTGTAACAGTTCTAATCTCGTACCTGTATAGCTTTATAGCTATGTAAAGTGCAGACAGAGGTTCTTACTTTTACGACAACTATATAAGCATGTTATGGTCATGCTATTTGGTCATTGGGTTTAATCGTGTTACGTCATCATGGTTACGTTCCTAGAGCACGGTCGCGGTCCTAGGTTCTGGTTCATTGGGTTGAAGTGTTCGACTGTGTGCTTGAGCGTTCGGGGTTAAGAGGGACTGACTGGTCTTGCCATGCAGACCGGATATGAACTCCCATCAACCTCTTCTTAAAGCCAATCCATTTATTCAAACTCAACGAATCCAACGATGTTCTTTGTGACCCGGTTCCAACTACTCATCATTGATAACGGAATCTCGCTTGGACTTTGGGAGCATTCCTGGTGTTCCCGGGTTGGTCTTCGAGAGAGACTTGAAATTCCTCAGCACTTAAGGTGGCACGGCCTTGTCCTCCGGGCTCAGAGCTCCAGGTAGTGAGGTATGCTATGCATTCCCCATGCAATTGCAAAGTGCAGTTTCAGCCTCTACAAACTGCAATGTCCAATTAATACCGATGAATTAGTGAGCTCTTGCTGTCCGCAGCATTTGGATACCAAACCAGTCTATGGCATTCATGTCTAGAAGAGTGATGTTAGGGCAGAAGGTAGAATCTGATTAAGTGTGAACAGCAGGTTTAGAGAAGTTGTGACTCTTTTTATATGTAGGGTAGTAGATACAGTAGCCTTAGCCCTTGTATTTTTAGAAGAGCCCTTACAGATAGGGTGGGAAAACTAGGCTAAACTCCGTGACACAATGCAAGACTCAACCGGACTGGATTGTGCTGGCTCATTTTATGCTTAGGCAGTTTGGTGTGATGAATTTGAGAATCTGGTAGTAATCAGCTGACTGTCACTGGTAGGAAGGGAGGGATCAGTAGTAAGGGGGGCGGTTGTGTGTGTGTGTAACATTCCTGCTCTCTGAATACAGGCTTGCTTTCTGGCTTTTCCCTCAAATCTTACATGAGCCCTTCTGCGAATGAAACGATTGTTTGAAACTCCACAAACAAGACACACGCACACTTCGTCACACGGACATGCTAAAGTGGACATAAAATGGATTTTTGATTTGTTCTGAATGTGCTTTTTCCTTCCACGATGTCTTCATATTCTACTGATTTTAATATATGAATTGAAAATATACTGTGGTAATATTGTGTCGTCTGGTCTGTCGAAGGATAAGAGGGAGGGGTTTAGGAAATGTGGGTGGGACAACACATGGGGTGTGGAGTTAGGGGCGGGCTCTGGTTTGGAGCTTGCTCGTGAATGTGATTATGACGGAGCTAGAATCTTGCTAGAATCCCTAGAATGTTTTTCCATGTCATTGTCACACTACTTTGTTGCTCTTCCGTGGCTAAATAAAGGAACACGCGCTGTTCTTTTTAATACCGAGCATCGTGCAGATCCTCTCCTGGTCTTCTGCACTTTTTTTTTTTTCCCTTTTCTCTTTTTCGCTTGTCCACTTTGGTGCTCTGTCTCACTGCTGATTTTCATTGTGTTTTTTTTCTTCTGTACATATTATAAATATATATATAATAATAATTAAAAAAAGATCAATGTCAACATGGGTGAACTGTCCCTTTTTTATTTTTCCTACATGTACTCTGTGTTATCAGCGCACCGGTGGTGTTAGGTATGTGTATGTGTTTAATACATACAAGTCCATGTCTGCTAGTGTGTGTGTCTCCTCTGCCTGTGGTCGCTCAGTACCCTGAACACATCCAGTATCTGCCTCGCAGCCTGCCTGTCATCTCTACTTTGTCCTTGACTTGTATTATATATATTCATTCATTCATTCATTCAAATAAACAGTCAGACTGAAGACCCAGGCAGCTTCTCATCTAAAGGTGTACTCTACTCTAACACCGGATGAGTATGAAGGAATGTGTTCAATATGGAGATGCTTCAAATGGAATAATTCACATATTGCTGGGGAGGAGTGTTTGCGCTGTGGGCAGGGAAATGCTGGCTCTTTTTTTTAGTCAGTCTAATATAAAGTACTGCAGACATCCCTCTTAGGACTACTGCTGCAGTCGGCACAGTGTCTGCAGTAAGAAGACCCTCTCAGCAAAAATATACCAGCTAATCCCTTTCCAGCGCTATTTGCATCACATAATGATAAAGCTAGAAGTCATTACAGTGGAGAATTGCAGGAATGTGTGTACAAAACTTCATATTGTATGTTGAATTCAATGACGCTACTGTATGGTTGTGTGATATGGCAAATGCATCATTTTCACCCAGATATTGGTCTAAATGTATAGCATTTCAGGCTTAGAATTAGGCCATTATTTAAAATAATTATAGTGCAATTTGTACTGATTTTGAGCGTGATGTGCTCATTGACCTGACCTACAGTATGTGGAATCTCATTACTAAACTGACCCATTGTCCTTCGTCCTCCCTCCCCCCTCCCTCCATCCATTCCTCCCTCTCTTCTCCTGACGTGGCCCTGTGGTGGTGGGGAGCTGGTGACCTTGAGTGAGTTATTTATAGCGTTGGTGTTGGTGGCGGCGCTGCAGACGGCGAGCTGGGTACCAGACGCTCCTCAGGGGAGACAAAGAGAGATGGACCCTGGCGAAGGTTAAAATCAAACCTCACTGGATAGGTTTCCTCAAGTGGATGGCAATCACGTCATCAATTAGGTGATTTTGGTGACCTGGTGTAGGAATTCAGATGAATCCGATCGAAGGAGTCAATCACCAGGAGAGAAACAGTTTGCAGATCTAGCTCTAACATGGAGTCAATGGGGAATCAAGTGCTTTAAACCCATTGTTTTAGAACTGTAAACACACTGATACAATGGATGGTTTTATCATGAGATCTGATTCATCTGGATTAACTGAAACAGCTAGTTCACCATGAATTTCACATTTTCAAATATTGAAATCACATTAATGATGAAACTATGCGTCAAATGACACGCTTTTAATTATTATTATTTTTGACCTACAATCAGTATTCCAAAGATCACCAAACACCAGTCATGTATTCATTTCAACACCTTTTATTTACATCTTCCCCAAATACAACTCAAATGCCATTTATGCATCATCTACTTCCATCACGTTTGCCTCTCTTCTTCGGTTCAGTCCATCGTCATTTCGACAGTCTTGTCTATTTTTGTCCCTTCGCGTTTCCTTACAGACAGTCCTTTTAGACATTTCCCCAGTCCACCTTCCCTCTAGCCTGCCCCCTATCTCAGCCACTCAGCTCCGGCCTCAGTCGACGGGCCCCTGAAAGATGAGTTTGATGTGCCCCTGCTCGCCTGTCAGCCAGGTGCCGCAGAAGGGGCATGCGGCATGGAAGGCGTGCGTTCCGTGCGGCAGCGGGATTTGGCTCCAGCCCGCCACAGTTTTTTCAGAGCACACGTGGCCGCAGGGGCAGAAGGCGTGCGTCGGTGGCCCAGCGTCCAGGTACAGCCCGCCCTCGCAGCCAAGCCACAGGGGCACGTAGGGGCCCACGCGCCGGCACATGGGGCACTCCCTCTCCCCGGTACTCGCCGGAGCCGTCCCCCCGGGGCCCACGTTGTGGCCCTTGTCTTTCCGGTAGCCCCAGTTGTGGTAGCCGTGCACGTGACCACAGTTGACATAGACCCAGGGCTGCTTCTTGTCAACAATCTCTCGCCGGGCCAGGCTGGGGAAGGCCAGGGTGTTAAAACCCACGGGGCACTGGGGCCGGGCGGCATTCAGCTCCTGGCGGAGGGACTCCAGCTGCTTGAGGGTGGGGGTGCGGCGCAGGCCCGTCGGGGTACGCCACAGGAGGGTGGCACCGCACAGGTCAATCAAAGAGCCGTCCTGCAGGGTGTTGGACTCGTTCTCCACCTGGAGGGAAATGGGGTGGGGAGGAGGATTAAGGGGAGGATTCGTAAACAGGTACAGACAATACTATAATTGTCAAACCATAATTATTTGCATACATTGTTAACTTTTTCTGTGCCTTTGACTAATAATGTTTTTTTTGTTTCCCTATCCACGACCACTTTCTGGCACTGTGATCATCCTAGCCTGTCGCATACCATCAAGAATCGAATCAAACTTTAATGATTGATTCACAAAACATCATTCATAACTCATAGTTGGGAAACTCTAAAGCTCATCAGATGTTTAGCCTGACTGTGGAGTCCTTAATTTAACCGCCTACACATATATACTATACCTACACCAGTCAAAAGTTGGGACACGTACTCATTCAAGGGTCTTTCTTTATTTGACTATTTTCTACATTGCAGAAAAGTAGAGAAGACATCAAAACTATGAAATAACACATGGAATCATGTAGTAACTAAAAAAGTGTTAAACAAATCAAAATAGATTTTATTTTTGAGATTCTTGAAAGTAGCTACCCTTTGCATTGATGACAACTTTGCACACTCTTGGCATTCTCTCAACCAGCTTCCTGAGGTAGTCACCTGGAATGCATTTCAAATAACAGGTGTGCCTTGTTAAAAGTTCATTTGTGGAATATCTTTCCTTCTTAATGCATTGGAGCCAATCAGTTGTGTTGTGACAAGGTAGGGGTGGTAGACAGAAGATAGCCCATATTATGGCAAGAACAGCTCAAATAGGCAAAGAGAAACGACAGTCCATCATTACATTAAGACATGAAGGTCAGTCAATCTGGAACATTTCAAGAACTTTGAATGTTTCTTCAAGTGCAGTCGCAAAAACCATCAAGCACGGTGATGAAAATGTCTCTCATGAGGACCGCCACAGGAAAGGAAGACCCAGAGTTACCTCTGCTGCAGAGGATAAGTTCATTAGAGTTGCCAGCCTCAGAAATTGCAGCCCAAATAAATTCTTCACAGAGTTCAAGTAACAGACACATCTCAACATCAACTGTTCAGAGGAGACTGTGTGAATCAGGCCTTCATGGTCGAATTGCTGTAAAGAAACCACTACCGAAGGACCAATAAGAAGAAGAGACTTGCTTGGGCCAAGAAACACGAGCAATGGACATTAGACCAGTGGAAACCTGTCCTTTGGTCTGATGAGTACAAATTTGAGATTCTTGATTTCAACCACCAGAGTAGATGAACAGATGATCTCCGCATGTGTTGTTCCCACCGTGAAGCATGGAGGAGGAGGTGTGATGGTGTGGGGGTGCTTTGCTGGTAACACTGTCTGTGATTTACAAAGAATTTACGTCACACTTAACCAGCATGGCTACCACAGCATTCTGCAGCGATACGCCCTCCCATCTGGTTTGCGCTTAGTGGGACGATCATTTGTTTTTCAACAGGACAATGACCCAACACACCTCCAGGGTGTGTAAGGGCTATTTGACAAAGAAGGAGAGTGATGGAGTGCTGCATCAGGTGACCTGGCCTCCACAATCACCTGACCTCAACCCAATTGAGATGGTTTGGGATAAGTTGGACCACAGAGTGAAGGGCCAAAAGCGGCCAACAAGTGCTCAGCATATGTGGGAACTCCTTCAAGACTGTTGGAAAAGCATTCCAGATGAAGCTGGTTGAGAGAATGCTAAGAGTGTGCAAAGCTGTCATCAAGGCAAAGGGTGGCTACTTGATTCCATATGTGTTATTTCATAGTTTATATATATATATATATATATATATATATATATATCTATATATATACACACACACACATATACAGTCGTGGGCAAAAGTTTTGAGAATGACACAGAGAATGACACAAATATTAATTTTCACAAAGTCTGCTGCCTCAGTTTGTATGATGGCAATTTGCATTTACTCCAGAATGTTATGAAGAGTGATCAGATGAAGAGTGATCATAACCGCCAACGATAAAAGACAGTACTGTGCAGCCGTCTTCATCGACCTGGCCAAGGCTTTCGACATTGTCAATCACCGTATTCTTATCGGCATACTCAATACCCTTGGTTTTTCTAATGACTGCCTCGCCTGGTTCACCAACTACTTTGCAGACAGAGTTCAGTGTGTCAAATCGGAGGGCATGTTGTCCGGACCTCTGGCAGTCTCTATGGGGGTACCACAGGGTTAAATTCTCGGGCCGACTCTTTTCTCTGTATATATCAATGATATCGCTCTTGCTGCGGGCGATTCCCTGATCCACCTCTACGCAGACGACACCATTCTCTATACTTCTGGCCCATCCATGGACACTGTGCTAACTAACCTCCAAACAAGCTTCAGTGCCATACAACACTCCTTCCGTGGCCTCCAACTGCTCTTAAATGCTAGTAAAACCAAATGCATGCTTTTCAACCATTCGCTGGCCGCACCCGCCCGCCCGACTAGCATCACCACCCTGGACGGTTCCGACCTAGAATATGTGGACAACTATAAACACCTAGGTGTCTGGCTAGACCGTGAACTCTCTTTCCAGACTCATATTAAACATCTCCAATCAAAAATCAAATCTAGAATCGGCTTTCTATTTCGCAACAAAGTCTCCTTCACTCGCGCCTCCAAACTTATCCTAATAAAATGGACTATCCTACCGATCCTCGACATCGGCGATGTCATCTACAAAATAGCTTCCAACACTCTACTCAGCAAACTGGATGCAGTCTATCACAGTGCCATCCGTTTTGTTACCAAATCACCTTATACCACCCACCACTGTGTCCTGTATGCTCTAGTCGGCTGGCCCTCGCTACATATTCATTGCCAGACCCACTGGCTCCAGGTCATCTATAAATCTATGCTAGGTGAAGCTCCGCCTTATCTCAGTTCACTGGTCACGATAACAACACCCACCCGTAGCACACGTTCTAGCAGGTATATCTCACTGATCATCCCCAAAGCCAACACCTCATT
Source organism: Oncorhynchus tshawytscha (assembly GCF_018296145.1). Lineage (NCBI taxonomy): Eukaryota > Metazoa > Chordata > Actinopteri > Salmoniformes > Salmonidae > Oncorhynchus > Oncorhynchus tshawytscha. The sequence goes on from NC_056438.1 coordinate 29,434,534, forward strand.
TGGCCGCCTTTCCTTCCAGTTCTCTGCTGCCAGTGACTGGAAAGAATTGCAAAAATCGCTGAAGTTGGAGACTTTTTCCCTCACCAACTTTAAACATCAACTATCTGAGCAGCTAACCGATCACTGCAGCTGTACATAGTCCATCTGTAAATAGCCCACCCAATCTACCTACCTCATCCCCATATTGTTTTTATTTGATTTACTTTTCTGCTCTTTTGCACACTAGTATCTCTACTTGCACATCATAATCTGCTCATTTATCACTCCAGTGTTAATCTGCTAAATTGTAATTATTTGCTCCTATGGCCTATTTATTGCCTACCTCCTCATGCCTTTTGCACACACTGACTTTCTTTTTTCTACTGTGTCATTGACCCATTTATTGTGTTATTGGCTTGTTTATTATTTACTCCATGCGTAACTCTGTGTTGTCTCTGTCACACTGCTTTGCTTTATCTTGGCCAGGTCGCAGTTGCAAATGAGAACTTGTTCTCAACTAGCCTACCTGGTTAAATAAAGGTGAAAAAAAATAATAATTTGCAATTAATTGAAAAGTCCCTCTTTGCCATGCAAATGAACTGAATCCCCCCAAAACATTTCTACTGCATTTCAGCCCTGCCACAAAAGGACCAGCTGACATCCTGTCAGCGATTCTCTCATTAACACAGGTGTGAATGTTGACGAGGACAAGGCTGGAGATCACTCTGGCATGCTGATTGAGTTCGAATAACACAGTGGAAGCTTCAAAAGGAGGGTGGTGCTTGGAATCATTGTTCTTCCTCTGTCAACCATAGTTACCTGCAAGGAAACACGTGCCGTCATCATTGCTTTGCACAAAAAGGGCTTCACAGGCAAGGATATTGCTGCCAGTAAGATTGCACCTAAATCAACCATTTATCGGATCATCAAGAACTTCAAGGAGAGCGGATCAATTGTTGTGAAGAAGGCTTCAGGGAACCCAAGAAAGTCCAGCAAGCGCCAGGACCGTCTCCTAAAGTTGATTCAGCTGCGGGATCAGGGCACCACCAATACAGAGCTTGCTCAGGAATGGCAGCAGGCAGGTGTGAGTGTATCTGCACGCACAGTGAGGCGAAGACATTTGGAGGATGGCCTGGTGTCAAGAAGGGCAGCAAAGAAGCCACTTCTCACCAGGAAAAACATCAGGGACAGACTGATATTCTGCAAAAGGTAAGTACTGGGGTAAAGTGATTTTCTCTGATTAATCCCCTTTCCGATTGTTTGGGGCATCCAGAAAAAAGCTTGTCCGGAGAAGACAATGTTGAGCACTACCATCAGTCCTGTGTCATGCCATCAGTAAAGCATCCTGAGACCATTCATGTGTGGGGTTGCTTCTCAGCCAAGGGAGTGGGCTCACTCACAATTCTGCCTAAGAACACAGCCATGAATAAAGAATGGTACCAACACATCCTCCGAGAGCAACTTCTCCCAACCATCCAGGAACAGTTTGGTGACAAACAATGCCTTCTCCAGCATGATGGAGCACATTGCCAAAAGGCAAAAGTGATAACTAAGTGGCTCGGGGAACAAAACATCGATATTTTGGGTCCATGGCCAGGAAACTCCCCATACCTTAATCCCATTGAGAACTTGTGGTCAATCCTCAAGAGGCGGGTGGACAAACAAAAACCCACAACTCCAAGCATTGATTATGCAAGAATGGGCTGCCATCAGTCAGGATGTGGCCCAGAAGTTAATTGACAGCATGCCAGGGCGGATTGAAGAGGTCTTGAAAAAGAAGGGTCAACACTGTAAATATTGACTCTTTGCATCAACTTCATGTAATTGTCAATAAAAGCCTTTGACACTTATGAAATACTTGTAATTATACTTCAGTATTCCAAGTATATCATAACTCTGACACTGAAGCAGCAAACTTTGTGGAAATTAATATTTGTGTCATTCTCAAAACTTTTGGCCACGACTGTACACACACGTGATCATCAGATAACAGATGCAGATATAACAGTAGTCCTGATAACCAGACAGGTTTGAGGCTTTATTCCCCCCCTCCCCCCACTGATGACGACCTCCCCCTCACCAATTTTCCCCTCTGTTGGGCCGAGCGCGTCTCCCGCAGGGCGAAGACGTTCCCGCACACCGAGATCTCCCGCCACACGCCTGGCGCCGGCTCCGACACGAAGTCTCCCGCCGGGTGCATCACCAGCACACCATTGGTGGTCAGGCCGTCCATCAGGCCGTCTGACGTTCGCCATTTGGCAGCCCGCTCCTGAGAGACCCACACACAAACAGACAGACAGAGGGCCAAGGTGAGGGACAGTGATGGATAAAAGCAGAGACAGAGAAAGAGAGAGAGAAGGGGGTAGAAGGAGAGGAAGAGGCAGAAAGAGAGTAAGGGAGAGAGAGAGAGAGAGAGAGAGAGATGGGTAGGGGGGGAGAGAGAGAAAATAAACAGCTAACATTGCTTTTCTGCACTGCTATATTTAGACCAGAGTAGACCACTATACTGACGAACACACAGCAATGCACACGCACACATAAACATTGCAGGGCATTCAGTCCCTGCAGTGGCAGTGTTATGATATTTTCTGTCAGTGGGCATACCTTTCAAAGCAGGCATGACAACAAGCCATTCAACCAGTGTTATTGTATAAGCCTTTCAGAACATTTATGTCCTAATATTTTGAATAAACTTCCTTTCTACCTCCATCCATCCATCTATCCCTCTCTCTCTCCCGCTCTCCATCCCTCCCACTCTCTCTCCATCCCTCGCTCCCTCTCCACCTCCACAGTAGCAGTGGGCCGAGCTGCCTGCCCGACTCCGCTGTCTGCCAAGGACATTGTGTGTGTGCCAGTTGTAGAGGAGGGAGCCGTGCGGAGGTTATTCAGCCTTCGCTTCATTGACAGCAGCTAGCAGCTATTGAGGTTTCTCTCCTGTATGTCTTGCACCGGCCACATGCTATGACGCTAAGATGAATTACGCAAGTCTATGTGGTGGGGTTAGGTTAGTCATCCGGATGTTATCTCATGATGATGTCACGACGTGGACACATTGTCCTATTTGTTTGTCCTTTGCAGTGTCAAAAAGGTCACATGTGGTGTCATGCTATTGTTGTCATCGATGCCATCATTTTGTTGTATATCTGTAGTCAACGAAAACCATTTTCAGTATAAACACTTATTTCTTGTGTGATATCCACTAAAGCATATGTAAGTATATCATAACTCTGTCTGGTATATGAACTATCTTGTCATTGCCCTTGGTCACTGTTGGCACGCGACGAACATTGACCAGTCAATCGTTTCAAAAACATTACCACCTTCCTTCATCTAATCCAATATGGCCGCCATTCCTGCCCCTCATAATCAAATGCTAGTGGAGGTCAGTGGCAGACTGGCGGTGTGGCAGCACAGTGTGTCTGACTCTGACCCTAGGGCCGACTCCCATCGATGGAGATGAGTACAGCTGGACTCCTGCCTCCAATGTCTTCCACAATGACAATGGCCCCTCTCCCTCCCTCTCCCTTCACCCCACCCCACCAAATGGCCTCCCCATCTCTCCCGTGCCAACTCTCTCTCTTTCCCCATTTACACTCCATGTTCATCTCGCAGAACCCCTTCGATAACTCATTCCCTGTATGGGCGAGGGGGATGGGGGAAGACAGGGAGAAGGGGGGGGGGACTGAGTGCCTCTGCCAGAATGGATCAAACACAAGCAACCCCCCTCTACTTCACTGCACTGGACCACTGCACTGTAATTTTAATGCAGTGTATTGTTGTGTTTGCTGATTTGAGTGGTTTTCAGCAAACACTCACACTCTCATGCACACGTGCGGGCAAGCACACGCACACACACAAACACAAGCATATGTGCACATACTTGCACACAGATATAGACAGAAGTGTTTGACGGATACAGTTACATATCGGGATATTATTTTTGCACTAGTTGGCTGTAGCGGCACCAAAACTGCAGTATTTTTCCTTCATAGCTTGTTCTTCATCTTCTTTTTAAATTAGGGAGCCAATTTGTTTTCAGCACTTTTATATCCGTGACTGATCAACAACACTAGTTTTCTTATGGCTCTCTCTTGTCCCCCAGCAGCGGACATACCGTATGGTGGGAAATAGGTTTGGGACATCAAATCGCAATAAAATCACAGTATTGAATCATAACACAGTACATACAGAAGTGTGAGAATCGTGAGCATCACAACACATAACGTATCGGCGCCGAAGTATCGCGATAGTATTGTATCGTGAGGTCGCTGGCAATTCCCAGCTCTAACACACACGTCACTCACATACCCCAATAAACGACTTACTGCATGTGCGTATCTGTACTTAACTATTTATATTTTGGACAACTTTTTACTCCACTATATTCCTAAAGAAGATATGTACCTTTTTATTCCCATACCTTTTCTTGACACTCAAAAGTGCTCAGGAAGGACAGCAATATTGTCCAATTCACACATCTATCAATATAACGCGTTGTCATCCCTACTGCCTATGATCTGGTGGACTCACTAAACACAAATACTTCATTTGTAAATGATGTCTGAGTGTTGGAGTGTGCCCCTGGCTGTCCGTAAATTAAGACAATTGTGCCGTCTAGTTGATTAAAACTTCTTTGGGATAGGGGACAGCATTTTCACTTTTGGATGAATAGCGTGCCCAGAGTGAACTGCCTCCTACTCAGTCCCAGATGCTAATATATTAATGTTATTATTAGTATTGGATACTCCGAACACTCCGAAGTTTCTAAAACTGTTTGAATGATGTCTGTGAGTATAACAGAACTCATATGGCAGGCAAAAACCTGAAACAGTTTGTAGTTTTTGAACTTATCCCTATCGAATACAAAGTGAGATATGGGTCAAATTGCACTTCCTAAGGCTTCCACTAGATGTCAACAAAGTTTAGAACGTTGTTTCAGGCTCTTACTCTGAAGTGGGACCGGATGAGAGCTCTTTGAGTCAGTGGTCTGGCAGAGTGTCACAGGCTCAAGACGCCCGGTCACGAGAGAGTTAGCTCTCGTTCCATGGCTTTTCTACAGACAATGGAATTCTCCGGTTGGAACATTATTGAACTTTTATGATAAAAACATCCTAAAGATTGATTCTATACTTAGTTTGACAAGTTTCTTCGACCTGTAATATAACTTTTTGAACGTTTCGTCCGAATGGACCAGATCGCGCTTTTGGATTTGTTTACCAAACACCCTAGCAAAAGAAACTATTGGACATAAATGATGGACATTATCGAACAAAACAAGCATTTATTGTGGCACTGCGATTCCTGGAAGTGCATTCTGATGAAGATCATCAAAGGTAAGTGAATATTTATAATGTTATTTATGAATAATGTTGACTACCCAACATGGTGGATATTTCTCTGGCTGGTTTGGGCTCTGAGCGCTGTTCTCAGATTATGCTTTGTCCGTAAAGTTTTTGTTGAAATCTGACACAGCAGTTGCATTAAGGAGAAGTGTATCTAAAGTTCTATGTATAATAGTTGTATTTTCATCAACATTTATTATGAGTATTTCTGTGAATTCATGTGGCTCTCTGCAATATCACTGCATGTTTTAGAACTATTGAACGTAACACACCAATGTAAAATAAGATTTTGGGATATAAATATGAACTTTACCGAACAAAACATACATGTATTGTGTAACATGAAGTCCTATGAGTGTCATCTGAAGAAGGTCATCAAAGGTTAGTGATTCATTTTATCTCTATTTCTGCTTTTTGTGACTCCACTCTTTGGCTGGAAAAATGGTTGGGTTTTTCTGTGAGTTGGTGGTGACCTAACATAATCGTTTGTGGAGCTTTCGCTGTAATGCATTTTTGAAATCAGACACTGTGGCTGGATTAAAGAGAATTTTATCTTTAAAATGGTACCTAATACTTGTATGTTTGAGAAATTGGATTTATGAGATGTCTGTTGATTTGTATTTGGCGCCCTGCAATTTCATTGGTTTGGCGAGGGATTCCGGCTAGTGGAACAGGGTTCCCCAGTCCTAGACAGGTTTAACATAAGGAATTTGAAGTCTAGCATTTACTTTTACTCTAGTATGACAATTGAGTACTTTTTCCATCACTGTACATTTAAAACCAGATACTTCTATACTTTTACTCAAGTAGTATTTTACTGGTTACCTTTCACTTTTACTTGACTCATTTTCTATTAAGGAATCTTTACTTTTCCTCAAGTATGACAATTGAGTACTTTTCCCACCACTGCACACATACACTGTATCAATTTAATCACGGCTCCTTGATTCCCATAATTCCCATTTCTCTGCAGTTTGTGCGAACGTGTGTGTATAGAATCCAACAATGCTGTCATAAATCTAATCCGTTAAAAAAGCCGTGGCCCTCAGACCCTGAAAGCAAATGCGGCCTGGCAGTCCCGGACGTGTGTCTATTGATATTTACCATTGATAGTCTTATCTCTAAACAAAGTGAGGCTAGGGCTGTTTTTGTGGTTGGGCGCTGGGCCAACGAGAGGCAATAGCCCTAAGGCGAAGAAGACGCACCAGTGGAATGTGTGTGTGTGTGTGTGTGCGCGTATAGGATGGGGCCAAGAGATTTCTAATTTGTTTGTCCAGTACAGACGGGTAATTTGTGTATGAATATACACCTCAAATAAATATTGCCCAAGAAGCAGACCACATGGTGAACATTCACACACCCACTAACAACTCCTACACACCACACCACCATTTCCTCCCGGACTTCAATCAATCTCCACAGTATATCACACGTGGTGACGCTCATCACCGCGATGACATGTTCGGGGTGTGATGTCGCCCATGCTGTCACTCACACTGTGGCCATCACCGCGACTCACCCCCAGGAAGATGTTTTTGGAGGAGTCGAAGCCGGCGGCGTAGATGCGGGCCGTGTAAGGGGCGTTGCGCTCGCACATTATGCGGCACGCGTAGCGGGAGATTGTGCTCTGGGCCGACTGCCCCCCTCCTCCGACCCCCTCGCCTGCCGCCCCCTGGACCTGCCACCCACCGCCACCACCACTGGTGCTGCTGCCCGCTGTGTCCGTCACCACAAAGTCAATCATGCTCTCTGTAGAACGCCCGATCTGTAGGGCGAGGTAGGCCATAGGAGATAGAGGGAGATTCATGGTTAATAGAATTATAGAATAAAGTACAGTAGAATACAGTAGAATAGAGTAGAATAGAATAGAATAGGGTATATGAGTGGAAACATGTCTTTGGGGAGGAGGGTGGTAGAAAAACTCAATTCCATTTCAATCCCACTGAAGACAGGGTATCATCTGGAGTGTTGTGGAGAAATGCCCACAACATACCAGCAAACAAGTTTTGTTTCCTCCCAGGCTGCCAGGAGATAAAATGGCAGCCTTGTCACAGCCCCTGGTTGGAGAGAGAGAGCAGACAGATGAACAGATGGGACCGCAGCCCTGGAGCCTGCAGCACCTCAGATCCATTCTGCCCGCAGGAGTTTGGACTCCTTCATTCATCACTGGGATGAGAGATAGACAGCTAGAGCAGTCTGTCGCTGTCCGAAAGGAGAGGGGGAGGGGAGAGCGGGAGTCTGCTATCTAACACACAGGAAATAAACCCTCTCCTCGCTCCTCTTCTGACGGTGTGCGGCCCCCAAACAGTACCCTTATTCCTTATGTGATGCACAGACGTTGACCCCTATGGGCACTGGTCAAAAGTAGAGCACTAAATAGGAAATGTCATTTAGGATGCACACACTCGGTTGTCAGTTTCCAGGTCATTGTCGTGCTGAAGTGTTGGGGCTCTGGCTGACTTGGCATGTCATGTGTAGGTAATATAAAAGAGGACTCACCTGAAACATGTCTGTGTTGGTGTCATGAGTGTACTCTACAATGACCGAGTGACTCCTGGACAGGGTGTAAGAGATGCTGTGCTGGCTTTTGTTGCTGAGGGCCTGTCGATGCAGAACACACACATATACAGGAACCAGGTCATATAGCCAGCTACTCAGGTAAGGGCATCCCAAAAGTTTTGCCTGCTTGGGAATGTATTAGTACCATATGTGGTAAGCGTTGATATAAACAGAATCGTACATACAGTTTGTACTTTTCATTCCTGCACACAGAACATTTCTAGAGTTAATGAGTAAACATTTCTAGAATTATTAAATAGTGTTTCAAACTGTGAAAGACTGTCTAAATCTAATGCGAATTAGACAGTCACCTCTCACCTTTGACACCAGAGGGGTGGAGACATTGTGGATGACATCAGGTTTGACCCCGTTGGCTTTGGGTCTCTTGTAGAGGGCCAGGCGACTTCTCCTTCGCCCCTTGTCCCCATTGGCCAAGGAACCATTGTGCCTGAGTACAGTATGGGTCATAATATAAAACACTTTTTCAATATACAACCAAATATACTTTACATTTGTATTGGTTGGCAGCCTATCTCCCCCATTCAGTTGGGATTGAGGCTTGCATGTATTGTCCTAATACATATAGTTGGATCTACACAACAAATTAGACAACAACTTTAGACTACCTATGAGATGTGAACATGTGACACACTTTGGGGTAAACTATTCCTTTAAAACTGGACCAAATGGCTTGAATCTCAATCCATAAAGATTAATTTGGTTCTGAGGGGAATATTCCCTATATGGGTTAGTCTGCCTATGTCCTGCCTATTACCTGCCCATGTCATGATTGGATAGGGCTCATAAAATGTCTGCAGCTGGCATTACACTCCCTCTTAATAAAATCCATAGAATAGTCAGCCTTACTCATTATCCACAATTATTATATACCATCACTGCATGAGTGAGTAAGATATGAGTCTACAATTCTCTCTCTCTCTCCCCCTCTCTGTCTCTCTCTCTCTCTCTCTGTCTCCCCCTCTTCCCCCCCCTCTCTCTCCCTCTCTCTCTCTCTCTTGGCAGTTGAGGGTGTAATTTGCCTATTCTGCCCCATGACTCTTACAATGGCATCATTGTAAGGGAGTCAAATGAGCTCTTTTTTTTATGAGCCACTGAAACGGAAAGAAAGATAGATACTGTGTGTGTCTAGGAGCTGCAAGGGCTAGTCTTTTTGGCTTTGTAAAGAAGGTAGGAAGGGGGGTTTCTTCTAACTGACAAGGATAGCTTAAGAGTATACACACAACCACTGAGACTTATGAGTCCATATAAATAACGATTCTTCAAGGCATGGCGTGTATAACACAGTCTGGGATGAGATGAATGGTATGGGCAACTGTTGTACATATTAACCACTGTTGAAGACACATAAGCAAACACGCACAGAAACACCCACCCACCAACACACACACAGAGGGACAGGTAACCCACCCTAAGACGATGAGCTCCCCGTATTTGACGGGCTCCTTGTCCCCGGGGAAGAGTCCGTCGTGGGGCGTGGAGCATGAGCCCAGGGGAGGCGAGGGCTGGCTCTTGTTGCAGGACGGGCGCAGCTCCAGTGAGGGCGGGGGACACAGGGCCTCCGAGCTACCCTCCAAAACCATGCCCGCCGGCCACAATGTGGGCTCACAGCTGGGAGGGAGAGAAGGGGGAGGGAGCGAAAGGCGAGGGAGAGAGCGAGAGAGACAGAAAGAGATATAAGAGACACTCAAGACAATCAGTGCACCAAGACAAGGATACAGCTGTAGGCAGTCAAGATGTATCATCAGCGCATCAAAGAGTTCAATATTCAAATATACATGGCCTTTAAACAAAGACGCAGCATTTGTGGTCCTACTCAGACAGTCATCATGATGCTGTCGCTATACTTAGAAGTTTAATTGTCATACTGCATTATGTGACAAAACAGAAGTACTCTCTCTTCTTTGCTGACTTAGTGCATTTGCAGAGTGTGTGTGTGCGGGCGTGCATGCCTGTGTGTGTGAGGGCGTGCATGCCTGTGTGTGTGTGCGGGTGTGCATGCCTGTGTGTGTGTGTGTGTGTGGGAGTGCATGCCTGTGTGTGTGTGTGTGTGTGTGTGTGTGTGTGTGTGTGTGTGTGCGCGCGCACGCTAGACAGGCAAAACGAATAGGACTAGATGGGTACAAGTGAGCCAAGCATTTTCACGCAGGCAGTTAAACGCCTAAATCTACAGCCTCAGCTTGTACCACATTGTGTCTCTGTCTGACATATCCTACCATTGTTAAATGAACTCAAGTTCTATGGCCATTGGCAAGTGTTACTATAGTCCTTTGTAGGGCCAAGAATCACTCAAAACAAGAGAACATGTTTCCCAAAGCTTTTAAAGTTAACAACCAGATAACCATCAATCGATGTTCTGTCGTGTCCGAGATTCTTAACAAACCCTGTGAGAGCTGCAACTTTTCTCTGGGTTCAACATGATTGGTTTTCAGTTTTTACAAAAGGTTTATGGCTGCCTGGCTGGCTGTGGCATTTCAATGGTTCGATTGGGAGCACTGTCAAATGAAAACAAGCACTTGGCATTAAAGGAATTGGACTAAAAATATATTTTTTATGATAGTCTAATGCAATTGTATAATAGCACAGGGATACATTCTAGTGGTGCTTTACAGAAACAAGCATCACATCACATGAATTGTGAATAAAGGAAAGATGATTATCTCCTCAAACAGTGGGTGTACATATACAGTAAAATGTCTATTTACATTTAAATCCCTTGACATTAGCAAATGTACACAAGTCAAAAAAATCTCTGCATTCCCTGTCTGTGTTGGCAATGAGGCAAACACAGGTTCTATGCCAATGTTTATTATAAGTACCCTATTATCAATCAAAAGTGGGCGAGACCACCTACACCACGAATCCAATGAAGCCAGTGACATCACAGAGCCAGCCATAATAGACCAATGCCTTGTTCACTCTTTATGGATCATGAACATGGCATACCTACACAACAACAACAAAAACATGTTATGGTTATAAACAGACTGGAATTCCAACTCTGCTATATGTTATCTTCCCCCAGAAGTACAAATTGTCTGATCACAGAAATAGATGAACTAGAACTGACATTCTCACTCTGTCTATGTGTCTGATATCCTATATAATCTTGAGTTTGGGCAGTCCGACCTCAAAGCCCCATCCCTCAAAATGAACGGCCAGACCAGACAAAGAGCATGGGGACCACAGCTGTTCCGGCGAGTTGTCAATTGCATCACGACGTGAATATTAGACCTTATTCGATATAAACACGTCTAATCGGAGGCCAACACAGAGAACATCCCCTCGTAATGAGATGATGGACGACAGAGAGCAGATTTAGGCAGGCGGTCGCCATTTCATTACGGCTCTCCATTGCTATGGCTGGGAGATGGAGTGTTATAGGAGTAGGATGGAGATTAAGAATGGACACAGGGGAGGTAAAGGGAGTGAAAGAAAGAGGGAGGGGAGGGGTTGAGTAGGGAGAGGAGGATGAGACTGAAATAGAAAAACCATGGTGGCATGGCCGGATGGATGGATGGAGGAGGAGGATTGAGAGGTGGAGAGAAATGAGAGGTGGAGATACAAGGTACCTTGCACTGATGTGTACAAGCACAGACAGACCTAAAGCATGACACTAAAACCAAAGGGCAAAATGGGAAACCAGAGATGGACAATGAGAATAGGAGGGATGGAGGCAGACAGACAATGGGACTGAGAGAGGGGACACACGGTGTGCGTGGGCGGTGTGTGTGTGAGACAGTGTGTGTGTGCGCATGCTCGCCGGTGCAGGGGTTTGGCAGGGTGATGGATTACCTGTTCTCTGCCACGCACTTTCTAATCAACCCACTGCCACAACCTGGGAGTGGAGAGAGAGAGAGAGAGAGAGAGAGAGAGAGAGAGAGAGAGAGAGAGAGAGAGAGAGAGAGAGGGTGGGAGGGGGTTATTGAGAGAAAGAGACAGAGGAACAAAGAAAATCTGTGTGACAAAGGAAGACAAAGGGAAATGGAATAATAGAGAGAGAGAGTTTAAGAGAGATAGAAATGCAGTCCACAGTAAAAGACTGGGATGGTAGCTATAGAGACCGGAAAGGAATAGCGACCACCGATAATACACAGGTCAACAGACACAAAGGAAAACAATGAAACATAGCGACGTGTTTCACGATTTCCATTGCAGTTATTACACAGGGTATCACAACGTAATCTAACGTTTGTTATATTATCTTTGGTTGGTTTCATTAAGAACAACCTAAGCTCCCCCTTTCTCCAAATGTCTCCCTCCCTCCCTCTTCTTCACCACAATTCACCCACAATTCTCTCTCCTCCTACTGCAGAGGAAGGGTGAGTGTGTGTGGGTGAGAGAGAGAGAGAGAGAGAGAGAGAGAGAAAATGAGAGAGGAGTGAAATGGAGGGGTGAAGCTCTTCTATCTCCATCCAGTAAGAAATGAACAGAGAGCTAAATATACACACCAGGAAGTGATCTCAGGAATAAAATATGAATTCCTGACAACATTGATCACATTTTACTCCTTTCCAGACATCTTTTTGCACTTATTTTTTTATTTTCTCCCATATCTGGAGAAATGTAGCCACTATCATATCAACTGCATAGGATTATAGAGGCAACAATTTCCATTCGGTGATGGTTTGTGGTTTAACATTTGTAGCAGTGGTGAAACCGAAAAAGAGAGTTCTTCTACCTGGAACCAAAAGGGGTTTTTCAAATGGTTATCCAAGGGGGACAGCCAAATAACCCGTTTTGGTTCTTGATAGCACCTTTTTTCTCACAGAGTGTACTGCAGTGAATTCCATGGTATTGCCTCGTGTCAGCTTCTTCCTGATACTGGATATCACTGGGAATACATTTCCGCTGCACATGACCATACTGTCAGGGTAGCTGTGCTACTATCTGCAACATTTTATCGTGGTATGCAACACGACGAAAACATGGCAACGAGGGACTCAGATTTAGCACCTTGCTAAGAAAAGCAAGATGTTTGGCAGGAGATAAACTGAGATATGCCTTAACTCTACTCTACTGGTATGTTTAAATTCATATCACCACCACCACAATTCCCAAACATGTCCAATGCTAGCTGACAGAGGCTATCTAACCTACACAGTATGCACAGGCACATGAGGACATACGACACTGTCGGAAAAAACCTGAGTTATTGCATTGATTGCCAGTCAATTGTCGGTCATGGTCTATGGTGGCCAAGGTGTCACCTGTTATCGAAGCAGACACAAAGCCCGATAGCACTGGTGTTGTGTACTAATGGGCCTGCCTGATAAAGTCTGTGACCGGGCTAGTGCTGTGCAGTGCAGTGGGTGCTATGATGCCATTAATGGAGAGGGAACAACATACTACCTCAGAGACTGAGAGAAAGTGTGTGTGCGCGCGTGTGAGATTGTGTGTGTGTCTTTCCAACAAACTTCAAGAGGCTTCCACCTTCACCAGGTTAGAGAAATCACTCACACAATATTCTACACTAGGAGACAAATATTCTGAGTAAAGAAATCCTCCTTTCACATCAAGCTGGCACACAGGCATAATAGAGCCTGTGGTATCCCAATAGAGTGCTTAGTCAAACTCGGAGACAACAACAGCAACAACAACATCATCCATTACCAGGTTCAACCATCCATCCCATCCTACATCTTAGTCCAAGTTTTTTGTCTGTATCTTCTCGGAAAAGGGGCCCTTGTTCAGTGACAACACATTGTATTCCCCCAGAGTCACATTGGGTTATCTTTGCCAGGTGTTATTGACATTTTTTTTAGGTAATTGATTTTCGGTTCCAAGCACCCTTTTTACATGTTCAGAGTTGAGGATGTTCTCTTCCTTTACTGAGACTACTCTTTTTCAGGTTCAAATGGGTTCATATCTCAATAGCTAAAATGCACAAGTTAATATACGTGTATCTCAATGGTTCAAATGGCTTCGGCCTACACTTGGCCTAAGGTTCCCCTTAAGACTTCATAGTATTTTGTCGGTAAGTATACGTTATGTAATCTCTGTGTGTTATTGCCACCTCCACCTACCTGCTTGACCCCTCTGGCTTTACAAGAAGACACACAGGTGGGCCGCTCAGTTACCTCATCACCTCTTCACCGGTACCACACACACTCTGACTCACCCTCTCTCTCGCTCTCTCACCCTCTCTTTTTCTCCTTTCCTCATTACTCACCCTCTCGCTATCCCACTCTCCTCTCTTCCTCTCTCCCCCGGTCACTCATCCTCACTGTCATTCTCTATCCCTCCCTAGCTCTCTCTCTCGCTCTCTCTTTCTCTCAGTCTGTCTCTCTCTCTCTCTTTCACCCACGTGTCACAGCAGACAACCAGCTTACGGACTGCCTGTATGAGTAAGCATCAGTCATGCAGGATTCATCTGTGCGACTGTAGACAGAAGTCCATTTAAGACTGTGAAGCACGCATTTTGAATGGGATTATGCTTAAGTGTGAGGAACTTACTCATTAGGATTGTCTGTATTTACTCTTTGAAGTTGTAAACAGTATTAATGAAGTTGTGTATTTACCCTATAGGGGGAAGAGGAAGAATAGGAGGAGGAACAGGGGCAGGCAAAAGAGAAACAAAACAGACAGATTCCCAGTAGGCTCTAGCGAGGACACAGCAGGAGAACATCGAGGCCTCTTTAACAAGCACAGCAAGACCACAGCAAAACTACAGTACATGATGGGGAATAGGAAACTGGTTATATGGAACATTCAAATTGAGAATGAGATGCTGCAAACCTGTTGTTTGTGTGTGTGTGTGTGTGTGTGTGTGTGTCTGTCCATAATGTCTACTGTATACACACCATCATATACATGTAAACAGTACCAGTCCAAAGTTTGGACACACCTTCTCATTCAAGGGTTTTTCTTTATTTTTATTATTTTCTACATTGTAGAATAATAATGAAGACATCAAAACTATGAAATAACACATGGAATCATGTAGTAACCAATAAAGTGTTAAAAAAATCTAAATATATTTTATATTTGAGAGTCGTCAAAGTAGCCACCGTTTACCTTGATGACAACTTTGCACACACTTGGCATTCTCTCATCCAGCATCACCTGGAATGATTTTCCAACAGTCTTGTAGGAGTTCCCACATCGCTTGTTAGCTGATTTTTCTTCACTCTGTGGTCCAACTTATCCCAAACCATCTCAATTGGGTTGAGGTCGGGTGATTGTGGAGGCCAGGTAATGATCCATCACTCTCCTTCTTGGTCAAATAGCCCTCACACAGCTTGGAGGGATGTTGGGTCATTGTCCTGTTGAAAAACAAATGATAGTCCCACTAAGCGCAAGCCAGATGGGATGGGGTATTGCTGCAGAATGCTGTGGTAGCCATGCTGATTAAGCGCGTCTTGAATTCTAAATAAATCACAGGCCGTGTCACCAGCAAAGCACCCCAACACCATCACACCTCCTCCTCCATGATTCACGGTGGAAACCACACATGCGGAGATCATCCGTTCACCTACTCTGCGTCTCACAAAAACACAGCGGTTGGAACCAAAAATGGCAAATTTGGACTCATCAGATTTCCACCGGTCTAATATCCATTGCTCGTGTTTCTTGGCCCAAGCAAGTCTCTTCTTCTTATTGGTGTCCTTTAGTCGTTTTTGCCCCCAGCAATTCGACCACGAGATGACATTTTCCAGATTGACTGACCTTTATGTCTTAAAGTAATAATGGACTGTCGTTTCTCTTTGCTTATTTGAGCTGTTCTTGCCATAATATGGACTTTTACCAAACAGGGCTATCTTCTGTATACCACCCCTACCTTGTCACACAACTGATTGGCTCAAAGCATTAAGGAAAGAAATTCTACAAATTGACTTTTAACAAGGCACACCTGTTAATTGAAATGCATTCCAGGTGACTACCTCATGAAGCTGGTTGAGAGAATGCCAAGAGTGTGCAAAGCTGTCATCAAGGCAAAGGGTGGCAACTTTGAAGAATCTCAAATATAATCTTTTAATTTGTTTAACACTTTTCTGGTTGCTATGTGATTCCATATGTGTTATTTCATAGTTTTGATGTCTTCACTATTATTCTACAATGTAGAAAATTGTAAAAAATAATGAATAACCCTGGAATGAGTAGGTGTGTCCAAACTTTTGACTGGTACTGTATTTATATTCCAGACTCTGACATTGCTCGTTCTAATATTTTTTTATATTTCTTAAGTCTATGCTTTGTATTGTTAGGTAGGCTATTACTGCACTGTTGGAGCTAGGAACAAAAGCATTTCACTAAACCTGCGATAACATTTGCAAAATATGTGTACGAGAACAATACATTTGGATTTGATTTGTGTGTGAATGTGTGTGAGTGTTTGTGTGTATGTGTGTGTGTGTGTGAGTGTTTGTGTTATACTGTGCACATAATACAGTATGTGGCAAATTAACACAGATTTGTTAGACTGGGACCTTTGTTAATTTCTAAGATCTTTATCTATACAGCTTATTTTTTATACAATTATATATATTTTTTGTGTGTTGGACAAGAGGCCATAATGGAACCAAACCTGCTCTATAATATTTTTTACACTTCCAGGTTCCACAATGTATACTTGCACTCCAAAGTCTGAGGGAGTTGTGAGCCATCTTGTTCCCCATTATCATCATGCGTATAGGATTTTGTTTTCTCAGCAAGCAGGCCTCCCCAAATAACATAATTTGCCAAACAGCTAGCCAGAATAAATAGGCTATGCTCAGAGTC